>NW_022103915.1:32173557-32178320 GCF_000313985.2 Echinops telfairi
AAAATAATAATTTATAAATTATTAAGGGGTTCATGAGGGAGGGAAAAAATGAGCTGATACCAAGGGCTCAAGTAGAAAGCAAATGTTTTGAGATGGCAACAAATGTACAGATGTGCTTGACACAATGTATGTATGTATGGATTGTGATAAGAGTTGTATGAGCTCCCAATAAAATGATGAAAAAAAGAAGAACTGATAGCAAGGGCTCAAAAAATACGAAGTAAATGTTTAGAAAATAATGATGTCACCATATGTACAAATATGTTTTATACAATTGTGGATAGATTGTTATAACAGCTGTAGGAGTCCCCAATAAAATGATCTTAAAAACAAACAAACAAACAAACCGAAAATGTAAAGTGAAATTTTGGCCAAGAAAAGTATATCAACTTTAAGTCAGAGTAGAGACCTAAAGTTTTACTCTCAAGTCGTGTCTCTCTAAGACAAGTTTTTCATTGTTTAAGAAGGGAGCCTTTTTATATATGGAAAGAGCAATCTAGAATAAGCCCTGTAATGTTGGCTTTGAATTGGAAGTTATCAGTATATGAACTCATGGTTTTTAATATAGATTTATTAAAAATAAAACTCACTGCCATTGAGTTGATGTTGACTCATAGCGATCCTACTGGACAGAGTAGAACAACTGCCCCCATGGATTTCTGAGACTGATTCTTTTTTATTTTTAAATAAATCATTTTATTGGGGACTCATACAACTCCTATCAGAATCCATACATCAATTGAATCAGGCATGTTTGTACATATGTTGCCCTCATTCTTTTCTAGACATTTACTTACTCTTGAGCCCTTGGTATCAGCTCTTTTCCCACCCCCACCTCTCCCCACGCCCCCCACCCTCAGAACTCCGATAGATTGTACATTGTTAAATTATTTTCATCTCTCACACCGGCCACTGTCTCCCTTCCCCCATGTTTTCTGTTGTTCTTCCACCTGTAGAGGGGTGTATGGTTATGTGTCGATCACTGTGATCGGTTGCCCCTTTCTCCCTTCTTCTCCCCCTCTTCCTCCTACCCTTATCACTATTCCCACGCCTATTCCTGGGTTTTGTGTGTCATGAGCTCCCATCCCTTTCTATACCTGTGTACATTTTCCGGTCTGCGACCGCAATTCTTTATAAGAGTAGAAAGTGTCATCTTTCTCATGCAGAGCAGCTGGTGGTTTCAAACTGCTGACCTTGCAGTTAGCAAGCCAATGAATAACCGACTATGCTGCCATGTCTCTCTATATGTGTGTTTATATATATATATGTATATATATGTATGTATCTTTCACACAGATGTACATGTGTGTAGGTATACATTTGTATATAGGTATATGCATATATGTATGTTCCCATTTTACTTGCAAAGAAAGCTTAGAAGCCATTATTCTCCAGTAGCAAAGAACATAACCAGTGCTCAGATCTGAGTTTCTAAATTATTATTCTCCACTATATGAAACCAGACCCTATTAGAGAAATGGCTAATCCCAAGAAGAGCTGGGTCAAAGAAAATAGAAGATGAGCTTGGAACATCTTATTGTGTTGGAAATTTATAAAGTCCTCCAAGAATGATGAGGCCATATCAAAGTAACAAGAACCAGTTTGAAGAGAATTCCACTGGGCAGATCTAAAGGAATTTGTACATCAAAATAAATAATGACAGTCAAAGGTTATAATTCACAGAAAAATAAAAACCCATAGATCCATACAAATATAAATGAATGAATGAATGAGGGAGAAGGAAAAATTATTTCCAGTAGAATAGCAATAAATATAGAACTTTTAGAGTTAGAAATTTACCATATGCAAGCAATTGTAATAGAACCAGATTCACACTATCTACATCATCTGTAGATAGTTTCAAGACAGTTCCTTAAAAGATATTTACTTATTACAAAGAGAAAAATAGTAACTGTACAATGGAGAAGCTGGGCAGATATGACTTTAAAGAACTGATCAAACATCACTGACATTGGGACCACCTAGCATCTTTTGATGTGATCCAGTGAGAAAGATATACTTTGTCGTATTCTTACCAAAAATGCTTAATCTGAATTTTAAAACAAGAATCCATCAGACAAGTATAAAATGAGGGTCATTCTATAAAATAACTTGTCTGCCTTCTTTAAAAATTTCAGCCATAAAAGACATACAAAGAGTAATGAACTTTCTAGGTGGTACCAAACAAACAAACAAACCTGAGTCTACTTCCATCAAATTGATTCCAAGTTTTGCTATCGTTATGTGCCATTGGGTTGATTCCAACCCATGGGAACCCTATGTACAACACAATGAAACACTCCCCAGTGCTGAACCATCCTTACAATTGTTATGCTTGAAGCCATTATTGTAGCCACTATGTCATCCCATTTTGTTGAGAGTTGCTACTCTCTGTTTTACCAAGGCTGATGTCCTTTTCCAGGGCCTAGTCTCCCTGATAGCATGCCCTTAAGTGTGTGAGACAAAGTCTCACCATCCTCACTTGTAAGGAACATTCTAGCTGTACTTCTTCCAAGATAGAGTTATTTGTTCTTCTGTAAAACCATAATACTTTCGATATTATTTGCCAGCACCATAATTTAAATCTAGATAATAGAAGTATGAAAAACAAACAAACATTGCCATCCAATCTATTCTGACTCATAGCAACCCCATAGGACAGAATTGAATTGCCCCATAGGGTTTCAAGACTATAAATCCTTATAAACAGGATGTCATATTTTTCACCTGTTAGAAGAACAATTTAAACTGCCAACCTTCCAGATTAGCAGTCAAAGGCTTAACCTCTGCACTGCCAGGGCCTCTTTTTAAGACTCTAAAGGAGCATGAAATTAAGTAATGCAACGTGTGAGCCTGAATTAAATTCTGAACTGAAGAAAAAAATAGCTTTAAAGGAAATTTGTAAGTGAATTGATGACATTTAAATATGGGTTATAATTACAAAAGCAGTTTAAGGAAGTTCTGGAAGACTTTAAGATGAGCCACGAGAGCATCTATGAATGAAGAAACGGTAACTGAAGTCTAGCAACTGGTGAAAGACAGACCATAGAATTACAATGGATGCAATAGCTACTGAAGTTGGATCTTACATAGCCTTTTCAATTTTAAATGGACATCTTGGCCTCAGCAAGTTTTCGGCTCAGTGAGTGCCAAATGCATTGTGCAGAGATCAGCTAGCATGGGTCTGGAAGAACATTCTGGCGGCACCAAGACCCAATTGGTTAAACAGTTCACTAAAATGATGTTCTACATCCTACTTCATGAGTAGTGATAACAAAAAGGTTTTTAAAAAAAATTACCTAGCTCAAAGAGCAGATCTTCCCATTAGCCTTTCAGCATGATAGAAATCAATGCAGTGATGCCATATGATATATATGATTTTGCAGTTAAATGTGGAAATGCTGTAGGTTGTTTTGAATAAGTTTCCCTGGTTTTCTAGTGACCTATGGCTCCATTTTCTATCCTGCCTACTTTAATGATATGTCCCTTTCTTACAATTTTTCTTTAAAAAAAAAAAAAATTCTTTCCCACCCTTATCAGGAAATGCTTCTTTTCAATTCCACGCTTCTTTTCAGCCCTCTGAGTGCTGCTAGTCTTACAAGGGATATGGGTAGAGTGGGATTTGTTGGGGTTGTTCTCAGCAAATAGCAATGTCTGTGTCTTTTTATGTATGATGAGTACATTCAGTACTTTTATCTTTCAGACACAGTAACTTACCTATAGTCATTTGACTTTTTTTTGGATAAGAACAACATATTTATTATATCATCCAGCTGGATATAAGCACAAAGCAGTAGTCATTTGACTTTTATCTAGAGGAAATTTGTTGTGTGTACTAGGAAAACTGTGGTTCTACATTCAATTTTTCCTGGCATCAAAATAAACTTGTATTAATTTGTTGTAACATATCTGAACAGGACATGCTTATAATATGTTTGAGGGTCTAAGGAGAATATCAGTTTGAAAAGATCCCTTAATAGACCAGTGTGAAATTCAGCCAAAATTAAAGCAAATTTGTGGTGAAGCTAGGGTGGAAAAAGGTTGAAATCATTGATGTTTTATAATAAGTTTATGAGGACAAAGCTGCAACAAAATTAGCAGTTTACAAATGGATAACTCGTTTTCAGAAGGGGTGGGACAATTTTGAAGATAAAAGCTATCAAAAAGAGGCCATCAACATTAAATGTTATGGAAACAATCTTGTTTGTGCTCCAGTTGAAGAGCACCAACAGAAACAATAGCCAATACCATAAATGTCTCAAGTGGCTCAATTTTACAGAATTTTTAATGAAAAATTAAATTTGAGCAAACTTTCTGGTCAATGGTTGCCTAAACTGTTGTGCCTGTGTCAGTTGTAGACAAGAGAGGAGCTTTCAATGAAAATTTCAAACAAGTGGGATCAAGATCCTGAACATTTCTTTGAAGAACTGTAATAGGAGATGAAATGGTTTTACCAATATAATGCTGAAGACAAAGCTCAGTCAAGGCACTAACTACCAAGAAGTGGAAGCAGTCTTTCTAGTCTAGTGTTTCTTAAAGTGGGAGAAAGTTGAGACTTTCTACTCCCATAAAGAATTACAGTGAATAAGCAAATGGGGTGAAGACAGCTGATGGTGCCCGGCTATCAAAAGATACAGCATCTGGGGTCTTAAAAGCTTGAAGGTAAACAAGCGGCCATCTAGCTCAGAAACAACAAAGCCCACATGGAAGAAGCACACCAGCCTGTGTGATCACGAGGTGCCGAAGGGATCAGTTATCAGGCA
>NW_022103915.1:32179111-32183058 GCF_000313985.2 Echinops telfairi
GAGAATGATGAGGGCAATGAACGTACAAATGTGCTTTACACAATTGATGTATGTATGGATTGTGATAAAAGTTGTATGAGCTCCTAATAAAACAATTAAAACAATAGTTACACTCTCGGAAACCCACAGGATTAAATCTGCCTTGCCCTGTAGCAGCAGTTCTCAACCTGTGGGTTGCGACCCCTTTGGAGGTTGAATGACCCTTTCACAGGGGTCGCCCGATTCATAACATTAGCAAAATTACAGTTATGAAGTAGCAATGAAAATAATTTTAAGGTTGGGGGTGGTTCACCACAATATGAGGAACTGTATTAAAGGGTTGTAGCATTAGGAAGGTTGAGAACCACTGCCCTATAGGATCCCTATGAGTCAGAATCAACTAGATGGCAGTGAGACACTTTATACTAGATTATAGTCTATAGTACGAAAATTTATAATTGTCAGGGGAGTGCTGAATATTTTTTCCCTTGACAAAAAGGGGCAGCATGCCTATGATCTATTAAAAGCAAAAGAGCAAAGGTCATGACAACAGTTTTTTTGTGGATGTTCAAAACATTTTACTTGGCTTCTAGGAGAGCCAAAGTACAATGATATCTGCTTACTATGAAGGTGTTTAAGAAAATCGAAGCTTTAGCAGGAAAATGCCCAGGGAAATTTCACCAGAGAGTCCTTTTCCATTATGGCAATGCTTTTACTTATCCTTCTCATCAAACAAGGGAAATTTTGTGAGCGTTGCTAGTCTTTATTTGCTCCTTCTGACTTGTTTTTGTATTTCAGTTGATAATGTAAATAACATTGTAATGTCATGGTTAGATTCCCCAAATCCCAGAACCTACTGCCACCAAGTCTATTCCAGCTCATAAAGATTTGATAAGTCACAGTAGAACTGCCCCTTTGCCACAGTAATAAAAACAGCTGAGTTTTGGTACAATGATAGAAACATAGGCGAATGAAATAAGATTTAGAACCCAGAGGTAAATCCATCCGTCTGTGGACAGCTGATCTTTGACAGAAAGTCAAAATCTTTTTCATGGAGAAGGAACAGTCTCTAATAAATGGTACCGGCGTTCTGTGATGCTCACCTTCCCGACACAATTGCTGAAGACAAAGCGGGTGAATAAGCATATGTGGTGAAGAAAGCTGATGGTGCCCAGCTATCAAAAGATGTAGCATGTGGGGCTTGAAGGTAAACAAGCAGCCATCTAGCTCAGAAGCGACAAAGCCAACATGGAAGAAGCACACCAGCCTGCGTGATCATGAGATGTCGAAGAGATCAGGTATCGGGCATCATCAGAACAAAAAAATATCATTTTGAATGAGAGGGGAGTACGGAGTGGAGACCCAAAGCCCATTTGTAGGTCACTGGACACCCTCTTACAGAAGGGTGTCGGGGAGGAGATGAGCCAGTCAGGGTTCGATGTAGCAATGATGAAACATACAACTTTCCTCTAGTTCCTAAATGCCTCCCCCACCCCCCCACCACCACTATCATGATCCCAGTTCTACCTTACAAATCTGGCTAGACCAGAGGATGTACACTGGTACAGATAGGAACTGGGAACACAGGCAATCCAGGGCAGATGATCCCTTCAGGACCAGTGGTATGAGTGATGATACTGGGACGGTGGAGGGAGGGTGGCTTGGAAAGGGGGAACTGATTACAAGGATCTACATATAACCTCCTCCCTGGGGGATGGACAATAGAAAAGTGGATGAAGGGAGACGTCTGGCAGTGCAAGATATGACAAAATGATAATTTATAAATTATCAAGGGTTCATGAGGGAGTGGGGAGTGGAGAGGGAGGGGAAAAAATGAGGAACTGATGCCAGGGGCTTAAATGGAGAGCAAATGTTTTGAGAAGATGAGGGCAATGAATATACAGATGCGCTTTACACAATTGACGTATGTATGGATTGTGGTAAGAGTTGTAAGAGCCCCTAATAAAATGATTTTAAAAAAAATTTTAATGGTGTCGACAAAACAGTATGTCTATAAACAGAAAAATATATCAAGTTCCTTACCTCATGATATCATGAATAAAAACTAACTCAAAATAGCTCAAAGACATAAATGCAAAAGCTAGCACTATCAAATTCCTAGAAAATAAAGCCATAACTAGGAGACCTAGCTTTTGACCTACCAAACCAAACTAAAAATGCACAAATGACAGAAGATAAGTTATATAACCGAGATTTCCTGATAAATATGTCATATGTTCATCAAAAGCCTTTACTAACAGAAGAAAAAAAGTACAATCTGGGAAAAATTCTTTGGCAAAGATGTCTGTTAAGGGTCTAGGGTCTAACCTCTAAAATCGATAGAAAATGTCAACATCTCAACAATAGTAAGACAATAAAACCCAATAAAAAAATTAAAGGGACATGAAGACACTTCACCAAAGAGGACAGTCAAGCAGCCAACAGATACATGAAAGGATGTTTCTGATCATTAGCCGTTCTTTTAGGTTGGTTTTAATTCAAAACAACCATATGTACAACAGAATGAAACGACCCAATCCTGTGCCATCCTCACTGTGACGTTTGAACCAATCATTTGCAGCCGTTTTGTCCATTTTATTAATAGTTTGTTTCTTTTTCACAGACCCTCTACTTTAGCAAGCATAATGTCCGTTTCCAGGGACTGGTCTTCTTGATAACATGTCCAAAGTATATGAGACACAGTCAGTCTTACCATCCTTGCTTATGAGGAGTGTTCTGGCTGTACTTCTTCCAAGACAGATTCATTTTTTTCTTCTGCCGTCCATCTTTTTTCCTGTATTCTTTGCAGCATCATAACTCAAACAGATCAATTCTTCTTCAGTTTTCTTTATTCAGTGTCCAATTTTAACACACATATGAGATGATTGAGAATATCATGACTTATGTCAGGCACACCTTAATTCTCAAAGTGACATGTTTGTTCTTTCACCACTTTAAGGAGGTCTTGTGCCCCAGATTTTTTCAAATGTGATACATTGTTAGGTGCTATCAAGTCAGTTCTGACTCACAGTGACCTTACATTAACAGAATGAAACACCACTCAGTCCTACACCATCCTCACAATTGTTCTTATGATTTGGCCCATTGTTACAGCCAGTGTGTCAGTCTATTTTTCATCAAGAATCTTCTTCCTTTTCATTGCCCCTCCACTTTACCAAGCATGTTGTCCTTCTCAAGGGACTAATCTCTCCTGACAACATTGTCAAAGTACTTGAGATGAAGTAGCACAGTCCTTGCCTCGAAGGAGCATTCTGGTTGTACTCCTTCCAATACAGATTGGTTTGTTCTTTTTGGAAATCCATGGTACTTTCAATATTCTTCACCAACACAACAATTCAAATGCACTAATTCTTCTTTATCCAGTGTCCAACTTTCACATACATATGGAAGCCATTGAAAATACCACGGCTCAAGTCAGGTGCACCTTAATCCTCAAAGTAATAGCCTTGCTTTTCAATACTCTAAAGAGGTCTTGTACTGCAGATTCCCTAATGCAACACATCGATTGAGCACTTGACTACAATTTCCATGAACATTGATTGTGGATCCAAGCAAGACAAAATCTTTGATAACTTCATTCATTTTTCTGGATATCACGATGTTACCTTGATCCAGTTGTGAAGATTTTGATTTTCTGTACATGGAGTTGTAATCCATGCTGAAGACGGCAATCCTTGATCTTCATCAGCAAGTGTGTCAATTCCTCACTTTCTTTTTTTTTTTAATCGTTTTATTAGGGGCTCATACAACTCTTATCACAATCCATACACATCAATTGTGTAAAGCACACTTGTACATTCATTGCCCTCATCATTCTCAAAACATTTGCTCTCCACTTAAGCCCCCAGCATTAGGTCCTCATTTTTTCCCCTCCCTCCCCGCTCCCCCCTCCTTCATGAGCCCTCGATAATTTATAAATTATTATTTTGTCATATCTTGCCCTGTCC
>NW_022103915.1:32184159-32194754 GCF_000313985.2 Echinops telfairi
AGGCCTCCCACACCCACCTCACCACCAATTTGGATCACTTGTTGTTCCCTTGTCTCTGGGTTTGTTAACATCATTTCCCTTACCCCCACCTCTCCCTATCCCATGTCCCCCCAGAACTGTCGGTCCCGTTGTTTCCTCCTCCAGATTGCTCATTCAGCCTATCTTATTTAGACAGACCTGCGGATATACTAACATGCACACACAAAAAAGACAGAGCAAAACCAAGCAACAATATACAACAAAACAGCAACAACAAACCACTGACAAAGAACAAATCAAAACACAGCAAGAAAGAAAAGCTTGTAGTTAGTTCAAGGATCGTTTGTTGGCCTTTAGGAGTGTTTTCCAGTCCAGTCTCTTGGGGCACTATGCCCTGGCCCCAAAGTCCACCTTCAGCATTCCCTGGGGACCTTGCCGCTCCATTCCCTTCTGTTCTGCTGCACTCCCCCAGTGATTTGCCTCGGTGTGGCGGGATCCAATCGGGCGCAATTCCTACTTTATGTCTCTGGTGCTGTCCCTCGCAGGGCCATGAGTCCCTCCTCACTTTCAACAGGCAAGGTTGTACCTGAATATCAAAGGTTGTTAATAAGTCTTCCTCCAATCTTAATAACTACATTGTTATTCATATAACTACCATTCTGACGAGGGGCACAATAGGTCTCAAGTAGAGTGGAAGAAAAATGTGGAGCAAGTTTAGAAATTTCTAAAAAAGCTGGGGGAATGAGAAAAGGGGACTGATCTTTACTAGACTGATAAAGACTAGAAAATCCCTTGAGACCATTGCCCTGCAATAATCTTTGAATGTAGAATTAAAACAATTTCTGCAGATTATCTTTCAACCAAATGGTAGATTAGCTCATAGAATAAAAAATATCACACCATGAGTAATGTGCTTGCTTAAACAATGGTCAACATTTACCCAAAAGCAAAGATTTGAAGGCAAGGAGTGGGAAGGGAAGCTAAATCAAGGGAATCGGAACAAACGGAATAGAAATAATGAAGAATGTTGACACACTGTGAATTTGTAACCAGTGACAAAACAATTTCTATAAAAAATATTAAAACCTACTACCATCAAGTTGATTCCACTTCATAGAGTTTCTGACACAGTACTTCTGTGTGGGAACAGATGGCACCATTCTCCCTTGGAGCTGCTGGAGGGTCTAAACCACAGGCCTTGAATAGGTTAAAGGGGAACCTAATTTGCTGTGTAAACTTTCACCAAAGATACAATAAAATATTATTTAAAAAACAACTTAAAAGCAGGAGCTTACAATGCTGTTGTTGGGCCCTTACATACTTTTTCATTCTTTTTTGCAGTCAATTTGCTTCACTGCCCTTGAGCCTCTATGGCAAGAAATGGTAGCCTCTGAATTTTCAGGTCAGTTTCAACTTTCTCTGCTTTTGATTCGTCCATGGGTCTCAAATTTTTCCATCTAGATCACTTTCTTTCTGGGATTTTCTTTTTTAAAAAGAATCATGAGACTTTGTGTGATAAGCTCTCTTTCTACTCATAAGTGAATTGTTATTTCACCCTCATTTTTTCTCATTTTTTATTGTGATTTGGTGAAAGCATATTGGCTTTTCAGTCAACAATTCATACACATTTTGATTTGCTACAGTGATTTCAGAAGCCCTTGTGATGTTGGGGTTATGCATTGGACTGCTAGCCTCAAGATCAGCAGTTCCAACCCACCAGTTGCTTTTTGGGGAAAGATGAGACTTCTGCTCCCATAAAGATTTACAGCAGGAATGGGGCATCATTTACCCTACCAACAACCCTTTGGATATTTAACACCATTTTTGAGCCACATGAAATTATTGACTTAAAAATTAGCCTGCTATATGGTCACAACATTTAATTAACCCTGATGTGATGGCTGGAACTACTTCTCTTTGATGAGGCATGTGATGTTAGCTGGTGTTGATGGTATATGATGATAAATGGCCTCTGGATCTGACATTCTGCACGCCTGATATTCAGCCTACAAAGCTAAAAGTGGTAGTTCTCTCCTATAGGCTTGCTATGCGTCAGAACTGTGATGGCAAGGAGGTGTTTTTGTTTTTGACATTGATTGCAACCCTCACAATGTATAACAGCACTCTTCCCACTTCCGTCTTGTATTTACTATCTCCATTTGCCCTTCCAGCCTCTCTTTATCCCTGGGCACATGCTGTCCTTTGATCTCCTTGGCTTGGTTGTTCTAGGCAGTAGATACCACACCTTCATTTTTGAAAGTCATTTCATTTCAGTGGCAATAAATTTTTGTAATCCCTTCAAAGAAATAATCCACTCTCAATTCTGATTTCCATTGTTGCTGTTAATAAATCCATTGTTAATAAAATCCGTGTTGCTGTATAATAGTTAATTATTATAAGTGAATATGCCTTTTTCACCTCTGGTTACTTTTGAATTCTTTGTTTTAGGTTTTCTGGCATTTCTTATGCTAAGCTAAGGTGTGGGAGGGGTTGTGTGTTTTCTTTCCATTTATTCTTTGAGACATTTTGACTGTGAACTGTTTATTTTCCCTAGGAAAAAATGTTTGTATTATCTGAGCCCTAAGATAGAAATGCATGTGCTTTCCCCCAAGTGCCTCAGGGCATTACAATTTAGGGACGCTTTAATTCCATTAAAACAGTGTTTTGCACCACCCAAATGGTATGAATTTGGATTGCAAATAGGTATGTAGACTGCTGTGGTTACAACGGCTTAAGATTCTATTCTCTGTTCTGTCATAGGAAGGCATATTTCCTTGTAGTCCTTTGGAGAAAAGGAATGGGGAGGGGATGAGTTTAGTTTTCTAAAAATAGTATTTTACTGTGTTTTCAGTGAAAGTTTACATAGTAAATTAGGTCCTTGTTTAACTATTATTACACAAATTGTTCAGACATTCTACATTCTTTCCAATGAATTAAGTCTCATTAATTGCCTGTTGGTTTTGCTACCAATAATCTGATCTCCTTGTTCCCTTAGCTTTTTATCTTTGCTGTAGAGTAATTATTGAGTTGATTTTTAAAGGAGCACAATACTCATTGGTAATATTCTTTATTTTATAAGCTAATCTATTATTTAGCTAAAAGGTGCCCTCGGGGAATTAGTTTTTGGCTTAAGGTTTATGGAGTACTAGGGTGATATCTTGGGAATTCATTTATCTCAACTAATTCAGTTAAGTCTAGATATTTTAAATGTGTTAAGTTCTGTTTCATATTTTTCAATTGTCTGAAGATCCATGACGCTTCCTACTCCCATAAAAAGTTGCTTCTGCTCAACCCTAGGGGTCACTGTGAGTCAGAATAGACTTGATGGCAGTGAGCTTGGTTTTGCTTGTCAAGATCCAAGTGCCCTAATGAGAATAGTTTGTAAGGGTAGCTGGGCACATCTAATTTCTTTAATATAGGGGTATATAGGGGCATGATTTTTAATAAACTGTTCTTTAGACTGATTTCTCCCCCAGACTTTGGTTTCCTTCATTATTGTTTATTGTGGATAATATGCAGAGGTACCAAAAAAAACCAAAACAAACAAAAAAACGGAAAGAAGCTCTACTGGCAGAACTTTAATAGTACGCATTTTCCCCACTAGGCAAGCATAAGCATCGAGCAACTCACTCTGAGTTAGTGCACCAAGTGGCGTCTCTGGACTCTGATCCAGTGAATTTTTTTTTGGCTCAAACCTAGTTTTTTATGATGGCCAATTTAAGAGAACAGTGTGTGTCTGTGAAATTATGTTTCTGCTTGCAAAAAATGCCACAGAAACTGTTGGGATGTCGAACATAGATTACAAGGACAGCGTTATGGGAAAAACTTAAGTGTTCGAGTGGTTTTTTTCATTTCAAAAAAAGTGAAATGCCAATTGATGACAAAACATGTTCTAGATGTCCATCAACTTCCCGAATGGACAAAAATGTTGACTCATAGTGCATTTGGAGTTCATTTCACCAGGTCAGACTGTTAACCAAGCTTTCTATTTAGAGGTTCTGAAAAGATTGCATAACAATGTGTGACAAAAAAGGCCTGATTTGTGACAGACGGGGGACTGGTTTTGCCACCATGACACTACACCTGCTTATGAAGCCATCTCAGTGTACCAGTTTTTGGCAGAAAACAGAACGCTTCTCTTGCACCTTACTCACCTGACCTCACTCTGTGTGACTTCTTTTTGTTTCCAGGAATGAAGAGGGACGTGAAATTAGAGTGATTTTTTTTGCCATAGAAGAGGTGAAGATAAAAAAACGAGGGATGTGCTGAAGCTCAAGTTTGAGAGTTAGGCATGAGTCTCCAAGCAAAGGCAGTTTCATTATAGCACTTAATCTTTTGGTTCTCATAGATTTTGGTCTGGCAATTTCTTTACTTTCTATTTGGTTCTTCAATGCGTTCTTGATTTTTTTCATTCACAATGTATGCTTTATTGTATTTATTTTATTGTGATTTAGTTGAGAGTATATTGGTTTTCTGTAGAACAGCTTACATACTTTTTGTTTCCTGACACTGATTGCAATCCCCACAGTGTAACAGAACTCTTCCCACTTCTTCCTGTGTTCCTGTATCCATTTATCCCTCTTTCCTGTCTTCTGAACTTCATTTTTTGAGAAATGCTGCCATATTGGTCTTACATGGTTGGTTCTTCTGAGGCAGAGGTTCTCAACCTGGGGGTCGAACCACCCTTTCACAGGGGTCATCTGATTCATAATAGTAGCAAAATTATAGTTACAAAGTAGCAATGAAAATAATTTTATGGTTGGGGGGTCACCGCAACATGAGGAACTTTATTAAAGGGTCTCGGCATTAGAAAGGTTTAGAACCACTGTTGTAAGGACTATGTTTCTCCCTGATGATGTTGTTCACCTTATAAGACTGAAAGTTGAGCCATGGGTAAGTTCACTTCCAAGCTTGAAGGTTGTCTATGGGCCATTGACTCAAAGATTCAATCAGTCTCTGTCAGACCAATAAATCAGGTGTTGTTATGATTGTGAGGTTTATTTCTCATTTTCCCCAACTATATCTAGAGCCTTCTGTTGTGATCCCAATTAAAGTGGTTGATAATGGTTAGCAGGGCACCATCTAGTTCTGCTCTTAGAATAGTGAAGGCTGAGGTTCATGTGGTCTCTTAGTTCTTTGGACTAATTATTTCTTTGCATCATTGATTTGCTCTGGATGGGGAGAGATCAATAGTTGTGTTTATCTGAAATAAACATTTTCCATCACTTTTATTTCCAGCAGAAGATTGGGTGAACAATCTAGTCTATTAATGGGAGTGGAATATACTTTTCATTTCTTCAGTTTTTCTTTTTATATCTTCTTAGGATAGATGTGTAACTTAATTACTAGCCTGATTTTTAAGTTTAAGTTTTTAAAGCAATAACTATAAGTAATGCATGAGTTTGGAGATTTATTATCCTTTTTATTAGCTAGATATAATTTCCTGGGCTATGTATACTAAAAACTTACTGCCATCGAGTTAATTTTGATGTAGACCAATTCTGTAGGCCTGAGTAGTACTGCTCCTGTGGATTTCTGAGACTCATTCTTCAGAATGAGAAAGCTTCATTTTTCCCCCCACAAAGTCTTTGAGCCTTTTCTTGTACTAATGTAAGGTTAAATGGGGACTATATGCACTTATTCCAACTTAGTTACAAATTCCTAAAGAGATAGAAACAGATTTCATTTGTGCCCAGGGAGTGCCTTTATTTCTCTTTTTGGCTCTTTTTCCAGCACTTACATAATGCTTAATACTTTGTTGACACTGAGTGTTTTTTAATGAACAATTAAGGGAAATGGCTAGATACATTGAATCATAGCACAGGCTGAAGTATGTTTATATTGGTCGCCAATTGTTTATTTAACCTCTTACATTAGTTAAGGTTAGTTTGGATAAAACAAACCAGTGCTCCTTACTTTAAGCATATTAGCGAATTTATTGGATGATGAGAACATCTGATGGTGTTTTTTTGTGTGTGTAAATCATTTTATTGGGGGCTCGTACAATTCCTATCACCATGCATGCATGCATGCATACATACATACATACATACATTGTGTCAAGCACATATGTACATTTGTTGCCATCATCATTCTCAAAACATTTGCCTTCTACTTGAGCCCTTAATATTGGTTGCTCATTTTCCCCCTCCCAACTCCTCCTCCCTCATGAACCCTTCATAATTCATAAATTATTATGTTTTGTCATATAAAAATTCGCCTCCCCATCAGGGAATCGAAACCCGGTCTCTCTCGTGACAGGCGGGGATACTCACCACTATACTAACGAGGACGGCCTAATGGTGTTTTTATAAAGAGTTGCACTAGCAATGAAAGTAGTTACAAAATACATAGCATTGTGAAGGAAATGCAAAGAAGTAAAATCAAGAACTGCAGAATAAAAAGTTGGCCTTACCAGTGAAATGGATTTTTGGTTGAGAATTTTTGATATGTGAGTAAGATAAAAGTACTGGAAGTATCTGGGGGTGAGGGGTGAGGTGGAAGCATTCCAGGCAAGGGAAAAGACCAGCCCAAATTGGTAGAGTTCACAGATAACTGAAAGGATCATGCAGACAGGCAGGGACTATACCATAATATGCTAACATTTACTGAGCATTTGCAATGTTCTAGGGTACTGTTCCAAGTATGTTACCATTCAACCTTTACAGCAAAAGTAGGTACTTTTAAAAATGTATGGTTGCTATGAGTTAGAAACAGTTCTATAGCGATGAGTTTAGTTTAGTTTTGGTATTGCAAATGAGGCTTAAAGGATATATAAACAGTAATTTAGGGTTATACAGTAAGTGGCTGAGCCAAGATATAAACTTGGGCATTGTGAATTAGGAGTTTCTGGGTTTGTAACCAAAAGGTTGGAGGTTCAGGTTCACCCAGAAGTACCTTGGAAGAAAGGCCTAACAATCTATTTCCAAAAAATTAGCCTTGTGAAACCTAGGTCTAATCAGACACACAGGAGGTGACCAGGAGGCAAAACTGACTCCATGGCAATTGATTTGAGAGTGAATTGAGAGTACAGTCTTTCTTTTTAAAAACAGTTATATTGACACGTAATTCACATACCATACAAGTAAGTGGTTTAAATATATTTAAGGGGTTGTGCAATCATTACCGCAATCAATTGTAGGACATTTTCTTCTTTCTTGTACTCATTATTGTTAGCTTCCCATTATACCCTCAATACTCCCTGCCATAACCTAAAAAACTATTAATCTAGTTAATGTGTGTGGTAGTTACATATTCTGTTGTCAATTTGAGATTTTATGAGTGAAGGGGTGGAGTTTACCTATCAATCAGGTCACAGCTTGATGACCTCATTTGGAGGCTGTAAGGAGATAAATAGCTCGCTTGAGTTGGGACACTCTCAGACTCCCTACAAGACCTTCCTGAGAAGAAGCCATATGGACCTACCCTCATATACCCAGAGGCCTGGGAGTTGGAGAAGCCATGTGGAGACAGACCCCTGCCAGCACTGAGATGCTTACAACGCTACTGGAGCCACAAGACTTCTCACCTACTGGCCTGTGATCTTCCTGCATTTGGTGTCATTGCATGTGTTTCATGAGTCTGAAGAGGACTTTACAGATTGGTATCGGACATATGGGTTAATAACGGACTTATGGACGTGATCTGGACTGGGCTGGGATGTTTTCTCAATATTCGGTTGCTCTTGTATCTAAAGCTCTTTCCCATACACATATGAGTGCCTATGAGTTTGTTTCTCTAGTCTACCCAAGCTTACACACTGTCCCTATAGATTTACTTATCATTGTTTTCATATAAAGAAAATCATGTCCAAAAAACCCCAAAGAACAACAAAATAAAACAGAAAAACCTTAATTCAAAGGAAAGCAGAAGATAATAGAAGCTAGAACAAATTAAAAGTGAGTTAAAAGAAAACAAGAGAAAGACTGGGCTTTTTACTCCCATAAATAGTCTTGGAAACCCATGGGGGATCGCAACGAGTCAGCATCGACTCCATGGCTGTGAGTTTGTGTTTGTTTTTAATAGCTGCAGTAATTCACTTTCCAGTGCACTCTGGGGACAGGACTATTCACATCCCTGGTCAGTGATCGTAGAAAACTCAGTGGAAGCTTAATCCATACAGGGACTCTGTAAATGGATTTTGGGCTTTCACTGTTGTGATAATTACATAATCTGGTGTCAACTTGCAAAGGGGTGGAGTCTAGCCTGTCAATCAGGTCACCCCTTGATGACCTCATTTGGAGGGGCCACAGAAGTAAATAGCTCACGGGAGACCAGATACATACAGACTCTCTGCTTCATCTTCCTGCTGACAAGCAACATGAAGCTACACTGATGCAGCCAGAACCCTGGAACTGGAGGAACCGAGTGAAGACCCACCCCAGAGCTGAGATGCTTCCACCACCACTGGAACCATAAGACTTTTCACCCACTGTCCTGTGATCTTCCTGCATTCAGCATCATTGCATGGTTGTAAGAGGAATTTAGGGACTAGTGTTGACATAGGGGGTAATATCAGACTTATGGACTTGATCTGGACTGGGCTGGGATATTTTCTTTAATATACAATTACTCTTTATATAAAGCTCGCTCTTAAGCACATGAGTATCTTTGTTTCTCTAGTTAACCCAGACTAACACAACTGTCATCCAAAAAGTTCTGCAAACTGGATGCTCAAAACTTAAGTTTTAATACAGTTCCCACTCTGATTTTAGATTTGATTATTTATAATGCTGGGACTAGTATGTTGCTTTCATGTGAACTTAGCTGTCCCCTCACTTAGTTGGCTGCTTGTTTTAAGACAAGCCTTTAAAGATCCCAGATGTTATTCTTCCTGATAGCCAGGCGCTATGTGATTTATTCACCATACACTTATATCTAGTTATCACTTCATGGGAGCAAGTGTTGAGCAGGAGCACATCATAAGAACTAATTGAAAATAGATTAGGGTTTATAATTAACTGCAAGAAAGTACAATCTTTAAGTTTTATGCCATAGTGACTTCCCGAATACTGAGATGTCAAGTTTTGGACTAAAATTTAAGATGGATTGGGAAATCTGAGAAGTATTAAGCAGTGCCTTTGATCTATTTTACATATTTAAAGATTATACAGTACGTGTGTGATCATGAAGGGTTAAGGGAACCAGCTATCAAGCACCAAAGATGGTTGGGGGTGGGGGGAATCATTGTGAATGAGGGGAGCGCGTGATGGGAACCCAATGCCCATCTGTAGACAACTGGACATCTCTTGCAGAGGGGTAGTGGGGAGGAGATGAGTCACTCAGGGTTCAGTGTAGCAATAATGAAACTCACAACCTTCCTCTAGTTCTTAAACGCTTCCTCCCCCCACTATCATGATCCCATTTCTACTTTGCAAACCTGGTTAGACCAGAGGATGTACAGCGGTGCAGATGGGAACTGGAAACACAGGGAATCCAGGACAGATGACTCCTTCAGGACCAGTGGTGAGAGTGGCAATACTGGGAGGGTAGAGGGAGAGTGAGTTGGAAAGAGGGAACCGATCACAAGGATCTGCATATAACCTCCTCCCTGGGGATGGGCAACAGAAAAGTGGGTGAAGGGAGACGCCGGGAAGTGCAAGATAAGATAAAATAGTAATTTATAAATACCAAGGGTTCATGGGGAAGGGGGGGGAGAGTGGGCAGGGAGGGGGGCGTGGCAAGGAAAATGAGCTGATTTCAGGAGCCCAAGTGGAAAGCGAGTTTTGAGAACGATGAGTGTGCTTTACACAATTGATGTATGTGTGGATTGTGATAAGAGATGTATGGGCCCCAATAAAATGATTTTTAAAATGATTTTTTTAAAAAGATTACACGGTTGACTAAGGAAGACAGTAGAAGAAACAGAAATAAATACTAGTTGATGACATACGATTTTAAGTCAGAGGTAAAGTCTTGGATCAAGGTTCTGATGCTGGATATGGATATGAAGAGCAGGGGACAGATTTGAGATGTTTTAGAAGTCATTTGTTGATAGAGGAGTGTGGTAAATGGAGGAATTATGTTGGAGAAAGTTAATGAGTTTATGAGATGACATGTGTTGATGATTTTCAAAATTACTTGTCAGAAAAGGGGAGCAGAGTTGGTTTTAAACCTTATTTCTATAAGCTTTCCAATGGTATTTCTCGCTCTCTTCAGTTCTTGGAACCAAATATATTTTTATTCTAGTATGACTTTCCAGATTCCAACACCTTTTT
This sequence comes from Echinops telfairi, assembly GCF_000313985.2. Lineage (NCBI taxonomy): Eukaryota > Metazoa > Chordata > Mammalia > Afrosoricida > Tenrecidae > Echinops > Echinops telfairi. The sequence goes on from NW_022103915.1 coordinate 32,194,356, forward strand.
CTCATCCCACACTTGACAGATGCTTAGAGGAGGCAAGTCAGTGTAAAAAGTAGGCTAGCATTCTCAGCAGTTCTGCCCTTTTTCATCAAGATGTTCCTTGCTAAATCAGTCCTTGCTAAATTAGAGCAATTTCATTTTGTTCTAAGATTTAATCCTTGATGTAGCACCATCCTAATAGTTTGTGCATGTATGCGTTGTGGAATTGGAGGAAGTGGTCATTTGTATTTTTATCTGTAAAGTAGTACATGCCTTAAAAGGACTGAATAAATTCAGTCCATCAATTGTTTCATCTTTCAAATGAAGTGACGAGATTAATGATAAAATTTTGTAGTACAGATAAAAGGAACAACTCAGAAAAGTCTCTCTCTCTCTCTCTCTCTCTCTCTCTCTCTCTCTCTC
>NW_022103915.1:32195926-32228634 GCF_000313985.2 Echinops telfairi
TGAGGACCTAATGCTGGGGGTTTAAGTGGAGAGAAAATGTTTTGAGAATGATGAGGGCAATGAATGTACAAATGTGCTTTACACAATTGATGTGTATATGGATTGTGATAAGAGTTGTATGAGCCCCTAATAAAATGATTAAAAAATTTTTTTTTTAACTCTTAATTTTTCATTATTTAAGGAGTGAAAATTTGGAAAATCACATTATCAAAACAAAAGAATTTTATGACAAGATAAGTGATAAGATGATAATTAATAATACAGAAACATGGAATTAAAGCCAGATAGATAATAGATAAAAATCTTGGAATGATATTTAAATGAATGGCTCTTAAATATGGGAGAGTTGCTTTATCCTTTCAGGTTCAGGTGAAAACAGAAGGTTCTGCCTGTAAAAAGTACATAGGTTCATTTACATTTCAATTTGTACAGTGTCTTAGGACGTTGTTGGAACTCGAAAGCCTATAGCATGCATGATCCTCTCTGATTGTGAACATATTATCTAAATCATTAGGTTTCTAAACATATTTGGCTTGTTACCCCCTTCTCAAAAAAAAAAAATTACTTAGCACCACCTGGGCAATTAAAAAATGTTTATTAAGACAACCCATAATCCAGGATAAGGTGTAGATATCTGCTTTTGCAACCCCACCCCCTGTTATTCCAGAGCCCTGAATGGTATTGGGTCCTCACAAGCCTACGAAGAGGCCGAAGTCAGGCCAGCCAAGCTCAGTGGTTCTCAACCTTCCTTTAACACAGTGCCTCATGCGGTGGTGACCCCACCCCACCATAAAATTATTTTCATTGCGACTTCATCACTGTCATTGTGCTACTGTTATGAATCATCATGGTACAGTATCATCCACTTTGAGAAACACCTTAATGGTAATTAAAGTTCTGAGGAGCTAGAGACCAGTCAGCGGTCACTTTCAAACTCTGACAGTGTTCTGTTCTCAAATCCCAATCTTTAGGACAGCCAGGACTGAATTTGTTGTTTTTGTTTTTTAAAACCTCTGGTGTAACAACTGATGAGAAAATGCAATTTTTAATTTTAGCTGTTTAAAATATAGAATAACCTGTTTGAAATTTTCCCTTTGAAAATGCTTTAGCACTCAAAGGTTTTCTGATATAATGCAATACTTAAGGTCCTTAAGATATTTAGCCTTTTTTTAAAATAGCAAAATTTTTAATGAATTTAATGAAACCTAGTTTTATACAGGAACTGACCATTTTGTTTGAGAAGTGGTTTTTGTTTTCTTTTTTTAATACTCACCTATTATACTCTGTACCTTCCCATGAATCTATTGGTAAGTCAACTTTGCTTTATCTCAAAATTGATTTAAAAGTTTAAAAGTGAATTTTCTTTGTCCTGTAAATTGCATTACATGCATTTATTTAACTGTTGGTCATAAAGCTGTACTTTGTTTCTGCTTAATTGGCTCAGTGCCTAAATGGAACACTGAACCAATGATGCAACTTGATAAATTAAAAATTCTTTCCTATTATACGAGTTATGCCAGTCAGACCAGTATCTAATGTACTCTGGAATTCTTAGGATTCATTGATTGAGCAAGGATTTGACTATGTGACCTACCTCTAAATCCTTTGGCCATGCTGAGAGACTGGGATTCCTTAGATTTTTTTCACTTACTTAACTTGATCAAATGAAAGGATTCTTTCTTCACTCTGAATGTTGAAAGTTCCACATCATAAGTAGTAGTAGAATGTAAGGAAGGAAAATTCAAAATTGATTTATATTAAGTTTGTAGTGTAATTTTCTACTGTAGCTAATGTCATGATTTAATTTGAGGGGTTTATCTGTCCTACCTGGATTCTCTGTGTTTCCAGCTCTTATCTGTACCAGTGTACAGTCTAGCTGGATTTGTAAGGTAGAACATTGGGTTCATGATAATGCGGGGGAGGAAGCATTAAAGAACTAGAGGAAAGTTGTATGTTTCATTGGTGCTATACTGTACACTGAATGGCTTGTCTCTTCCTTATGACCCTTCTGTAAGGGAATGTTCAATTATCTATAGATGAGCTTGGGGCCTCCACTCCGTACTCACCTTCATTCACATTGACAGGATTTTTTTTGTTCTGAGTCTTTGATGCCTGATACCTGATCCCATCGATACCTCATGATCACCCAGGTTGGTGTTGAAGCTATACATATTCATGGAAACAGACAGCCTCATCTTTTCCCCATGAAATGGCTGTTGGATTAAAGCTGACCTTTGTGCTCAACACCACCACTGAGATAGTTTATTGTGCCAGCCTGGCCGATAAACACAAGTGGGATTAAATGAAGGGTGGAGAAATAAATGGCTCAGTGAGCCTCACCTTTCTTGTCTCTGCTCTTTGATCAACGGACCAGTGTGCGGCTGCCTTGCTTGTTCTGTGCCTCAATTTATAGGCTACACTACCTATAGGACGCCTAGCCTGTGGACTGTGTCGCTGTAAGTGGAACACCCTTTAAGACCTCTCTGGAGCTGGGGACTGGCAGATGGGACTGGTGGTTAGTTGACAGTTGGTGATCTGCCTTGTGGTTGGCTGCTGTGCTGAGATAGCCTACCTCCCTCTATAAATAGAGGAAGATCTGGCAGCAGACGAGACTTGAAGGACTGCTAGTCTCTCACAATTCTCTCTCTCACGGGAGTGAGTTGCACTGAGCCATTTGTACTGTTTTATAATTTAATTGTTCATTTCTTGTATTATATATCTATCTGTATATAATTTAACAGTTCATTTCTTGCATTATATATCTAATTATCTTTATAAATAAATATATAAAATTATCAGCAATCTGGTTTTATCTCTCTAGAGAACCCTGTCTAACACAACCACCATGGCTCTATTTAAAACTCCTGTTTGATTGTCTAAACTCATATTTGCCTATTGATTTTTACAAACTTGTTAAACCTTATGAATATTAATATTTTACTATTTAGATATGCATCATATGATTTTTCCTGGTTTGTGGAACTTTCAGGTAGATAATTTTTTGCTACATTTATGGATGAGAAGAAATTACTTTGTTAAATCATGTTAAAATGTTAAACCAGTAATCTTGTTTGAGATGTATAAGATATAGTTCCCAGAGCCTTTAAATCATACCCCCAAATTGAGACTTTTACTCTCTTCATCTTTAATCCATTTAATCCATTTCAATCCATCTTTAATCCAACTAAGCACTATGGAAGAATAATCTGCTATCATTATAGAGCCACTGACCAATAGCTTTTTTTTTCTTAATTAAAATAACCTAACTTTGAAGCTATACAACTGAGCACATACACAATGTTGAAAGTTTACCATTGTTAGAAATTCTTTTTTATATGTGCTGTATTTCGAGCTTGCAGTTGCTGTATGAAATATCTTTCTTGATATTCATTTCCTGTTACAGAACTTTTGTTTGTTCAGAGGCATTGGCTAGTCATTCCTATTACATAACAAATGTGGTCATAACAGATTGTTTTAGAATTTTGACCTCCTTTACTGGTAAATCTAACAAATCTAGTGAAACTTTGCTGATCGATTATCTTATTTTGAATATTTTATTTGGAGATTTTTGTTGTTATTGGTTATTTTTTTTTTGAGGGGGGTCATTCGCTTTATATTATTTTCCGTAGGGGGCACTTGAGAACTGATTTTGCAATCAGTTTGTTTCTTCCCTTTTTGTGGGTTTCCTGTGGTCAGAGACTGTTGTTTTTAGCAGGCTGTAAACTACATGAAGCAACTACCGTTCACTTGGTGGATGCTTTATGTTTATTGCCCTTTTTCTCCTTATTCTTTCTTGGGTAGACCAAGTTGTGTATGTGTGTATAGGTTAATTCCTCTGAAAAAGATAATAATTCAGCTGACTTGATATTCTAAACATGACATCGTTTGAAACAGTTGGACTGTCACTTTATATTTGAAAATACTACCTTTAATTTCAGGATAAATGGAATCTAATACACCATTCTCCCATTTAAATATTTTATATTTGATTTCAACTGATATTATACTAGTGAAATACAATGCATTTTCTAGAGTTGGTGTGGAAACACGTTTCAGGATAAACTTTTGTTCATTTACCATCATCTATTATTAGGTTATTACATAACCTGATCGTTTCTCCCTGTTCTCCTTCTTGTTTCTTTTCTATCTTTACTCAGCAGCCAAAGGTAGAACAGATTAGGTCAAGACCCTCTTCCAATTAGAACTCTCCAAGTAGCTCCCCATTTCTCTAGAGGAAAGTCAATGCTCATGTGACCTTTCTGCCTGTAACCCCACTGGTCTCAGCTCTGGGACTCTTGCTACTTTTGTACTGGATACATGGATCTCTAGGCATACTTTACTCTCAGGAGCTTTGCATTGATTTCTTTTCCCCTTTTAATTCTACATGTGTGGCTCACTCCTTAACTCCCTTCAATTCTTTGCTTAAATGTAATACTCTTAATTTTTAAATGTTGTTTCTGTACTCAGTTCTTTGAATTCTCCCCCCCCTCAGACCTGCTCTTTGTCTTTTTAAAAAACAATATTTACCACCTTCTTTTTTTTCCAGAATCAACTCAGCCTTATTGATACATAATACACATAACATGCACTTGAATAGTTCAATCATATCAAGAAAAATAGTACAATCATTATCACAATCAATTTTAGAACATTGTCTTTTTTTTCATGGTTAAATCACCTTTAAAATGAATTGTGTAATCACAATTAGTTCTAGTGCTCACTTCCCCCTACCATATTCATTGTTTACTCACGAAATCCCCTCACCCCTTTATCTTCCACCACCATCCCTACATCCCTCATAAACCCTTGCACCTGTTATTATCTCTAGGCATCCACTCCTGTGCTTTACAAACTAGAAAGCCCAACAGAAACAATACAAAACAAAATAAAGTAGTAAGGATAAAATAATAATAATATAAAGATAAAAATACAAATAATGAGTAAAAAGGAAAAGACCACCATCAATATTTAAAGAGCCAGGGAAGAAAATTTTGTTTTGAAACAAGCAAGAGATACTTGCACCTACAACAAATTTAGGTTAGGTCATTAGGGATGTCATCTGACCAAGTATCAAGTTCGATTCAGCATAATCAAGATTACAATGATCACCATTGTAAGGCTTTTCAAGACCCTTGTCTGTGGCTAGCGGGGATCTGCCAGCAGCTGAATCTGACTAAATACTCTGCAGATGGGTTTTGGGCTCCCACTGTCTCCAATAGCCTTCTACAAATTGGCTGTTCATAATTTTAGCTCTGATACTTTTCCTTTCATCATATTTGGATTTTGTTATTGTCATCTTTGGATCACCCTTGCTGGTGTGCTTCTTCCATGTGGACTAGTTGACTCACTTAGATGGCTACTTGTTTGAATATAAAACCCCAGACGCTATTCTTATTGGTAGCCGGGCACCATCTGCTTTCTTCACCACACTTGGCTGTAGCACTCTTATCTACAGTGCTCACTTCATGAAGTGTGGAGTATCAAGCAGGGCCATGTTATCAGAACCAACTGTTCTTGGATTGGGGCTAGAGTTTAGAATCCCAGAATTCATCTACTTGTCCATGGGATATTCATAACTCAGGTTTACTTTGGCAGTCATATTATGACAAAATCAAAACCCCATAAGACCAACTAAACCAACAGCAACAAGCCAGCAAACAAACATGGAGGGGGAAAAAAAACCCAAACATACTAAAGACAGGAAAACAACAAACCATAAAAACAAAAAAGGACAACATTGTCAATCAATTTTCCTAATGATGCAGCCAACACTTAGGACACTGTCAGTATGAGGAGTCTATGCGAGTACAGTTTCACCTTGAGCCACAACCCATGAGTTGTTGCCCTACATAGTTCCATCTCCCATTCGATTGAGCTCTCTTTACCCTATATATGGGATTGGTGGCAGGGAGGAACTTTCTGGATCAATTCTTCCAAGTGCAGATTCCTGCCCAACAGATCAAAACTTGTGATGTCACTGCAAGGTGGCCATCGAGGTACTAAATATATAGTGATTCTGGGTCCCTTTTCATTGGATACCCACCCAGCAGGGGATTCCCACCAAGGTCCAATGACCACCACTTCCAAAGTCTTGGAGCAGCCACTGTCTGCTTTCTCTACCATCCAAGTACCCCAATTCCCAGTCCAAGGGTGCAGGCAACTTTAAGGCAGGGATCAGTTCATTCTGCCAGGCCTCTCTGTTAAGTCCTTCGGGTGTAGCCCCTGCATTATGCCAAGGTCAACATCCAAGGTCATCACGGTGCTTAGTCCATGGTGTGGTTCACTGAGAGTTGAGTAGAAACATATTCCTAGTTTCTACCCAGGAACATAAAGTCTGGTCCATTTTCCCCCTAGGTTCCCTACAATCTTTGTTTAGCATCCCTTCCTTATATGAGGTTACTTCTTCCCAGTCACCCACCATACTCACCAACAGAACTATGAAAATGTAGATGTTCCCCTCCCCTGATCTTAGCTTGATTTTCTGGCAAGGTTCTCCTTCCATTCCTGTGGGGGATGGGGGGCATTGATTTGCTCCAGCCTTGTCTCAGTGTTGTATAGCCTCAAGTGGATGGTCATTTCCCATTTCCCCCCTCCTGAAGGAGTGATCCCAAACAATATAAGACCTCGTCCTTCAAGTTGGCTCTTGTGAAGTGCACAAAAAGTTAGGCAATGTATGGTTCCTGGCCAGTAGGTAGCCTTCTCTCCTTGTGTTCAGGAATTGGTTCCTAAGATTTGTTTAAATGGTGTTTCTCCTTACAGTAGTGGACTCACACAAAACTTGTTCTTTTGTGATTGACTTCACCCAGCATAACGGTTTCCAGGTCCTTCCATATCATGCAGTGTTTCATGCTTTCATCACTTGTTTTTTAGGCATGCATAGTATTCCATTGTGTGTATGTGCCATAGTTTCTTTATCTATTCTTCCACTGTTGGGTATTTGGACTGCTTCCAGTTTCTTGTTATTGTGAACTGTGCTGCTATGAACATGGGAGAACATACTACTCTTGTTGTCTCTTATTCCATTAGGCTATATGCCTAATAGTGGTATTGCTGGATCATTTGGGATTTCAATTTCCAGTTGCTGTAGTATCGCCATATCATTTTCCACAGTGGCTGTATGTATTTACAAGTCCACCAACAATGTATATGAGTTCCAATATCTCTATATCCTCTTGAAAATTTGATGTTTTCTGGGTTTTTTTAAATTTGGGCTAACATTGTTTACCACCTTCTAAGACTTGAAGAAGCCCTAGTGGTGCTTTGGTTTAGGTGTTGGGCTATTAACTGCAAGGTTGGCAGTTCAAACCCACCAACAGTTCCTCAGGAGAATGTTGAAACTATCTACTACTGTAATAATTTACAACTTCAGAAGCCCTAAGTAGGGTCGCTATGAGTCAAAATAAACTTTATGGTAGGAGCATTAGGTTTTTTGTTGTTGCTTATTTGTCTATTTGTTTTTAAAGACCTGGAAGAGCCTAGTGTTGAAGTAGTTAAACCTTCGGCAGCTAGACAGAAGGTTCAAATCTACCAGTAGCTCCAAGGGAGAGATGATATGGCAGTTTACTCCTGTAATGACTACGACCTTGAAAAGGGAAAAAAAAATTACACCCTTGTAAACCCCATTGGGCAATTCTCTGTCATCTAGGGTCACTATGAGTTGGAATCAACTCAGCAACAATGGGTTTGACTTTTTGTTTGAGACCTGGAAATCTGCTTACATAAAAATTTCAGTCTAGGAAACTAGTGGGCAATTCTACACTGTCTTGTGGGATTGCTATGAGGTAAGACACAACAAAACATTATAGAACTAGTAGTCTGTGGTAAATGTTTCACAACAGCTTGTTTGCATTGGGGTTCTAATATTTGTTTGCATAATAAATAAGACATAAATGTAGATGGAAAGATGTGTGCCAAAAATCCACTCTTTTGCCAGTGATGTAAATGACTTTACTAAATTGGATAATAAACTAAAAACTCACTGCCATCAAGTTGATTCCCACTCATAGCAGCCCCGTAGGATAGAATAGAACTGCCTTTTTGCATTTCCAAGGTTATAAATTTTTATGGGAGTAGAAAGTCCTGTGTTTTTCCCATGGAGCCAAATGGTGATCTGAACTGCTTACTTTGCAGTTAGCCCAATGCAACCCACTATATACCACCATGGCTCCTAATTGAATAATAGTACACCACCATGGCTGATTTCAAGTGTCCAGTGTTGGGAAGAGATGAACAGTAGCCCAGGGATGTATACGAGCGCATATACATGGGGTGTGCGCACGGTACACATCATTAGTCATAAAAAAGGCAAGATCATAGACATTAGTAAAATGTAATTAGGAAGTGATGGATTTTGAGTATTTGTTACTTTTGAATTAGAATAATTATAAATTTACATAGTCTAATATTTAATAAAAGACTATTTAATATTAAGCTTGCAAAATTGTTGAAAATTTTAACACTTGGTTCTTGTAAACCAGTATGAATAGGCTTAGCACACTATAAAGAGTTTACTTCTTTATTTTCTATCTCCTTCATAGAAGTGTAGGGGTTTTGTCTATATTGCTTTTGTTGTACCATGTGCTATTGTTAGATGCCATAAAGTCAATTCCTACTCAAAGTGACTCAGTACAACAGAACTAAATACTTCCAAGTCCCACGTGATCCTCACAATTATTATGCTTGAGCCCATTGTTGCAGCCACTATGTCAATCCATCTTGTCAAAGGGTTTCCTCTTTTTATGCTGACTTTACCAAGCATGATGTTATTTCCATGGACTGGTCTTTCCTACTTAAATGTCCAAAGTATGGGAGATGAAGTCTTGCCATCTGTGTTAGTCTGGGTTGACTAGAGAAACAAATCCAGAGATGCTTATATGTGTGTAAGAGAGAGTTTTATATACAAGAGTAATTGTATATTATGAAAATTTCCCGCCCCAGTCCGGATTAAGTCCATAAGTTCGATATTAGCCTATACATCTGATCTTAGCCCATATGTCCAATACTAGTCCATATATTCTGCTACAGACTCACACAGCACTTGCAATGATGCCGAAAGCAGGAACATCACAGGCTAGTGGATGAAAAGTCTTGTGGAAGCATCTCAGCGCTGGTGCATCTCTGCATGTGGCTCCTTTAGCTCCAGGGCTTGGACTTCCATCAGCATAGCTTCATGTGACTTGCCAACAGAATGTGTAGCAGAGAGATAGTGTATGTCCCACCTCCAGGGAGGAAGACAGGAATTCCCAGAATCCTCAGGAGAAGGCCATGTCTATTCAGAGGCAAGATTGGGTATGACCTGATTGACAACCTAAACGCTATCCCTTTGCTCAAGTTGACAGGAGATTATGTAACTGCTACACCAACCTTACTTCTAAGAAGCATTCTAGCTATACTTCTTCCAAGACAGATTTGTTTTTCTCGCAATCCGTGGTGGTGGTGGTTGTTTTTCATGTTATTTTCAGTATTCTTCATCAGCACCATAATTCAGATACATCCATTTTTCTTCTGTCTTACTTATTAGTGTCCAACTCTCACATGCATACAAAGCAATTCAGAATACCATGGCTTTGGTCGGGCTCACTTTAGTCCTCAAAGTGACATCCTTGCTCTTCAATACTTTAAAAAGGTCTTTTGCAGTAGATTTGCCCATTGCAAGATGTCATTTGATTTCTTGACTGCTTCATCCACAAGCATTGATTGTGGCTCCAAAGAAGAAGAAATCTTTGAAAACTTTGATCTTTTCTCCATTTTTCATAATGCTACTATTGGTCCACCTGTGAGGATTTTAGGGTTTTTTTTTTTACATTAAATTATAATACATACTGAAGGATACTGACCTTAATTTTCATAAGCAAGTGCTTCATGTCCTCCTCCCTTTCAGCAATCAAGGTTGTGCCATCTGCATTTCACAGGTTGTTAAAAAGCCTGCCTCAAATCTTAATGCTGTATTCTTCTTCATTTAGTCTAGATTCTTGGATTAATTTCTGAGCCTGCAGATAGAATAAATATGCTGAAATTATATGTTCCTGATATACATCTTTCCTAATTTTAAGCCACACAATATTCTTTTTCTCTTAAAACCACAGCCTCTTAGTCCATGTGTAGGTTCCACATGAGCACTGTGAAGTGTTTTAGAATTTTCATTTTTCTTGATGCTATCCATATTTTCAGTAGCTTCCTATGCATATGAAAGTTGGACATTGAATAAGACCAAAGAGAAACTAACACATTTTGAAGTATGATGTTGGATAAGAATATTGAAAATACCATCGATACCCTGGACTGCCAAAAGAATAAACGTCTGTCGTGAAAGAAGTACAGCCAGAATGCTCCATAGAGATAAGGATAGCAAGATTTTGGAATAGGCATCTATCTATCTATCTATCTATATCTATATCTATATATATCTTCCAGTCAGTTGGCCAAGTAACTGTCTTCCAAATTTCTTGGCATAGATGAGTGAGTGCTCCCAGTGCTTCAACAGCTTGTTGGAACATTTCAGTTGATACTGTATCAATTCCTGGAGCCTTGTTTCTTGCTAATGTTTTCGATGCAGCTCAGACTTCCTTCAGTACCACTAGATCTTCATCAGCAAGGGATTCAAGTTCTCCTCACTTTCAGCAAGCAAGGTTGTGCCATCTTCATATCACCATTTGCTAATAAACCTTCCTCCAATCCTGATGTCACATTCTTCTTCATATAATCCAGGTTCTCTTAATTATTTTCTCGGCATACAGATTTTCAAGGAAATGTAAATCTTCTCTATATAAAAAAGTTTTGATTGTAAGAATAGCATAAGAATCTTGTTTCTCTGAATGCTAGATCTGGAAATTGTAAATAAAAGCTCGTTGTTCTGAAACGGAGAGTTTTTTTTTAGTTACCTCGCTGCAAGAAAGTAGTACATGAGGGGTTTGCTTCTCTAATCTTCTTCACTTAACTCCAGATGCCATATAATCTCAGTTTTAAAAAGTATGGTTGCAGAAAGAGAGACAAATATTCTAAAATGGCAATGAAAGTCACTTCTGGTTAGTAGTTTTACAGGTAATTTTTATTTCATTCCATGGAGTTTTAGGTTTGTGTTTTCTTGAAATATTTCCCATATTCTTTAAAATTCATAGACTAAGGAGTGATGTTTGGGTAATGCCTTCAATAGATGCGATGAAGATGAGGCCTTCAAAGGAGTCAGAAGAAAACTGGTGAATTTTTGTGTCTTTTCGCTGTAATTTTTTTAAAAAATAATCATTTTATTAGGGGCTCATACAACAACACATCACAATCTGTACATCACTGTAATTTTTGTGTCTTTTCTCCTTACTCATAAATGACTCTTGGCCCTTGGGGCTCCTCCATGGAAATTCTAGGACTATTCAAACAGTATAGTGCAGAAATGTGGATGGCAAAACATTTTGAATACTGCAAGTGAAAAGATTTAGAACCTAAAGTTGATTTACATTTTCAGTCTGTTCTGTTATTGTCAACAGAGAGTACAACAGTAAGTAACTGTCAGGGAGTAAATGAACTTACTGCTACTGAAGATACTTAGGCAGAAATTTGAGTGAACTTATCAAAGCAGATCCTTTGCCAATAGGAGGTTGAACTATTTCATCTGTGGTCTCTTACGACCCTGTTGATGTTGGTCTTAAATGTCTATAACTTTTTTCTGCATAGTAAATAGTTTCCACTATGATGGAAGCCTATCATATAGATCTTTATTTTCTAATTTATCATTTTCCCTGTATGATACGCACTGTATTCAGTAGCGGTAAGTTAGGACTAGGTGATACTATTTAAATAAGACACAGCCTACCTACCATTAAGGGAATAGACCAGTGGTTCTCAACCTGCCTAATGCCGCGACCCTTTAATGCAGTTCCTCATGTTGTGGTGACCCCCTCCCCCCAACCATAAAATTATTTTCGTTGCTACTTCATCACTAATTTTGCTTCTGTTACAAATCAGGCGACCCCTGTGAAAGGGTTGACCCCAAAGGGATCACGACCCACAGGTTGAGAACAGCTGAAATAGGCTTGTTAAAGATTTATGGGTGTAATGTTAGACGTAAACAGCAGAAGGTGTCCGTGGGAATCACATGACTAGAAAACGGCATTTCAGAACAAAAATACTCCCGAATTAAGTCTTTAATAGAGTCTACTGCCTTAACAAGAGGCTGATTGAGAAAGGGGTTTTTTTGTTTGTATTTCTTTCTAGGCAGAGCAGGTGGAATGTACAGAGGCTCTGAAAACATATCTTACTTGGAGAACTGTAAATATGTAGTCTTTGATGGGAAATTAGTATGTAAATGGGCTACTGGTGAGAGAAGCTGCATGAAAATGGACGATGTTTGCCATGTTAATCATGAAGGTGATGTAAAGTCAATGAAGGTTTTAAGCAGAATGGTTGCATTGTCAGATTTGTGATTTTGAAGGTCCACTGTGGTAGGAGTCAAGTGAACAGACTAGAATGGAGACCAAGTAATAGACTTTATGGTAATTTAAGCAAAACTGTCTAAGGATAATGAGACTGGTATAATGCAATTGGGAACTGAATTCAAAAGTAAGAGATAAAACAAAAAAGTAGGAGATAAAAATCCAGTAAAGTTACTGGCCACAAGAAAGAGTAACTGTGAGAATGACATCAATTGGGTAGGTTGGGTAGTCATCTTTGCTAAGTGAAAGATACTGGAAAATGAAAAATCAAATAGGCTTTTTGCTTCCTGGTCTTAGGGTGCCAATTTGAACAAGGATATTTATTGTCGTGGTCTGTAACAGAAATATCACAACCAGATGGCTTTAACAAACAGTTCAAGAAACTAGCAGTTTGAATCCAGGGCACTGGCTTCTCTGTCAGATCTGGAAGAAGGTTCTTGTCTTTTTTGAATGTCTACTTCTGGGCCATCTTCATGTGGTATGGCATCTTTTTTCTTTCAACTCTGCTTCTCTGACTTGGATGTTTAATCTCTTTTATAGCTCAAAAGTCATTGATTTTAAAATGCACCCTACACTCATCTGACCTCATTAACATAACAAAGACACCCTATTCCCAAATGGCATTATAACCACAAGCAGCTCAGAGCTCACTGACATCAAGTCCATGCCAATTTAGAGCCACTATAGGATAGAACTGCCCTGTGATTTTCATAGACTGTAGCTCTTTACAGGAGTAGAAAGCCCCATCTTTCTCCTGAGGAGTGGCTGGTGACTTCGAACTGCTAACCTTGCAATTTAGCAACCAAGCTCATAACCACTACTTTCCAACCACAGGCATAGAGGTTAGGAATTATAAAACATATTTGGGAGGGCCAGAAACAGTTCAGTCCATAACAGATACAGAAGCTTTTATTCTCTTATATTTGCATTCATGTTTTGTTTTGTTTATGTGATGTGGAAGGTAATGTGATAATACAGTTGTATTATCAAAGAAGATTTATGGAAGTCTTAGATTAAAATAAACTCTCATTTAGGGTTTAGTCAGGGGTTTATTCTTTCACCATACTTATTCAATCTGAGCAGATTAAATGCAGAGCAAATAATCAGAGAAGCTGGATTACATGAAGAAGAATGCAGCATCAGTATTGAGGAAGGCGTATTAGCAACCTTTGATATACAGATGACACAATTTTGCTTGCTGAAAATGAGAAAGATTTGAAGCACATGTTTTTGAAGATCATGGATTGCAATCTTCAATATGAATTACAGTGCAATGTGAAGAAATCTAAAATTCTCACGACTGGACCAATAGGTAAGATGATAAATGGAGAAGAGATTGAATATGTCAAAGATTTTGTCTCCCTTTGATCCATAATCAATGCTCATTGAAACAGCAGTCAAGAGATCAAATAACACATTGTATTGGGTAAATCTGCACAAGACCTCCTTCAAGTGTTGAAAAGCAAGGATGTTACTTTGGAGACTAAGGTATGGCTGACCCAAGCCTTGGTATTCTCAATCACCTCATATGCATGTGAAAAGTGGACATTGAATAAAGAAGCCAAAGAAGAATCAATGCATAGAAGAAGATTAAATGTACCATGGACTACCAAAAGAAAAAACAAATCTGTTTTGGAAGAAGTATAGCCAGAATACTCCTTAGAGGTAAGGATGGCAAGACTTCATTTCATGCAGTTTTGGACATGTTATCATGAGGGACCAGTCCCTGGAAAAAGACACCCAGCATGCTTGGTAAAACCCTCGACAAGTACAAGACCCTGCACAAGATAGATTTCCACAGTGGTTGCAACAATGGGCTCAAACATAGGAACACTTGTGAGGATGGTCCAGAACTGGATTGTGTGATTCTATTGTACCAAAGGTCACTGTGAGTAAGAGCCCACTCAATGGCAGCAACCTGGCAGCAACAGGAGGCATGAATGATCTGCATGGAGCTGGAGGAATATACTACCGTCTTTGTGCAATCCTTTGATTTAATATCTACTTCATAACTCTCTGAATTAAGCTTGAATTGAGAAATAATAAATTCATTTTAGAGAATCCAGACATTTTTACACTGCCATTCCTCTGTCAGAAATTAAACATGAAAAAAAAGCTGTGTGGTAAGATTGGCTTGTCTGTGTAAATTAACTAATTTGATAATAGTTATGGCATTATGCATTTTAAAATACAAAGTGCTTTCCCTCAGAGTGCACACTTTGATTTTCAAGTCTTTCACTGGTGTCATGTAGGAAATAATGTCCCATCCCTTGCTATTTAACACTCTGGCAGAATGTTTCCTTTTATAGCGTTGTCACATCATTTTCTCCAGTTAAGATCTCTTTTAGGATGGTTGAGGTGTTTAAATCTTTCAGGGAAAGAATGAAAGATGAGCCATGCTCCTTTACATAGAACTGGCTGTGTTGGTTTCAGATTTTGAGATTTTACTATTTAAAGGGTACTTATTCCGGTATGTTTTGCCACTGGTTCTTGAATGTTTTGTTGTTTCTTTATTAGGTCTTACTTTCTTATAGCTTTGTATTCTACTGCACATTTGAATGCACTAGAAAATGCCTCTTCCAGTAGCAAAACAAAGAACTGGCTATAGTGTAGCATTTCTCTTTACAGATGAGTTTACACTTTGATGAATTTACACTTTGACATTGAAAATTATTAGACTAAGATAATTATAAATATGTAAGTACATTCTCCTGTTCTACTTCAAGCAAGAAATTTCTTCTTTGCACTAATTTAATCTTAATGGAACTTTAAAAATTTTAAGTATGATTAAATGAAATTTTCTAAAGAAAATGAAAACAAGTCCACAAGAGCCCCAATATGATCTTGAGTATATCCCACTTGAATTTCAACGTGTTGGACATGTCGTCAGGAGAGACCAGTCCCTGGAAAAAGGACATCACTCTTGATAAAAGTAGAGGAGCAACAAAAAAGAAGGCCCTTGACAAGATGGATTGGCACAGTGGGCTCAAAAGGAAGAACCATTGTGAGGATGGCGCAGGACCTGGCGGGGTTTCATTCTATCGTAATTAAGGGCCCTATGAGTCAGAATTGACTCAATGGCACCTAACAACAACAACAAAGGAAACTTTATTCTTCTTTGTAGAACATTGAATAAAAAGGTGTAGTACATCCTTACTGTAAATCTTTAAAAAATAAAATCTTCAGATCTTGGTATTTCAGAATGATTTTCTTCCTGTTTAGTATAAAAGTTTTGGAATGCTTTCAAAAGATGCTAGCAGTCTATAATTTGGTCTATGTGTACATATTTCCCTTTTGAGGAGTTGGAAAGGTTTTGAGATATAGATTAGTGTGAATTTTCTTTGTATTACTACAAATAATTACTATTAAAATGCTTGAATATTCTTAGAACCCAAAAACAAAAGAAAACTTAGTTATGATTCATACTGACTCTATAGGGCAGAGAAGAACTCCATAGATTACCAAGGTCGTAAATCTTGACAGGTACAGAAAACTTCATTTTTCTTCCTTGGTGTACAATTGGTACATTTGAACTGCGTACCATGTGGTTAGCAGCAGCCTAACACTTAAGCCACTATACCACTAGAGCTCTTCATTGTTAGAATAACATGTCCTATCATCCAGCTAGAGGCTATTGTTGTCTTCAAGGACTAGGGTTATAATTGTCTTCTCAAAAACTCAGTTGTTTACTTTAACTTAGTGTTATTCTAAGTGATGTGGTTAGCAGCAGCCTAACATGTAAGCCACTCACTACTAGAGCTCTTCACTATTAGAATACCATGCCCTATCATCTAGCTAGAGGTATTGTTGTCTTCAAGGACTAGTGTTATAATTGTCTTCTCAAAAACTCAATTATTTACTTTAACTTAGTGTTATTCTAAGTGAAAGTGTACTAATTTGTTACTTTCCCCTAAACCAAAAACTTAACTTTTTATTAATATAGTAATCCGAAGTTGTTATGTGAGAAAGTAAGAAGCTTTCTTTCATTTTTCTTTTTTCTGTTTGCAGGTTGTAATAATTAAAATGAATAAGCTACGGCAAAGTTTTAGAAGAAAGAAAGATGTTTATGTTCCAGAAGCCAGTCGCCCACATCAGTGGCAGACAGATGAAGAAGGAGTTCGTACTGGAAAATGTAGCTTCCCAGTTAAGGTAAAAGCTGTTATTTCTGTGAATACTTAAGTGGAAGACTGACAGTAGTAATATGTGAAATCCTACTAGTTAAGCCAGTTTAAAGAGAACCCTACAAAAACTGCCCTCTCATATTCTGCTTCAGTGATAGAAATGAATTAAAAGAAAACTAGATTATAATTTGTTACCTTGTTTATGTTCAAATAATAATTTCTAGCATATATTCAGGGATCAGTACAACTAAGATCATTGAGGATGAGAATTGTTGTATACTGAGTCATTTCTAGCTCATGGCAACCCCATGTGACAGAGTACAACTGTCCCGTAGGGTTTTCTTGACTATCATAGGTAAAGCAGAAGATCAGCAGATCTTTCTCCCACAGAACTGCTGGATGGGTTCAAACCACCAACTTTTTGGTTAGCAGCCAGAGGCAACCTAACTGTTGTTTCACCAGGCCACCCTGGTGAATACTAATCCAGAAATACTTAACAATCCTGAGTTAATCATTATTTTCAGTGGAATATACTTCCTAATTGACAGAGCAAGAGAGTGGGAGTCTACTTTTAAATCTTAGAATTCTTAATCATGAAGAAATCTGATGCCTTCATTTGTCAAACCAGGAAATAGAAACTCCAAGAGGGTAAGAAACATAATGAAGATCTAGACCAGAGAATGATGCCGCCACAGGTGCTTTTTCTTAGAACTATTTGAGTCTCAAAAAGAAGGTCCTTTAGTAGAAAGAAAATGTTTTGAGAAGGATGATGACAAGTGTACAGATGTGCTTGACACAAAGGATGAATGTATGGATTGTGATAAGAGTTGTACGAGCCCCTGATAGGGATTTTTTAACATGAGGGTCCCTTTGAGTGGGTGACAGGAGGTAGAGGATGGGGACACTTCAACAGAAATTTATTCTTTCACAGTTTTGGAGGTTATAAGTTTAAAAGCAAAGTGTTGGCAGGCCTACATTCTTTTTTTTTTTTAGGCCTACATTTTTACTGAAAGCTTTAGAAAAGAATCTTTTCTTGCCCCTTCCAGGCTTCTGGTGGTTGTTGGCATTTGTTGACTTGTGGCCACATTACTCTATAAATAGGAAGAATAATTTTTTTTAATGATGTGGAAGAAATGTTATACTGTTAGTGAAGGGGAAAAAAAGCAAATTATCATTATGTAAACACAGTATGAGATACATTAAGTGTGGGGAGAAAAAGTATAGAAGGAACTAGTTCAAAACATTAGTATCAAGTTTCAGAAATGAAAAGGTCTTCCATATGAAATGAAAAGGGATACATAGTATATACAGGTTAAGTCATGTATTAAAATATGTACATAATTTAAGTATGTATGGTTTTTGTATGTCAGTTATACATCAGGGAAATTATTAAAAATAAATTTATCTCAGGAAGGAGAAACAATATCAAATGGAATGCAAGGGTGAGGACTTAGTATATGTGTATCTTGGCTTGTTTACTTTTTACAGTATTATTGAGGTATAATTTATTACCTACCATGAAGTTCACCCATTTAAAGTGTATGATTCAAGGATTGCTTGGTTTTATGTTGTATTTTGTAAGACCAGAAAGACTTGAGTATTTAAATGTCTTTTTATAAAGGAGCTTGTAGATGGTGGGTTAATTTTATCCTAGAGAAAGGATGCTACTTCTATATTAATAGGAGTAAAGGGGGGAAATAATGCAAAGCAGATTCACCTAAGTGTGTACAATTGGCTATTTAAAGTTAATGGAGTTCTGTCCTAAAGACTTTGTTTTTTTCCCCAAGGAAATTAGAAGGTAAGGAGTCTGAGAAAGGGAGGGAGTTGTGGGACTGGATTTTGAGGATAATAGATTAACCATAGGAGAGATGCTTACAGAAATGTAATTACTGATTACTAATTAAGTGAAATGGCAGCAGGTTTCATTCCTGATGTGGATGTGTAAAGATACTTTTGCCTATGTAAATATAATAATTTCCTATCAATAAAGTAAAACTTGTAACTTGACTAGTATAACAAAGGAGAAATTTTTTTTGTTAAAAATGAAATATCACCTATACACGTTGTTGTTAGGTGCCATCTAGTCTGTTCTGACTCATAGTAACCCTGTATACAAGAGAAAGAAACACTGCTTGGCCCTGCACTGTGCCATCCTCACAATTATTCTTATGTTTGTGCCCATTTTTGCCACCACTGTGTCAATCCATGTAGTCAAGAGCCTTTTGCTGTCCCTCTACTTTACCAAGCATGATGTCCTTCTCCAGCGATTGGTCTCTACTGATAACATGTCCAAAGTATGTGAGACTTCCCATCCTAGCTTCTAAGGAGCATTCTGTTTGTACTTCTAAGACAGATTTGTTTGTTCTTTTAGCAGTCCATGGTACTTTCAGTACTCTTCTCTAGCACCATAATTCAAATGCACCAATTGTTCTTTAGTCTTCTTTATTCAGTGTCCAACTTTCATATGCATATGAGGCAGTTGAAAATACCGTGGCTTGGACCCTGGAGCACCTTAGTCCTCAGTAACATCCTTGCTTTTCAACACTTTAAGGAGGTCTTATGCAGCAGATTTACCCAATGTAGTGCGTTTTTTAATCTCTTGACTGCTGCTTACATGATAATCTAAAAAAATGTGAGGTCACTCACACGCTTATATTATCAGTGAATCTGCCAAAATATTTCCATGCCACCCCTCAAAATTAAGTTATATTTTTATATATATATGTATATATATGTATATATGTATGTATATGAAGTGAAATGTAGAACTCTTAAGAATTCAACCTAGTTCAGACAGGCTATTTATCCTAGACATTTGTAAAATATCTAAATTAGTGAAAGGCACGGGTTTCATCCTTTTTAAATTAGACAAGCACATAGTTTACTGTACAAGGAATGACAAATTACTGCAGGGCCAGCCCCAAGTCCAACCCTGCCCCCTACCCCTAGAAGAATTCACTTCAGAGGACAGCACTGAAGCTATAGCTCAGGGAGAGGGGCATGTCTGATCAGAGCACACAGGAGCAAACAAAGAGGGAAGGAGTGATAGTGGAACACATCCTGGCCCACCAAGCCCTGAGGACAATATTCCTGCTCAGAGGAGCCAGTGCACAGAGAGGACCATAGGGCCAGCCCCACCACGAGACACGATGTCCCTTACTGACCCTAGTGCTACAAGGGACAATGCTGGAGATACAGTGCGGGAACTGTGCCCAATCTGACCCCACCACACTGGGGCGAGTGCTAAGGGCGTGCAACAGAGCAACAAGGTGAGCAAAGCAATGAAGTCCCCGGGAAATACCAAAAATAAACTTTGGGGCCAGGGCATGGCACCCCATCAGACTGGACTGGAAAATACTCCTAAAGGTCAATAAACAGACTTGGAACTACTTATAGACTTTTCTTTTTGTCATTGGGTTTTTGTTGTTGTTTTACTTTTTTTGTTGTTTTGTTTTGCTCTGTCTTGTTTTTGTGCTTATTATTGTCTCTGCCTGTCTATCTAGATAAGATAGGCAGGATAAACAATTCAGAGGAGAAAATAATGGGACCAACAGTTCTGGGGGACACAGGAAAGGGGGAGGCAGGGTGGGGAAAGGAAGTGGGTGTTAACAAATCCAGGGTCAAGGGAACAACAAGTGATCTAAAATTGATGGCAAGGAGGGCATAGGATGCCTGGTAGGTCTTGATCATGGGCAATGTAACCGAGAGGAATTACTGAAACCCGAATGAAGGCCAAACATGATAGTGGGATGAGGAAAGTAAAAGGAAATAGAGGAAGGAACTAAGGGAGAAATGGGCATTTATAGAGGTCTAAATACAGGCAGGTACATGTGTAAATATATTTATAACAATAGGGAAATAGATTTTTGTACATATACTTATATGTATTAAGGTAGCAGACAGACATTGGGCCTCTACTTCAGTACTCCCTCAATGCAAGAACACTTTGTTCTAAGAACCTGGCATTTGTGATGCTCAGCTTCCCGATATGTCGTTGAAGACAAAATGGGTGTATAAGCAAATGTGGTGAAGAAAGCTGATGGTACCCAGCTATCAAAAGATATAGCATCTGGGGTCTTAAAGGCTTGAAGAGAAACAAGCAGCCATCTAGCTGAAAAGCAACAAAGTTCACATAAAAGAAGCACACCAGCCTGTGTGATCATGAGGTGTCGATGGGATCAGGTATCAGATATCAAAGACCCAGAACAAAAAATTATATCAATATGAATGAGGGGGAGTGTGAAGTGGAGACTCAAAACCCATCTGTAAACAATTGGACATCCCTTTATAGAAGGGTCACAAGGAAGAGACAGGTCAGTCAAGGTGCAGGATAGCACCGAGGAAACATAGAGCTTTCCTGTAGTTCTTTAATGCTTCCTCTCCCCTTGACTATCATGACCTGAGTTCTGCCTTTCAAATCCAGCTAGACCAGAGCATGTCATGTACACTGGTATAGGTAAGAGCTCTCGACACATGGAATCCAAGAGAGATAAACCCATCAAGAACAGTAATGAGAATAGTGATACCAGGAGGGTAGTGGGGAGAAAGAGGGAACTGATCCCAATGATAGATCTGTAACCCCCTGAAGGGGATGAACAACAGAAATGTGGGTGAAGGGAGAAAGCAGACAGTATAAGATATTAAAACAATAATTTATAATTCATCAAAGGATCACGAGGGTGGGAGGGAGGGAGAAAAAGAGCTGATATCAAGGGCTCAAGTAGAAAGAAAATCTTTTGAAAATGATGCTGGCAACGTATGTACAAATGTGCTTGACACAATGGATGTGTAGATTGTCGTAAGAGCCCCCAATAAAATGGTTTGTCTTAAAAAAGAAAAAGTTAAAAGTACGAGTGGCTACATAAAAGGGAAAAAAAAAAACATTCTTTTTTGACTTGAATTCAACCAAACACTAATTTAAATGTAATCATGAACTTTGGTGCTCAAAAATACATTTTTCTAGAATTTGAGTTTATTTGCTTATCAGTACATTGACAGGTTCAGGTCATATTCAGAAGAGGACAGGGAATAGGGATACCGTTACTGATGTTAGATAGATCTTAGCTAAAAACAGAGAATAGGTGTTTACTTGTGTTTTATTGACTATGTGAAACATTCAACTGTGTAGACCATAACAAACTATGGATATCCGTGTGCCATGTGTGTTTAAGAAAGGGAGAGGAAGGAAATCTTGCCAAGGGACTATCCAAAATACTTGATGGTAGTATTAGTTACTGTTAGTCATCCTGTATGACAGAATTATTAGACCTGCCTCTTTGGGTTTCTGAGGCTGCAAATCTTTATGGGAGTAGAAGACTTCATCTTTCTACTGTGGAATGGATGGTGGATTCAAACTGCCGAGTTTAGAGTTAGCCATTTTAATGTGTTAGCCCAGTATACCACCACAGCTCCTCAAGGGACTATGTTTTTGTTAGGCACCATGAAGTCGTCTACAACCCATGGTGACCCGATGCACAACAAAACAAAACAAAAGACTACAGGGTCCTGGCCATCCTTGCCATTGTTCCTGTGCCTGAGCTCATTGATGTAGCCACTGTGTCAGTCCATCTCATTGAGGGCCTCCTCTCTCTCTCTGCCTTTCCACGTTACCAAACATGATGTCTTTCTCCAGGGACTGGTCTCTCCTGACAATAGGTCCAAAGTATGTAAGACGAAGTCTTGCCATCCTTGCCTCTAAGGAGCACTTTGGCCTTAACTTCTTTATAAATGGTCAAGTACTTTTCAACATTTTAGCAGCTTACAAATATTTAGAAGATGACATAGAGCTTGAAGAAAAAAAGTTAACCGTTTAGATGACCAGATCAGATTTTTTTTTAAATCTATTCCTTCTTGTTAGTTGTCTTCGAGTGGATTCCAACACATGATTTTCTTAGTAAAACTAAGGATTTTAAACTATGTGTTATTTTTGAAGCAGATCACAAGGTCTGTCCTTTGAGTTGCTCTGGGTGACTTAAAGAGATCAGCTTTCTGATTCCAACTCATAACAATTTTGTAGACTAAATAGAACTGCTTCATGAAGTTTCTGAAACTAAATATTTCTGAGAGCATATAGCTTCATTTTTCTCTCAAGTGGGTTTGAACAGACAGTTGTGGTGTTAGCAGCCCAGCACTTAACCCACTGCACCACTAGGGCTCATCTGTTAGCAATACTTGTTATACACACACACACACACACACACGAGCTTTCAAAAAGTTTGTGGTAAAATTCCATATTTTCTTTTAATTCCATTTTCCCAAAAACTTTTTGAGGGCCCCTCATGTGGTTGTGTGTATAATATGTTGTCCTTTTATTTCTTTGTAATAGACAAATATTGGGAATCATTTTCTTAAACTGTGGTATAATCACTTGGGAGTTCCATTGGACTCCAGAATTATCAAAATAAATCATACTCTGCATGCTAGAAGGTATGTGACCTTGGACAAGTTATTCTATATCCCTGAACTCCATTTCCTTTACTAAGTTGAAAAACTAATTGGTAGTTCTTGCCCTTCTGAGTGATTGTGATTCAAGACAATGAAAATGTATAAAGCACCAGCACAGTTATTGGCACACAACAGATACTCAGTAAATTATTTCCTCCTACTTATGTTATTCTGAGAAGCCCGGTGACCCGATGGTTAAGGCATTCAGCTGCTAACCAAAAGGTTGATGGTTCAAACCCACCCAGCAAAAATTCCTGCTTCTGTTTTGACGTAGAGGGACATTATGAGTCAGAATTGCCACAATAGCACACTCACTGCCATCAAGTTGATGCCAAATCATAATGACCCTACAGGATAGAGGAGAACTGCCCCTCTGGGTTTCCGAGACAACATGTTAATTCTTTATGGGAATAGAAAGTCCTGTCTTTCCCCCTCAGAGTAAATAGTGGTTTCACACTGCTGACCTTTTGGATTGTAGCCCAATCTGTAACCACTGTGCCACCAGAGTTCCTACAGTAGCTCACATTAATATATTGTTGAGATATGTACATGGTCAGTTTGGTTAGTTCAGTTTATAACATCTTTGATTTGCTAATTAGGATCAGATCCTCACTTGTGTAGTTCCAAGATGAACTAAAAAAACCAATTGAACTTACTGCCATTCAGTCCTTGCTGACTCATCAAGTACATAAACAGCTTTATTTTTTTTATAATTGTTTTATTGACATATCTTACACAATCCAATATATCCATTCACATACAGTTCTGTTGTTCAATCCCATCAAGTGGAGTTATACAATCATCATTGCTATCAGTTCCCCATTCCCCCGCCACCCTCCCTCTTCCAATACCCTCAGGGAACCATACTCCTGTTACTGTGTCTGCAGGATTATCTAGTCTTTCATGTACTGAACAATCTTAAATATACAAATGAACATATGCAAATCTAACATGATTAATGAGGTAAATCAAATATCCTTAATAGTAAAGGGAGGAAATATTTACGAACTAGCAGATAATTATGTGTTTCATCAGTGCCATACCGCACCCTAGATTTATAATCCTTTCCATGTGGCCCTTCTGATAGAGAATGTCCAATTACCTTGCAGGTGAATTTTGGGTCTCTTGCATCCATGTCCTTTCACACTGAGTTGGTTGCATGTTTTAGAACGTCTGATACTTCTTGCCATCAACACCTCATGATCACACATGCTGGTGTGCTTTTTCCATGTGGGCTCTGTTACTTCCCTGCTAGATGGCCACTTGTTTAATTACAAGCCTTTAAGATTCAGACGCTCTATCTTTTGATAGCCAGACACCATCAGCTATCTTCTTCACCACATTTTCTTATGCACCCTCATAAAGAGTTTTAGAGGATTGCTCCCTTTCCTCAGTACTTTCTACTTCCACAAAGCTCCCCTTTTTGATCGTCTACCAGGAACTTGAAACTATATTTTGCTCTGCTATGTAGCCACAGTTTCACCTGTATCGAGGGCTAAATAAATGGTAGGAGATGCAGTAGAAGAGGAGGGAGTGAAAGAAGGGTTGGCTCCACTCTCCTGGAACTGTAATTCCACTAAACAGAGGCAGAGATTACGTTTCTTCGCAGCTGTGACTTGCAGTTTTCCATTGTGGCCATCACATCCTTCACCACAGGATTTCTGGAAGCTGAAATAAGAGACTCCCTCCACTCCTCAAAAAATGAAAAAGAAAGGCAAGGGGTGGAGAATCCCCTACTTTAAGCCTAGTTCCCTTTCTTGGTCCTCAAGCCAGAGCTAGAGAGCTTTATGGAGACTTCTTTCCGCGTTCACTTCTGGTTTCTGGCTGTGTTGAATTTGGCCTGCAAGATACCAAAGAAGAGGATGTCCTAGGGAGGAAAAGGACCCCAGATTCAAACATTTTATGCAAATATATTTTATTAAATCTTACATAGGATAGAGACAAGACAAAGACAAAAATGAGTCATCTTGAATGAAGAAGACCATGGTCTCCAAAGAATTCACAGTCTTGTGGCTACATTGTAAACCTTGGTGAGGAAAGGAAATCATCACAAGATCATGACTGATGGTAGATTATTTCATCATAGTCTTAGGCAAGACCATGGAAGCTGATAAACCAAACTCACTGTCATTGAGTCAACGCTTACACATAGTGACCCATCCTGTGGGTTTCCAAGACTGTAACTGTTTACAGGGAGTAGAAAGTCCAGTCTTTCTCCCGAGGAGCTACTGGTGGTTTCAAACTGCCAACCAACTTGTAACCATTATACCACCAGAGAGCTCCTGGAATCATGAGTAGGCTATGTATACAAGATTGATTCAGAGCCCTCAATCATGTTGGTATATAACTCATGACCATGTAACCCTAGTGCCCCAAATTCCTTCTAAGGCACACTGAGGCAAGTCCCTGAGGGCAAAACTGCCCCTCTTTCGACTGGCCAGGGGAGTTGTCGCCATTTACTTTCAGACATACACTGCCTGAAGACAAAGCTTTTTGCTTTGCTGGTCATTGATCAGAAAGAACTCAGTGCAAGCAGAATGTATGTAGGGACTCAAATGGATTTAGAGCTCCTACTGCAAACCATAGACTTCCACAAAACTTCTACCACCCACCCACTGCCATCCAATGGACTCCAACTCATTGCAACCCTAAATAGGTTTACTGGAGCAGATATCTTTCTCCCAAGAAGCAGCTGGTGGGTTTGAACTGCTGACCTTGAAGTTAGCAGTCCAGTGCTTACCCAACACCATTTCACTTACATTTCAGAGACCTCAAATAACTTCTCCATACAGCCAGTCTTGGTTTTGTAGTTTTATTCAGTAGGAAGGACAAGGTAGAATGTTGTATAATCCGTCTTTCCCAAAGCTATAACCCAGAATTTCCATGTAAAAGAGAGGACTTATAATACTCTGCCTTATCCCTTTTTTTTCTGTCTTTCTTTCTTTCTTTATTCATATTGCCTCATCTCTTTTCTAACTCGGCAGGCACCATTCCCACTGAAATGCAATTTTGATCACGTAACTGACTGCCTTAACAAAAAGTATTTTTATTGGTTCTCCACTACTTCTAGATTTAAGTACAGACTCTTTAATTCAATATTCTCATTCCCAGCTACATAGAATTTACAGCCAAAAAGGGATACTTGCTTATAGACAGTTATCCTAGCCCACATCCATAAATTTATGTAATTTTCTCTCTGTGTAAACTAGTTCCCAATCTTTCCATTTCTGCCTGTTGAAATTTTATAATATCATTTAACACATACTACTTCCTTAACTTCTTCTAACTTTTTGCACTAGTTTTATGTGCTCCTCATTAAAAGAGTTTGTGGTTCCTTCAACCTTTGAGTAACTGTCATTTGTTCCTTTAAAGATATACTTTGACGTTAGAATTACTTTTATACCTAGAGATGTAGTAACTGTATTTTGAACAGGCTATTATACAATTGAAGTTGTCAAGGATTTTGTCTTCCTTGGATTCACAATATCAATGCTAATAGAAACAGCAGTTAAGCTGTACAAGATTTCTTTAAAGTATTGAAGAGCAAGGATGCCACTTTGAGAACTAAGGTGTACATGATATTTTCAGTCACCTCATTTGAGGACCCCGAAAATAAGAAATATAATATTAACTTTTCTACAATGGCTGTGGTTTTTTAATGTACTCAATTTTCTACCACCAAGGAGCCCCGGTGGTGCAATGTTCCAAGCACTTGGCTGCTAACTGAAAAGTTTGCAGTTTGAAACAAGCAGCCACTCTGTGAGAAATAGATGTGGCAGTGTGCATTAGAAACTATGGGTTTGTTCTACTCAGTTCTATAGAGGTGCTATGAGTTGGAATAGACTCCTTGACAGTGGGTTGGGTTTAATACTTACCTCATAGGAACTATTCAGTACACATCATTAGCCCTAACATCTTTCTTCTTTCCACAGTACCTTGGCCATGTAGAAGTTGATGAATCAAGAGGAATGCACATCTGTGAAGATGCTGTAAAAAGATTGAAAGCTGTATGTATTTATATTTGCCAGTGTTTATATCTATGTTGTCAATACTTTCTTAAAAGATTTTGCTCAGTAAATCTTAGTAACTCATATCATTTGCTGTGTAAACTTATAACTAAAATTCAGTAAAATATTATTACTTAATTTTTTTTCCAATAACCCAATATCTAGTAAGAACAGTGTTTTTTCTTAAGGCAAAAATGTAAGCTCAACAATAAAGAGCATCTCATATGGTCCATTTAAAGACATAATTTATAGAACCAGCCTTTTCCATTTAGGTCAGACATTATCCATAAACTATTTTACTGTTGATTTGGAACCACATTGAATAAGTGGTATAAAACCAGATAGAAGAATAAAATGCTAAAGGCGCTGTAAAACTGTCCTATGTAGCGTCTTAACCTGTGATAACTGGATTATCAGTCACTGATTTTTAAATTGCCCATAAGAAGCAGCTTTCCAGGAAGATGAAGATAGCGATATCTGTATCAATAGCTGGGGATGTTTGAGATTTAGGTGGGGACTCCTATCACTGTTACCTTGATTCCTGACTTCCCATGTACATTCACCCCAATTTTCTTCTGGGTGTTCTTCTAACATAAACATTTTTTTACTACCTTTTGCACAAACTCCAGCTTAATTTAAATGGAGGAACCTTTTCCAGGACGAATTATCTATAGAGCACATACCAACCATGCACCTGTGCATTTAATAAAAGAGAATTAATTATTCTTAAAAGTTCAGATGAAAACCATAATTTCCTATTTTCGATAGGTTTAAAGAATGTTTCTTAGACTCTGATAGCCTTTTTACAACCTTCCTCCCCTCCACTATGTGGCCTTTTTCCTTCTTGGCTATGAAAGCTTTTAGCGTTACTTATGCATGCCCTTGCCCCAAACAGCCTTAAATACTTGTTGCTTTGGGTTTGCTGGTATGACGGGCTGCCACAAGATGGGCTACTAATGACTGCTTTTTCTCAATTTGCTTGGTAATCAATATTTTTCTGCTTCTCATTGCCTTCTATATGATCTCTTATCTATAAGTCCTTAAATAAGATATAAAATTAAGCAACTTACCAGAGCGAGGTGGGGTTTATTTTGGAACAAATGCCTGAATCTGTTGTAGAACATAAAGGAAGGGAAATATACCTGATTATCATAAACAATAGCATGTGTGTGTGTGTGTGTATACACACATGTATATACATATGCATACACACATTTACAAATATAATGTATATACATATATTTATGCATTCAATATATACACACATAGTATTTACATGCCATATATGTGCACATGCACACATGTTATTTATATACTCCAAATCAGATATTGATCATTTAAAGTCTTAAATTGAAAACCTTCCTGCTATTTCTATTCTCTAATTCATCATTAAGGGGATTTAAAGCAGTATATTATGGTACATGAAAACATAATTTTATAGACTTGCCACGTTCACCTTAATATATCACCCAATTATACACAGCTGTCTTAATTTTATAACTATTTTAAAATAGAATTACTTTGTAAACAAAAGATTTTTTACATTTCATAGTTTATAATAAGCAAGATGAATTTTAAAAATTTAAAAATAAAGAGTAATGCAATAATGTGCTCTTGGCTGTCTAGTTCAAAATTTTTACCTACTTTTGACTGGAAACATCACATCTTTTTTATAAGTAATACATATTCACAGCATAAAGTACAAACGAACCCAGAAAAGTTCGCAAATAAGACAAAATCTCATGCTTTCTCTGAAATGCAACTAACTAGTAACTGTTCAGTTGCAAAAGTAATTTTTTGAGTAAATTTGTGATTATTTTTTAATCAAGAAGATTATAAACTATAAGCACAATTATTGGAGAAGTAGGGCCATTTAGATAGTAAAATTCCTTTGAGATTTTGTTTTCACCAGCTAAAGGAATCAAATTGCCGTTAAAAAAAATATATATCCTGTGTCTGGAACCAGGGTCTGGCACATAGTATTCATTCAGAATATATACAAAGAACAACCTAGTCCACCTCAATGTGTGGTCAGATTGAATCACATATTATCATAACTTTATCATATATTTAAAGTTTATAAAAATCCTTTTGCCTATCGCTAAAGGTACTCACTTCTCTATAACTTAAAATAATATTTCATGTATATTGATGACTGCTTTTCTGGATATAAAACATTGAACTTTGGGCGGGAAATTGACTTAAAGTTTCACATGTGCAACAAGTTAACTATCCTGGAGATTCAGAGTAAATGTTATGTATAATTTTTTATGGAGAACATCTCTTTTTTAAAAATGAGATTGAGTTATTGGATAACTGTGATCAATTTCTTAATTTTTATACCCTCTAATACTGAACAAGGAAGCTTGCAGATCATTAGGATGTTGTTCATCTCAGATCATTAGTCTACACTAATTTATGAATTTTCCCTTTTATATATTCACTGCACAGAAATTTCTAGTGCTTTTTTTGGCTCTCTGGCCAAACGTTTATCTAACAAACATCTACTACTTTTTTTTGTAAAGGCCCTGTTATCTTTTTACCTAGTTACTTTTGTTATCATCATAAAATATAAGCCAATGTTGGAGTGTACAAGCCTACAGAGGATTAAGGAAGACATAGCTCAAGCCTTTGAAACCAGTTTGAATGCTAAAGTTAAAATATACAAGGGGGTACCCCCTCCCAAAAATAAACCCAGAAAAGACTCTGCTAAGCAGAGCTTTCATATTATGCCTTTTTCCTACTAGCTGAGCATGGAGGAACTTGCTCTGAGTTAGTGCACCCAGTGGCATCACCTGGGAAGGTTCTCTATGGTCACAGTGAATTAATTTGTAAAAGCAGTTTCTCTAGAACCTCATTTTTTTGTGATAGCTGATTTAAGAGAACAGCATGAGGCTGTGAAATTTTGTTCCTTTTTGGGGAAAATGCCACAGCAACAGTTGTGATTTTGAATACAGCTTAGAAGGACAGCACTATAGGAAAAAATGAAGTATACAAATGGTTCTCTCATCAAAAAAGGTGAAATGTCAATTGATGACAAACCTCATTCTGGACATCCATCACCTTCCCAAATGGACGAAAATGTCAACTCATAGTGCATTTGGAGTTTGTTCTACCAGGTCAAGCTTTCTATTTAGAGGTTCTGAAAAGGTTGCATAGCAGTGTGCAACCAAAAAGGCTTGATTTGTGACAGACGGGGGACTGGTTTTGCCACCATGGCAATGCTCACGCACCCATCTCATTGAGCCAGACTTTGGTAAAAAGCAGCATGCCTGTCTTGCCCCAAGCACCTTACTCACCTGATCTCACTCCGAGTGACTTCTTTTTGTTTCTGCGAATGAAGAGGGACACTAAAGGACAGTGATTTGACAACATAGAAGAGGTGAAGGAAAAAAATGAGGGAGGTGCTGTCAGCCATCCAAACAGATGAGTTTGAAAAATGTTTTCAAGAATGGAATTGCAGATTTGACAAATGTATTAAGTGTAATGAAGAGTACTTTGAAGGTGCTAAGGTTGTTTTGTTAAAAAATTTTTTTTAAATATATAGCTTTGGAAAAAAAATTCCGTTGGTTTTTGTTTTGTTTTGTTTTTAATTACATATATATATATATCCCAGTTAAGTAGCTAACAAATATCTGAAAGCTGTCACTTAAATGATCTTTAAGTGAAAAATTTAGCATTCTAGTGCTTTTTTAATTTGTGTAGAACTGAGAAAGCTGAATAATTTTCAAATATTAGGGTCATTGCCACCCATCTCTCTAACAAGTGCCTTATAATTTAGAATTTAACTTAATTTGGAAGTTATCCATTCTCAAAGAGATATCATAACTAAACAAAATAATATTGTTTTTAAAATATGCCACTTCACTGGCTACCACTGCCGAATTTTCTGACCCAGGACACAGTAGAATCAGTAGAATGTCCCAGATTGAATGGAAGAAAAATACAGAAGAAAACTATAAATTGCTTAAAAAGGCCAGACCTATTGGACCAAAAAAGACTAGATTCTATACCATGAATCTTATGGCATGGTAGGTTTCAGGGTGATAGCTAAGGGCTATCGCCCTTTTAAAATCAATTGTGTAAATGTATATCAGACCTTTGGCTATTTTGCTTACTCTAGTCCAAGATACTCTTATTTTCAAAGGTCTTTTCTTCCCATTGTCTCTAAGATGTGTCTCCCTCTCTGTCTTGGTTTTAGAGTACTTTCATTATACTATCAGTTAGTTCCTAATGGTTTTTTATTCACTATTTGATATATTTGTTTTAATATATGTTCTTGTTTTAGCAGGTAAAAGAATCATAACTTAGTTTGTTTGGTTTTTTAAACAACATTAATATTATTTTCTAACCTAACAACTTCCTTTTTATGCATTTTGCACGTTAACTGTTTCATTAACGTCTGAGATCTTTTGTAAACAGAGGGGGAAAACTCCATATGTTTCCAGAGCGTTTCATAGAACTAAATTAAATCTTTACTGATCTCCTACCTTCACCTCTCCACCCCTCAGGAATGGTGAATCTCTTCATATTGGCTGCATTCTTGAAAGCTAATTATTACTTAACTGTCTTAACAAAACTAGGTCTCCAAACTTGGCAGCAGAAATAATCTTGGTTTTATTGTGATAACTTTCACAGATTACTTTATTATTGTTCCAGATTAATTACAAAATATTCTGTGGATCTATTTGATGCTGCTTGTGATTTTTAAAACTAGCTTGTCAATGTTTGAGCTGGTAAATTATCTGAAAAAGTCAACTTTTAGTAGAGAGAGGTCTTGTTCTAAAGATAGTCCAATATTAAAAACTGATGAGGATGAAAAAGTACAAGCAACCAAGGGTTGGAAACGTACAGTTCAGCTAGCATTGGTGAGTTAATAAAACCCATCCATCTTACATAAGCTCTGCACATTTTAAATGGTGGCTGCTTTTTATTTACTTAAAAATTGGTTCAGGAGCCATAGATAGCTTTGTTTCTCTTGTTCAGAGAAGAGAGTATGTATAAGATGTTTACTTATAAAAGTCAGTGCAAGTTTATATAAAACAACAGCATTTGGAAACAGAACCCCATTCCTTAAATTTTAAATGAAACCTACAGACATGGTTCATTCTCAGCAATATCTACTTTTCAGGCTCCGTTGTAAACATTAACCCTCCGTTCTTTAGAGAGGGTTTATTTTGTATCAAGAATAAAATATATCTGTCATTCCCCTATATATGTGTCTAATAAATTAGCTACAGGTGTCTTCCACTTCTCGAAAGGTCACTTTTACCTCACTTAACTTTTACAAAATATCTAAGATGTTTATACTAGGATCCAGTACCTAGTTTGTTGATTTTGCTAGGATTCAGTACCTGTTTTGTTAACTGAAAGAAATCCAAAGAGGATTTTCACTTATATCCAAAAATAGGTGATAAGCAAAACTACTAGCATTTGACATTTGTTTTACCGTTAAGGAGGTCACATACCCCTGTGAGTGAGATTGGTGTTGCTACGCTCCTTCCCAGGAAATACACTCAGAATCAAGCCACCATAATTTTTAGCTCTGTGAACACTTTGTGCCAGTGTTATTTTAGGTTTCATATGCTATTTTTATATTATTT
The DNA here is from genome assembly GCF_000313985.2 of Echinops telfairi. NCBI lineage: Eukaryota > Metazoa > Chordata > Mammalia > Afrosoricida > Tenrecidae > Echinops > Echinops telfairi. Next base: position 32,228,527 of record NW_022103915.1, read on the forward strand.
GGTTGGTTATTTTGGGGTCTAGGAATGCTCAAAATTTTCCCCACATAGATTAATGAATGATCATTGCTTCTGTCTATGCCATTTCAGTTTACAAAGGATTTTTATAGG
>NW_022103915.1:32228734-32236564 GCF_000313985.2 Echinops telfairi
TCTCAAAACATTTTCTCTCCATTTAAACCCCCGACATTAGGTCCTCATTTTTCCCCTCCCTCCCCGCTCCCCCCTCCCGCATGAATCCTGTATTTTTTATGTACACACACATAAATACAAATTGGAAAGCCATTGGTCAGGCTCCCCTTAACTAGTATGGCAGATTCTATTCCTCATGTCTAGGGTTTACCAAGTAAACTGTGTAACAAGAATTCTTGATGCACACTCATAATTGAAAGTTATGTGTTGGTGTTTTTTCTTAATAGAGTTGTGTGGTCAGTCTGAACGTGGACTGGTTTCTTAATTGTCAACCTCCACAGTAGCTGACCACTGATTTTTAAGTTGAAACCTCACTGTTGATCACTCTCAATTATAAAATCTAAAATGTAAATCTCCCCAAACCAGGAAGTCCATCCTAATATTTTACTCTGCTGTCAAATTTGGGTAATGTTGATTTTGAAACGGAAATATCGGGACTACTAAACTAACTAGTTGCGCTGCATGGTGACAGGTTCTGATTTTTGCTCACTCTTTCCATGGCTTCTTAGGTCATACAGTGTTACTTCTTAAGTTTTCATGCACCCTTCCGTTTTCCTCTGTCACTCCTGGTATGGATAACTCTTTAAAACTCTCACCTCCTCCCCTTCCCCAACTTCTGTATGTGCTTATTGGTGTGAAATCCTGGGACATGTAGCCCGTACAATAATAGCGCTCGACTTGTCCCCCTGTTCCTCCAGGAAAGGAAGTTCTTCAAAGGCTTCTTTGCAAAAGTAAGTTTGATGCCACATTTGTGTTTGCTTTATAAGGAGTTACACCCCTAGTATAGCACTGACATATTAGAAAACAAAGCAAAAGAAATACAGCTGTGATTTCTTTATAATACAGGAACTGATTTAACTATATGGAAATTAATTGAAAAGTTAACATCTATGGTATAAGTTGTGTTCTTTTGGTTCTAAAGCTGGCTGGTGATTCTAGGAAAGTACAATAAATGAATCAGATAGGTGAAAAGAATGATCTCTTCAAGCTTTAGGTATTAAAATAATTTTCAGCTGGTCTTGCAAAACTGCTTATATTAACATTTTAGGTGAATTTTTAACAAGTGGATATTACTTAGTGTCTAATTTTGACAGAGAAATGGGAAGAAATACTAAATTCAAATGAAAATTAAGTGTATACCAAACTTTGCATTTAATGTTATTACCTTTTCAAAATCTAAGTTAATTTTCTGGTGACGTAAATTAAATTACATAAACCTATTTTTCAAGATCCTGCTATGATTGTTAACTTGGGTTGCTAATCTAAGAAAAATATTAATTTTAAGCCCACCAAATATTTATCATGTGAAATGTTCCTTTTGCAAATGGATTTTAGGTAATGACTACTTAATGTTCAGATCTTAGAATTTAGAATATATAGATGATTGTTCACAAATAGATATATTTCTAACAGTTTTTGTGTGCTAAGTACTGGTATATTTTCTTTCAGTTTTAAGGAGGGCTTTATAGTAGTTTAGACTGTGTAAGAGAAAACTCATTGAATAACAGTATAAATTACTAAAATTTGTGTGGATATAAAATTTCTTTACTGGGTAAGGTTTGTTATTTTGGAAATTTGCTTTAAAGAATATAGTTTTCTTTCTCAAATTTCTGGCTATAACTAGTTTTCACAGTATATTACTCTACTTTTAAACCAATGTAAAAACTTTTTAGAAGAATTTGAATGGGTTAATGGTTGCTATCAACTGAAATAAAAATTCAAACAATGTACCCACACATGTAAAAGTTAAAAATTTAGTAGACATTTTGGGTTATAGTTAAATTAACATATCCTTAGAATTTGGGCTCTATATCTAAAAGAATTAATCTTACAGACTTTTACACCATTATAGTTAAACACTATAATTGTTAAAGAAACTTTTTTCCCCCAAAGTTTTATATTGAATTGCTTTTGTTGTTGTTGTTGTTGTTTTTAAAATCATTTTATTCTTTCCCAAGTGGAATTTTTTGAAATAACAACACATCACTCCAATATTTATACAATTCAGTTGTCTTCTGACTGACTGGATTTTAATATCTACTTTCAGCTTCCTTGAAGCTCACTCATACTGTCTTTTAAAAAGTGGTAATTCAACTTTGTATTTTACGTCTAGTCAGCTTACCTTTTTCTTGATTACAGATAAAAAGGTGCATCTCTTTTCAGTGGTTCCAATTAATATGATTTTACTTGGAGACACTTGAATCCTACTACTAAGCTTGACTTCCACAAGGTTTCCTTAAAAGACCTGGCTGTGATCCCATAATGGCATCCAGGAACCATCTTTGGGAAAATTCTTTTCATGGCAGGGTAATTTTATTCTGACATACAATTTTTAATTTAAATGGGTTGACAGTGCTTGAACACAGATAATGTGGAAGCATTGCAAATGGGCATTTAAAGAGTTTCATATGGAACTTTTAAAATCTTTCAAGTACTGTCATTCACCTCACCTCCACTTTAATCTTTAAGAAATAGGTGGAAAAGACAATGTTTGTTAAGTTTGCAGGGTTAATTGTGGTTGAATGAATACTAAAAGTGAAACATCTCATAGAGTGCCATGTATGATAGGAAGTTTTTAACCTAGTACAGTTCCTCATAAATTTTGGCTTCGTATCATGTGTACTTTATTGATCCAAGGTAAAGAGAACAACAGTTATCAAAAACATTTCCATCAAACACTTTTGCATCAGAGCAGGTCATTGGAGGAATTACTAACCCTGATTCTGAATACAAAAGGTGCCCAGGAGGACTGCTTCCTCTTTTCCCCAAACTGTCTACTGGTCCTCCCACTTCTTTCTTCCCTCCGTCATCACCTCTTAAGGGACCAGTGCCTCCAGAAGCTGAACAGTTGGGAATGGATAAACCTGGGTTTGTAGCTGGTTTTATTTATAAATCCATTATAAGCTTCACGTTTTAAAAGAGAAGGAGAAAGAAATTGAGGACCTGGAACAACTTTTTCCAAACTCGTTACATTAAATTGCTCACTACTTTAGGTGAACCAATAATATACTCAACTTCCAAAGAGATTATTATATGTGGCGTCATTAGTGAATCTGGCGGCCATGCAAGGCAAATACTGTATTACCAAGTATTGTGTGCATGGCACTTAACATTTAAAAAGGATTTTATGATTTTAATGTATTTGAGGAACCCCGTGAACTTAGTAATCTATATTCCCATTTCATGAGGTAACTGTCTCCACATAAAGATATAAAAATGTTACTAGGCTACACAATTACATCTTTTTAAAAAGCCATTTACTTGTATTTATGTACTGCTTTATAGTTGATGATGTGCTTTGGCGACTCGAATAACAGCTCAGCAAGTTAGGATAGTTCATGAAAGTTCATTTTACAGATGAATAAATTGAAGTTCAAAGAGGTCACCCAACTGTAAATGGCAGAGCCTGCCCGGAAACCAAAGTTGTCTGAAACTTGGTACACATTCTTTCATCTGCTCTATGTGATTTTCTCACTTAACAGTGCTGACATCTGCTTTTTTCAGGTCTCCCTTAATTCTAATGCATGGACAAGTGTCTTAATAATGCAGAGGATACTGTTTGACCTACACAGTTTACAGATTTGAATTTGTTGACAATATTTTAAATATTAAGAGTTTTCACACACACACACACACACACACAAATCTTTTCAGAATCCGTGGCTTGAGCTGAGTAGCAGCTGTCCCTTTTGGTTGCCTATTCAATGCAATATTGTCCCTTACACTCAGCTACTTCACTCATTTTTTTAAAATTTTAACAGCCTATACACTATAGGCATTCAAGTTTATTACCTCTCTGAGCTATCAAAAGGCCACCACTCTCATCTTTGTCTTTGGTCTAACCATTTCTGGTGGTATAAAAATCACCCAAAATAAATGATGATGGCAACATATGTACAAGTATGCTTGATACAATAGATGTATGGAGTGTTATAAGCACTGTGAGAGCCCCCAATAAAATAAATTTTTCAAATCACCAAAAGTATTTCAATATCTGTTCTAGTTTATCCTGTTAATATTCTGCCAAATATATTCAAAATGCATATGTTTTTATAATTGTTATTAATATTAATATGGTTATACTGTTTCCATCTAATTCTCAAGAGTTAAAACATTTCATGAGATTTACAACACCACTCTTAAGTCAATATACTTATATTTACATTTTATTTTAGAGTTCCCAAATTTTATCCTCTATAACAAATCATACCTAGTATTTGTCTTCATTGTAGATCCTACTCTTAAAGTCAGAGTATATGCGGTCTCTTCCTTTTTCCTCCTTCTTTTGAAATTTCTGTGTCCTTGTTTGTGTGCATTTTTCCTTCTCTTGTATTTTATTAGTTGCATTTTTCAAAATTTGGTTTTTGTTTCAAATGCCTTATAACAACAAATTCCTGAAAAGAAACCTAAGCATAATTAGAATATTTATATTGGTTTCATTGTTTCCTGTGACATGATCAGCCAGTATGTTAAATGCCTTGGTCACTGACCTTTTTTAAATTAAAAAACAAAACCTCCTCCATGTTAACTTCTTTATTTATATTCATGAAAATCCAACTCAGCCCCTCCCCCTCCAAAAAAAACCAAAAATACCACCACCACCCATTGCCATTGACTCAATTCCAACTCAAAGTGACCCTACAGGACAAAGCAGAGCCACACCAGAGGGTTTCCAAAGCTGTAATGTTTAGGGAAGCAGACTGAAGTCACTTGTCAAACTGTCAGCCATTTGTTTGGTTGGCAGCCAAGTGCTTAACCACTGTGCCACCAGGATTTCTTCATGAAAACCTAATGGTTCTCAAACTTTACCTCAGAAGATAATTTACATGATTTGATTAACATTGCTTTAGACATTCAGAAACAAAGATCATTGGTTCTATGTGTTACATTACATGAAAACCATGTATAGATAGTGGTAGTAAGCTTTTGTCTCCACCAAGGCAGAGGATATATTCTATAGAAATAATTAAATTATGTATTAGTTTTCTAACCATAGATACTGCCATAGAGTTAATGCTGACTCATAGTGACCTGATAGTGGTTGGGTTTTTTCTTTGAAACATGTACAAGTCTTGTTCAGGGCTGTGTGAGTCTGTCCAGACACGAAGATGAACAAGTCAAGCTACATTTTTAGCACATTCACTCCCACATTTGTAGGCCTCTATTTCATGCCTCTCTTTTCCTTACACTTCCAGTATTTCTTACTTGGTTTTCTCTTTCAGTTGATGTCCTTGCTTCCTACTTCATTAAGAAGATAGAATTTTTTTAAAAAGTAGAATTAATCAGAAGAAATTTTCACATGTGCCAACTACCATATCTACTCATTTACCTGCATCTGTGCCCAAATACTCTGTTTTCCCTCCCTCCTATTCAAGGGATAAACTGTCTGCTCCTAGCTGATGTCAACCATTCCATTTTTATTATTCTAGTTCTTACTTAGTCTAGCATTCCATCCCTCTTCTTCATAATCAGTTTTTTTCTTTCTCTAGTTGATCATTCAAATAGCATAAAAGCAAGCCAACTTTCAAGAGGAAGGTAAAAAGAAACAGGAAAGATCTAGGAAGCAAAGCTATGGATAGAGGTATAAACATGGATGTGGACTTATGTAAATATATTAATTCATAAAAATAGAGGTATTGGTCTATGTACATATATGGCAATACATTGAGGAAGTGAATGGACTTTGGACCTCTGCTCAAGCCCTCCTTCAACACAAGAATACTGTTCTAACAACCTGGCATTCTTTGATGCTCACCCTCCCAACATGATCGCTGAAGACAAAACGGGTGCATAAGCAAATGTGATGAAGAAAGCTGATGGTGCCTATCAAAAGATATAGCATCTGGGGTCTTAAAGGAAGTTAAATAAGTGGCCATCTAGCAGAGAAGCAACAAGCCCACTTGAAAAAGCACACCAGCCTGTGCGATCATGAGGTGTCAACAGAATCGGGTAACAGGCACCAGAAAATACAAAACAAAATACACAACGCATTGTTGACAACGATGAAGGTCAGAGCAGAGACTTCCCCAAACCCTTCTATAGACAATAGGACATCCCCTCACAGAAGAGTCACAAGGAAGGGATGAGTTAACCAGGGCTCAATATTGCACTGAAACACAATATGAAACACAATATTCCTCTGTTTCCTCACCCCCCACTATCATGACCCCAGCCCTGCCTTTCAGTTCTGGCTAGACCGGAGCATGTACACTGGTACAGATAATTTGCTCACAACACACAGAATCCAGATCAGATAAACCCCTCTGGAACAGAAATGGGAGTGATACCAGGAGAGTAGGTGGAAGGTGGGGGGAGGAAGGGAGAACCGATCGCAATGATCACTGCATAATCCTCCCGCCCCAGGAGGATGAACAACAGAAACGTGGGTGAAGGAAGACAGTGGTTAGTGTAAGATATGAAAACTAATAATCTATAATTTATCGAGGGTTCACAAGGAGGGGAGGGAGGGGAAAACTGTCTTGAAAATAATGATGTCAGCATATGTACATATGTGTTTAATACAATTGTTGTATGGATTGTTATAAGAGCTCTAAAATTATTTTTTTTTAAGACAGCTTTCAAAAAAAGAAAGTTTATTCCTTGGCCATTAGCATAAAAGTAAGCCAGCTTTTTAAAAAAGGAAAAAGTTTATTCTTGTTATGTCGTCTTCCTATTCTTTTCTTCTCTTGAACCTGTTTGATTAGACTTTCATATTCATCACTGTTCTCTGCCTGCCCCACTCCATGATCTTCTCCAGTGTCATGACTTAAAATACCATTTATATTGCTGCTGATGATAAATGTTCTATCTTCCGGTGTATCCACTGAATTCCGTGGTGATATTTCCATCTTGGAGGCAAAGTAACCTAGTGGTCAAGGACACAGACGCTGGAACCAGAGGCTTTGCATTTAGTTGTGGCCTAACCACTTATTAACATTGTGACCTTGGAAAAGGTTTTAACCATTCCATGCCTTGATTCCCAACCAGTAAAAAGAGGAATAAACTAATGCCCTGTTTCCCCGAAAATAAGACTGACTTACAGTTTTGCCTCTTGCTGAAATATAAGGCATCCCCCTGAAAATAAGACCTCCCCAAAAATAAGGCCCCCCAACGCTACCGTAACTCTTGACTCTGAACCGTAGCAGTGGGCGCCACTGCGCAGCTCACTGTTGGCCGCAGCACAGGTGGAGCAGACAAGAAGTAGGAGGTCTCTTTTAAACAATGTGTACCGTATTCTTCATGGAAAAATAAGACATCCCCTGAAAATAAGACCTAGTGCATCTTTGGGAACAAAAATTAATATAAGACACGGTCTTATTTTGGGGGAAATGGTACCTATCTTATTAGTGTTCTGTGAATATTTTGAGGATTAAATGAGTAAATATAAGCAAAGTGGTGGTAGTGTTTTGTATTATTTTCACCATCATTAAACATAACCTCTTTGCTACCTGGTAGATATTCACATCTTAACATGTCCCAAACTAAATTCCTGGTCTTTGTTCCCAGCACTGCTTTCCCTTAGTCTTCTCTGTCTCCGTGGATAGAAATTCTGTCTTATGCTTTGGTCCAAAACCCTGGATTTAACCTTGACTCTTCTTTTTCTGTTACTCCCTACATCTAGTCGGTCAACAGCTTCTGTTTGATACGGCCTTCAATAATCTAATCATTTCTCATTACCTTCAGTATTATAGCACCAATCCAAGCCAGCATTATCTCTCACCAGCATCCTTACAGTAGTGCCCTAGTTTCCTATTGTTCCCTAAGGACTCTTCTTTTTTTTTTTTTTTTTTT
>NW_022103915.1:32238082-32278798 GCF_000313985.2 Echinops telfairi
TCCAGCCTGTCCTATCCAGACAGGCCTGCAGAGACAATATGCATAAAAACAAGACAGAGCAAAACCAAGCAACACTGTACAACAAAACAGCAACAAGGACTCTTCTTAAGATATCAGACAGGTTGCTTTTTTAAAAGATATGGTTTTATCATGCTGCTCTGCTGTCCCAAATCCTCCAGTGGATTCCGGCCTAGAGCAGAAACCAAAGTCTTTTAGCCTTGTAAGCCTTTATGCTCGTACTCTCTCCACCCCTTTCCTCTCTACCCTCCCCCGCCCCCCACTGTCCCCATTGCTCCCCGCATTTCAGCCACTCTAGTTTCCTTAGTGAACCTTAAGCATTCCAGTTGTACTTCCATCTCAGAGCCTTTGCAGTTGCTGTGACCTTTAATCTGGAACTTCATCCTATCAGACACAACACATGGCTTAAATCATCTTTCTTTTTGTTCTTCATTCCAAAGCCCCATTCTTATTGAAACCAACCCTGATATACATACTTTAAATTTAAAATTTAAATTCCAAACACCTCTGTATATACAAGCTCCCTAATCCCTTTCCTGACTTTGTGTCTATTATAGAGCCTATCACCCATTTGTTATATTGGTACATTTTACTTATTTGTTTGTTCATCTCTTCCCTACTTTGCTAAAGCATAACTCTCTGAAGCCAGGTATCTTCGCCTATTTTGTTCTTGCTGAATCCTCAGGCCTAGAATAATATCTGGTGCATAGTATCAGCTTGGCTGCAAAGTTACCTGAGTTGGAGAATGAATAAATCAACGAAAGGCAAATGCACTACTCTCAAGCTTAACCTGTAGTGCAAGGAAACAGCTAAAGAAATGGTTACCAAACCATAAGAATAACAGATGTTACTGGAGCAGAGAGGAAAAATGCATGTGAGGATTTGTGATGAAGGCTTCTAGGAAGAGATGACTCCTACAGCTAAAGCTTAAAAAAGAACAAGTTCCAGTGAAACTAAAGTGGAAGAAAAAGGCTTTTCAGGCAGAAGGAACTGTACTGAAGCACTAGGATGAGAGGGAACCTGCTTGACACTCATTTATGCCTTCCTTAAACTTAGGGAAGTGGGGAAGAAAATGTGGGGTTAAGCCCAAATTTCAGGCATGAATGACCAAGGGGATGGGGGACTCTCCCATGGGGAAAGGGAGTACAGTGGATTTGGTTTAAACAGGTTAAATGTGAAAGGCCTGTGGTGGTTTTCACTTCAGCTTTTATGTACATATGAAATATGAACTTATATTAGAATATCATTTAGGGCTCCCTGCCTGTCCACCACACATACGATTGAACACTATTTGATAAACTAGAAGAATTAAACTGCTCCGAGGAATCTCTCCTTTACTATTTGTTTTGTGGCATGCTACTATCCCTAGATTTTTCAGTGCCTCTATCACTTCAGAAAGTACAGGAAATATTATTTCATATTAATCCTAAATTAAAAATTACTGTACATTTAGTGGGAGAAAGATGAGGCTTTCAGCTCCCACTAAGGTCCACAGTCTCAGAAACTCGCCAGGGAGTTCTACTCTGTTCTACAGGTTCACTATGAGTCAGAATTAATTCACTGTCAGTAAGTTTGGTTTGGTGCTTTCAGTGAAGCAGCGCTTTGAGGTAGTAGTAGTCCCAGTCTCAAATCTTGCAGGAGATTGTATTTCTTTCCCTTCACTGCTTTGTCCTTTGGAGATCATTCACTATTTTAGAATTTCAGAACAGTTTGTTTATTACTGTCCTCAGAAATTCAAATTTTTACCCACAAGGTCAGCAGTTCAAAACCATCAGCTGCTCTACAGGAGAAATATGGGGCTTTCCACTCCATCTTTCTAGACAGTTACAGTCTCAGAAATTCACAAGGGCAGTTATACCCTGTTCTGTAGGGTCACGATGAGTCGGCATTGACTTGATGGGCAGTGAGTTTTAAGTTTTTGTGACCAAGACCCCAGGAGAAAGAGAGTTCCTTTGTCCTTGTCCTTCTCCTCAGTGCCATTTTACAGATAACAAAATCAAGCCTTACCTCTCATATTCAAGAAAGTCTTTCATTAAAGTATTACAAGGCATACTGTATCAATAGTTTCCTATTATTATGTTATTATTCTGTATTGAGGTGTGTGTGTGTGTGTGTGTGTGTAAAGACTGGGTACCCTTGAATATCTTTGGTTTGTAGCTGAAATCTGCACAGTCACTTTCTTAGGTAGGGTGAATTGCTCTGCCCTTGCTTGCCCAAATCGGTTTATTTGCTGTTGTTGTTTCATAGCAATGACAAATTAGGCTTCCATTTCTCTGCTTCAGCTTACATTAGAGAATTTGCTTAACCTTTTTGTTCTTATATATACTGTACCTAGCAGGCTTGTATTACCAGGAAATATCATGTCCATTTTAAGTTCATTCATTTCATGTTGAGGAACTCAGGTGGCACAAACAATTAAGCACTTAGCTATTAACCAGCAAGTTGGTAGTTCAAATCCACCAAACAGCACCATGGAAGAAAGGCTTGTCAAACTGCTCCCAGAAAAATTACAGCCAAGAAAACTCCATGAGCCAGTTCTACTCCGAAATACGTGCAGTGGCTATGAGTTGCATTTGACCTGATGGTGCACAAAAAATTGTGTGCTATTATCTCATTGGTAATCTTGGAAATTGTAGAATTTTAGAGTTGGACATCACTAAAGATCTATTTCTCAGTTTAAAAAAAATAGACCACTACTTTTGTTCAAAAAAAGGAAAATTCAAAGACACAATTCCAAACAGATTGAGTATTTCAGTATAATGAATTGTCTTTCCAAAGATTTAATTAATCACTTTTCAGGATTCTGATCATTTAAATCAGAGATCAGGAAATGATGATCCTCAGGCCAAATCCAACCCACCACCTGTTTTTGTAATGAAGTTTTACTGAAACAAGGCTACCTCTCACATTTGTTTAGCTATGGTCTATGGCTGTTTCTGTGCTATAGCAGCAGAGTTACTAGTTACCACAGAGACCATATGGCTCCCAGACCCTAAAATATGCTGTCTGGTCTTTTAAAAATTGTTTGCCAATCTCAACTTGAAGCCGTTTAAAGCCTTCCATTGAAAATCTAAATTACTTCCCCAGGAAAACATCAGTATGTAAAGAGGAGTAACTGAAAGGGTATTTCAGCCTGCCAAAAATATCACCAATTTGTCATCTTCATCCCTTTTAAATTTATTTTTTAAGTGGTTTTTGTTAAACTATACCCTGGAAATAAGTATGTAGTGGGCATTTCTTTATTGTAATTGGTTATTTCAATTGGTGGGGGTGGGGGTAGGGGTGGGGTGGGTACTGGTGAGATGCCTTTGAGTTGGTTCAGACTCAACCTACCCTGGTAACATTATCTAGTCCTTCACTATCCTCAAAATTGTTCAGTTTAAGCCCACTTTTGCAACTACTGTGTCAATTGATCTCTGATCAAGGGTCTTCCTTTTTTTCACTGCACCTAATACAGATGTTAATATGATTAGTTCCATTAACAGAAACTATTTCTTTAACTTTCATGTTAAGAATGCCTATGAATTTCTCTTATTTTCAGTACAGGTTTCCAGGTAATTTGTAATACATCCATTACCAATGTCAGAGCCTGTTTGCTTTCTGTTATATCTACTCATAAACAAAGATGCTTAATGCAGGTGTTAATTTTAAAATTCCAACCTGGATATTTAGTCCATAGGTGGTGAAACAGTATGACTACTAGTCAAAAGGTTACCAGTCACAGCCTTGAAATCCCTCTAGAGCAGTTCTACTCTGTACACGTGGGTGGCCGTAAATTGGAATCAGCTCAGTGGCAACTAGCAACAATAAGGTGAATATTTACAAAGTACATTTGACATTTAATATATAGTAATTCTGCTCAGAATTCTCCAGTTGAAACCCTAATTCACTGAAGTTCTGTCCATATTACACCACTTATTTACCAGACATTTTACTTGTGTGTTCATCTCTTTTTTCTCTAAAATGTTGTTGTTGTGTGCCATCAAGTTGGTTCCAACTCATAGAGACCCATGTACTACATAACAAAACATTGCCCAGTCCTGTGCCATCCTCACAATCTTTATGTTTGAGCCCAGTGTTGTAGCCACTATGTCAATCCATCTCCTTGAGAACATCCTTTTTTGTTTAACTGCTTCTCTGCTTTAACAAGCATATCCAAAATATGTGAGACAAAGGACCACTCTAGCTGTACTGCTTTCAAAACAGAGTTACTTGTTCTTTTGACAATCCAGGGTACTTTGAATATTTTTCAAAAGCACCATAATTCAAAGGCATTGATTTTTCTTCGGTCTTCTTATTCAGTGTCCAACTTTCACATGCATATGAGGCAATTGAAAATGTTGTGGCTTCAGCCAGGAGCACCTTAGCCCTCAAAGTAACCTTGCGTTTCATCACTTTAAAAAGATCTTGTGCAGCAGATTTACCCAATGCAGTGTATCATTTGGTCCCTTGGCTGCTGCTTCCTTGAGCATTGATTATGGATCCAAACAAGATAAAATCCTTGACAACTTCAGTCTTCTCTTCATTTATCAGAATGTAACCTACTGGTCCAGTTGTGAAGATTTGGGGCTTCTTTATGTTGAATTGAAACCCATACTGAAGGCTACAATCCTTGATCTTCTTCAGCAAGTGCAAATCCTCCTCACTTTCAGCAAGGTGTGTCATCTGCATTTTGCAGGTTGGTAATAAGCCGCCTATCCTGTTGCCGAATTCATATAATTCAGCTTCTCGGATACTGATTGAATAAGGATGGTGAGAGGATACAACGCTCACACACATCTTTCCTGATGTTAAACTATGTAGTATTCCCTTGTTCTGTTTGAATGGCTGACTCTTGATCCATGTACAGGTTCCTCATGAGCACAATGTAATATTCTAAGGTTCTCATTCTTCTCAAGGCTATCTATAGTTTGTTCTGGTCCAACAGTCAAATGCCTTTGCATAGTTAATAAAACACAAGTAAACATCTTTTTGTATACTCCACTTTCAGCCAAGCTCCATTTGGCATCAGCAATGATATTCCTGAGTCTGGCCTGAGCCTCTATCACCTCTCTCTCTGTCAATGTGCTTCTGAAATCTTTGTTGATCTTCAGGAAAATTTTTCGTGCCTGTGATATCAATTATATTGTTCTGTAATTTGAGCATTCTGTTGGGCCCCCTTCTTTGGAAGGGGTGCAAATATGGATCTCTCCCAGTTCATTGGCCAAGTAGCTGTCTTCCAGATTTCCTGGCACAGATGAGTGAGTGCTCCCAGAGCTTCATCACCTTGCTGCCACATTTCACTTGGTGTTTTACTAATTCTTAGAGTCTTGTTTTTGGCTATGCTTTCAGTGTGGCTTCATTTCCTTCCTTCGATACCTTTGGTTCTTGTTCATGTGCTACTTCCTGAAATGGTAGAATGTTGACTAGTTATTTTTGGTACAGTGATTCTACATTATTTTTACCATCTTCTTTAGATGCTTTCTGCATCATTCAATGTTTTGCCCATTCAAATCTTTCAAAATTGCAACTCTAGGTTTGAATTTACTTGAGTTCTTTCGGTTTAAGATATGCTGGGTGGTTCTTTTTTTGTTTTCTGACTCTAGGTCTTTGCACATTTCATTATAATATTTTTACTTTGCCTTCTCAAGCTGCCCTTTGAAATTTTCTGTTCAACTCTGACTTCATCCTCTCTTCCATTTTCAGTAGAGACTTATCCCTGGAAAATGACACATGCTTGATTACTGAAAGAGGAAGACCCTCAACAAGCTGGATTGACATTGTGGCTACACCAGTGGGCCCAAACATGTGAGGATGGCTAGAGACTAGGTCGTATTTCATTCTATTGCACACATAAGGTTGCTAGGAGTCAGAACCAACTTTCTGGCACCTAACAACATTAGTGTTAGTTATATATGAACAGTTACTATAGTTACTATAGTTGTGGAGTGAGTATATGTCCCAGTGTGCTTAGACAGCCCTAACGTCACACCAACAAAGTAAAGCAAGCAGTAACTCTTCTCCCCAGAGGAGTTCACAGAATGTAACCCCAACTCACCACTTCCCTTCATCTGGACAGATTTACGAATCTTTCTTATTTTACTCAGCCTCATCTTCATCCTCCATTTCAGAAGAAAGGGTATCTGTCATTATAAGACTTGTGTTCCTAACCCTATCCCAGCCTGTCTCCTGAGGCATGATAACTTGCTACCAATTGTTTTCCTTTTTAATATCTAGGTACCATGTATAATCTCTAATCCTTTAATAACCCACAAATATTTCACAGTTGGGGGCTAAGTAAATTCTATAGAATTAGCTTATGGGGGCTCATACAGCTCATAAAATAATCCATATATCAATTGTATGAAGCGCATTTATACATAGTTGCCATCATCATTTTCAAAACATTTTCTTTCTACTTGAGCCTTTGGTATCAGCTCCTCTTCTTTCCCTCCCCCACCCTTCCACCCTTGTGAACCCTTGATAATTTATTAATTATTATTTTCATATCTTACACTGTCTGTTGTCTCCCTTCACCCACATCTCTGTGGTTCGTCCCCCCTGGGGGTGGAGGCAGAGTTATACATTGATCATTGCTGTCAGTTCCCCCTTTTTCCCCCATCTCTTCTTACCTTCCCCCTCCCTCATGGTATCACTACTCCATTTATTGTTCCGGAGCGTTTTATCTGTCCTGGATTCCGTGTGTTGAGAGCTCCTATCTGTACCAGTGTACATGCTCCAGTTTAGCCAAATTTGTAAGGTAGAACTGGGGTCATGATAGTTGGTGGGTTTGGTTGTCAGGAAGCATTAAAGAAATAGAAGTATCTTGAGTGTTTCATCGGTGCTATACTGCGCCCTGGCTGGCTTTTCCTTTCCTTGTGACCCTTCTGTGAGGGGATGTCCATTTGTCTGTAGATGGGCTTTGGGTCTCTGCTCCAACCCCCCTTGTTCACATTGGAGTATCACAATTCTTTAAAAACCCCTTTTGATCCTCTGCTTAACTCTTCGTTGCCAAAGACACCTTCCTTTTATAACAAAGCTTTTTTTAAAAAAATAAGATAAAATTCACAAAATATGGATTTTTAAAGCAAATTTTGGAATTTTAAAGAAACCATTAAACCATTTAGTGTCATCTAGTTCATTTACAATGTTGTTTAACCACCTCCTCATTCCATGACATTTTGATCACGCCTAAAGGAAACCCATTTGAAGCAGTTATATCCCGTTAGCCCCACTCCCACCCCACCCTTACCCCATTCCTCACAATCTCCAATATGCTTTATGTCTTAATTGACCTAGTTTGTTTGTTTTTTTGTTTGTTTTCTATAAATGTAGTCATACTATATGTGACTTTTGGGGACTTTTAGCTTCTTTCACTTGGCATAGTGTTTTCAAGGTTCATCCACATTTTTTAAAGGATATTTTAGTATTTAAAATGTTATCATAATTAGGCATATACATAATTGTTACAATATATTCTGACACCCTTTGAGACATTTCAATATCCACACCCATTTTTTAAAACTTGGTATGCTAGGACTAGAAATATAAATGATACAGTAAATAAAATATAAAGAATATTGATCTCACACTGATGGTCAACAAATTTTATACATAACATTGAAGCATCAGCACTCTATAGCCCTTGAAGAATCCTGGCATATGCTTAGGTGAACACTAGTTTTTCTTCCTAAGAAAATGACAAATTTCTTGAAGGCTTCTTTCACTTGGCATAGTGTTTTCAAGGTTCATCCACATGAAGAGATGTTTGAGGTTACATTCATATAGTGGATACTCATCCACATTTTATATAGCAAAGATTTTTAAATGATATTTAATTTTTTTTACCTTTCTTACACTTCCACCAGTTCTAGTCTGATATTCACCTCTGTTACTCTTCTATGCCTTCTTCATAGCTAAATCCAGTGAACACTTAGTCGCATCCTTCCATACTTGAACATCCTGCAACACTGGGCATTTTGGACCACTCATTACTTCTTGGACTTCGTAGTTTCACTTCTCCTACTCTCGCCTGATTCTCGTGACACTCTGTCTTTTCCTTTACTGATATTCAAGGATTTAATCATTTTCTCTCAATTCTTTAATAATTGGCCACTTTTTTTCTGTTTACAGCTATGATTGATGTCTTCCAAATAGAAAATTCCATCTTAGAGCTACAAATTCCTGTATTCAATTTGCCTTTTTGACATCTCTACTGATTGTTGCACATCTCAAACTGCTTATTTCAAACTGAAATCCTATCCTTCCCCTCGCAAATTTGTTCTTTCCCTTCTTCTCTTCCCTATCTGACTTGGACCCACCTTCTCCGCTCAGTTACCCATGCTAGGCACCAGAGATAGCTTCCAACTCCCCCCTTACCTTTGCCACTTGAAAGCCGTCTCATCTCCATCCCTATTATTTGTTAGCATTTCACTTAGTTTGCATAGGTGAAATTTCAGCCAAGGAAGCTCAGCCTTCAGTTTATCTCACCTCCTGTCTTTCTAGCCCCTCTATAGTATTGCCAGACACATATAGTGTCTTTACAGTGCAGATCTCTTCAATTTCTTCAGTAGCTCTTAGTTGCCCACAGATTAAGATTAAATTTCTTAACAGACACATGTGGTCTTCCATGACCAACCAGGCCTTTCATCCTCTGTATTACACGGTTCCTTGCCTACTCATCCCACTCTTTGCCACACTGAAAGAGTTATGATCAGGGCTCTCCTTGCTGTGTTGTTTTCTCCCTGTCTTACTCTGCTGTTTCTAGTGCCTGGCAAAGCCACTGTCTTTTTATCACTTCTCTGCCTCTGGAGTCCCACCTATAGCAGTCCCACCTATAGAAAAATAATTTCAGGACCCAATTTAATCTTCTTTGTATGTAACTTTCCCTGATTTTACAAATAGATATGACCAGGCCTTCTTTATGACATCATTGTACTTTGTTCTCAGGTCTGTTACAGCTTATTAATGTATTTATTTTTTGTTCAGCTGAGTTTAGCCTTTCAGTGGATCTACTCTTCCAAGTAGGCACTCATCAAATGAGGATGGCAGATATGTCTGTCACACTTCCTTGTCACTTCTAGAAGATATTGCCCCAATCTTTAGTGCCAGATTCTTTTTGATCTATACTGCTTAATATAATATTCTGATACCTGTTCTCAGCCTGTTTCCTTTTATTTCACTTGTACTTGGAGCAGTTAATTAGAAAAGAAGCCTTTACATTATAATTACAAACTCCCGGTGCACCCTTTTCCATTCTATCACAGGAGAAATCATACACTAGCCTATTCTTTGGGTGGTACCAAAAGATGTCTTTCCTCACTCAGTGAAAAGAAATGTCATATTAGAATTTTTTCCCCAAGTTTTAAAATTCTCCTAGGTCTCCAAACTGTCTCTACATATTTAATGCCAAATTAAAAGCCAAACCAGTTCTTTGGTAACCCTGAAAGAAGAAATAATGATTGTTAACAGAATAATGACAATTTCTTGGCTTTTAACATGAAAGTTTCAGGGGGCCAAGGATCCTGTTTTGTTCATCGGGATCAGAGGAGAGTGGCATGGTCAACATCTCAATTTAGACTTGTGACTTATTTCATACTCTGAATATGCTAGTAGAAGCTACTTGTGGTGTAACTCCTTATGTATATATTTATCTGACTCTTGGCGTTTTAAATGGGTGAAGAATCTAGTTATAAATTCTTTGCCCTTTCTGGAATGTGGTATCAGCCCCATCCCCTTATTTTATCTTGTTTTGCGTTGTGTTTCTAAAACAATGGCTTTGGCTGTTTTCTCCTGAATGTTTCTGCAGTTTGGTTTGAGTATCTGGCTTTGGGCACCCTTCCTCAACTTGGACATCATCTGTACTTGTGACTTTTGAAAGATAGAAGTCAATGCTTTCTATGGAAGATGATTTTTTTTTAAATCTCTGTGTGTATGTCTCCCCCACTCCCACCCCCACCCCCTTGGTTTCTCTTGAAAGACTGGAAAGAAAGCTGTGAAAGCAGTCCTGTGGGTATCAGCAGACGGACTCAGAGTGGTGGATGAAAAAACTAAGGTAAGATGTTTATAAGCTTAAATATGACCACATGTATATTTTTGTGTGCCATGAACAAATATATGACAAACTGTTGTAGTCACTCTGTATCAGTGGTTCTCAACCTTCCTCATGCTGCGACCCTTTAATACAGTTCCTCATGTTGTGGTGACCCCCAACCATAAAATTATTTTCATTTCTACTACATCACTGTAATTTTGCTACTGTTATGAATCCAGCAACCCCTAGGTTAAGAACCGCTGCTCTATATCCTTCCACTTGGTCCAAAGTGCAGTCTTCTTTTTTTTTTTTTTTCAAAGTACAGTCTTCTAAGAGACTATTTAATGTTCAGTAAATCAGTTATTCTTATACATTATGAAAATTAGAAGGGCGTTTTCTTAACATTTCTACATGATACAACATATTTAATGTAATAAGCTTTTTCATTTAATGTTAAAATCTGAGTTCCATTTATTTAAGAAATTTTTATACTCCCACAAATTTGATGTAACAGATGGTAGCTTCTGAAATTTCTTCTTGTTTCTTAATAAAATATTGTATTTTAAGGACTAATTTTGTATTTTAATAAATGGCTTATGTGACTAACATTTATGTAAATTCCATTCAGCTTTCAACTCCAGTAGCATTTTTCATCTGAGAGAACATGATCCTAAAAGCCTAAGTCAGGATAGAGAGAGAGGCACAGAGAGCATAAGGCGGTGGTTGCTGTTGTTAGGGCCAAAGAATTGGTTTCAACACATACTGACCCCATTATAGATATATAGATAGTACATTTAGTGATTGATTTGAATTTCCTGCAAGACCCAATGTCAGGAAATTGAGGGATGGGGGTAGTCTTTTTTAAAAAAAAAAACTTAGATGTCATTGGAAGAGGGAAAAACCTGGCAGATAAGGAATAGTTTTGATGAGTAACTAACTTGCTTGATAAATTTTCAAGTGATTTAATAAACTGCAATTTAGTCCTTTTGACCTTCCTTCTAAAGCGTCCCCCTATTTTTTTAAAGTGAAAGAGAAGCAGGTGCCCTAAGTGTAAATTATAATAATCTAAGCTAGCTAGTTTTTAAGAAAATATATTTGTCATTCGTATTTTGAATGAAGTTTACTGATTGACCTTTGAAGGTATGTACCCTATTTGTTTTATGCAATACGTAGTTGGCAAGTGAAGTTGCCCCCTGGTGGCCACTTACAGTATTGGCATTCATTCGTTCAGGGAATGGGAATGGGAATTGATGGCTCGTCGTTCTTGAAACAATAAACCAAAAAACAAACTCACTGCCGTGGAGTCGATGCTGACTCATAGCTGCTCTGGAGCTACGGGTATAACTGCCTCCATGAGTTTCCAAGACTGTAGCTATTCACAGAAGGAGAAAGCCCCACTTTTCTCCCAAGGAGCAGCTAATGGTTTCCAACTGCAGACCTTGTGGATCACAGCCCAACTCACAACCACTACACCACCAGGGGACCTTTAGCGATATAATTCTGCCTTTATATTTAACTAGAAGCAGGAACTAACAAAATTAATTGGAACATTATTTGTCTTAAAGCCATGCCATAACCTGCACAAATTTACCCCATAAGAGAGTCAAAATTTGAGTACCTTCTCCCTTAAAAGGGGTGGGGAACCTCTTTTCTGCCAGAGTCCATTTAGATATTTATAACATCATTGGCAGGCCATATGCTGGTTGAGCATTTCATTAACTCACCCTAATGTGATGGCATGTGATGTTAGCTTGTATTGATGAGTTTGCAGGCATACTACCCATGGGGCAGACCTGCCTCCGTCCTGATTAACCAAAGGAGGCCTGGTGGTGGAGTGGGGTCTAGCTTTGGACTGCTAATGGCAGTTTAAGCTCACAGTCTCTCCTCAGGAGAAAGATGAGGCTGTTGACTTTACAGCCTTTGAAACCCACAGGGGCAGTTCTACTCTGTCTAAAGCAGCAGTTCTCAACCTGTGGGCCGCGACCCTTTCACAGGGGTCACCTGATTCATAACAGTGGCAAAATGACAGTTATTAAGTAGCAACGAAAATAATTTTATGGTTGGGGGGAGGGGGTCACCACAACATGAGGAACTGCATTAAAGGGTCGCGGCATTAGGCAGGTTGAGAACCACTGGTCTATTCCCTTAATGGTAGGTAGGCTGTGTCTTATTTAAATAGTATCACCTAGTCCTAACTTACCGCTACTGAATACAGTGCGTATCATACAGGGAAAATGATAAATTAGAAAATAAAGATCTATATGATAGGCTTCCATCATAGTGGAAACTATTTACTATGCAGAAAAAAGTTATAGACATTTAAGACCAACATCAACAGGGTCGTAAGAGACCACAGATGAAATAGTTCAACCTCCTATTGGCAAAGGATCTGCTTTGATAAGTTCACTCAAATTTCTGCCTAAGTATCTTCAGTAGCAGTAAGTTCATTTACTCCCTGATAGTTACTTAGGAAGGTTGAGAACCATTGGTCTAAAGAGTCTTTCTGAGTTGGAACCTACTCAGTGGCAGTGACTCCTTAACAAGATCCACTGCCATTGAGTGGATCCTGACTTGTAGTGACCCCAAAAAGTGTTTCCCAAAGTGAGGGATATTACTCTGGAGGATGTCGGAGTGCTGAAATGATCTGCAGGGGGTGGGGGGTGGGAGCGGGCAAAAGCAGATACATATATTTTTTCTTGGATTATGACCCATATAGTAATTTCCAGAGGGAGCCGAGTAATTGTGTGTGTGTGTGTGTGTGTGTGTGTGTGTGTGTGTGTGTGTGTGTGTGTGTGTGTGTCTGTCTGTCTGTCTGTCTGTCTGAAAAGGGGATGGTAAGCCAAATAAGTTTAGGAACCTATGCTATCTAGGGTTTCTGAGAATGTGAATCTTCACAGGATCAGAATGCCTCATCTTTCTCCCTCAGAGCAGCTGGTTGGTTTGAACTGCTTGACCTTATAGTTCAAACTGTGGTTTGAACTACTGACTAATGCGTTGGCTCCTTCCTTGAACCAAGAAGTTATGACCAAAAAAAACCACCATAGCATCTATGTCAAATTGTTTTGCTGTCCACACCTATTACAAATTGAATTGTGGTCTGCTGCCCCCACCCACACCTCAATACATGTTGGAACCCTAATCCGTATAGTTGTAGATGTAATCTTAGTTGGGAATAGGGTTAGTGTGGGCAGGCACAGAGACAAGCACATACAAATGGAACAGAGAGTTGCCCCACGGAGACCTCCCTGGGACCATAGGTTGCCAGAGCTGTAGAGAAGGGAACAGAAATCCTTTCCCATAGCCTACAGAAAGCGCCGTCCTGCCCCTAGAGCCAGTGCCCTGAATTTGAACTTTTGCCCTCCTGAACTGCAAGAAAATACATTTCTATCCTTTCAAATGACTCACCATAGTTCTGACAGTGTTCTGCTTAAAAGTATGGTAGCTCTCAAATCGTTTCTCAGAAAAACAAAAAATGTAGTTTCAGATGGAAAATGTGATTGAAATGAACATAAAATGAAATTAATATTACGAGTTGGGCTGCAGTCCTCAAGGTTAGCAGTTCAAAACTACCAACTGCTCAGAGGGAGAAAGATGGAGCTTCCTACTCCTGTTAATAGTTAGTCTTGGACATTCTAGAAATAGAACAGAGCACTTCTACCCTATGTTGTTGTTAGGTGCTGTGCAGTTGGTTCCAGTACAGTGTCCCAATGTACAAAAAAAGGAAATACTGCCAAGTCCTGTGCCATCTTCAATACCATATAGTATACTCTAATTTCACAGAATGCCAGAATATTGTGAAGTGTCCAAAGGGGGTCTGTAGATCATACTTTATAAAATCCATTTGATTTTATTGATTTAGCATATTTAGCCCCCACCTCAGCATATTGAAAGGGTCCCTTGTGGCATAGTGGTTACACATTGGGCTGAGATACACAAGGTTCATAGTTCGAAACTACCACCCACTTGGAGGGAACAAGTCATGGGAAGATGACTTTGAACCACAAGATTTTAAAAAATATTTTTGTGTAACTATGTCATTCAGTAATATATAAAAAGAAAGCCAGACTCAAAATAAGTTAATATAGAGAACATTCCTGAGAGTGATGTCATTAATAAGGTGGGAATATATTGACTACACATATGAAATTGAATATGAATAGAATATACCATAAAAGAGAGATCTTTTGAAGTAAAAATCAACAAATAAATGTTGTCTCTGAGTAGAGAACCTCTTGGGATTCCCTCCCAGGTCACAAACAGCTGGTCTCAGCCCCCTCCAGGACAGCAAACCCGGACATTCTTTGTTGTGGAATGAGAATCTTGTTTCTTCTTATAAACCTGAATAGCTTCATAAGCCCTTTCTTTTGTGTTTTCTTTCAGGACCTCATAGTTGACCAGACAATAGAAAAAGTTTCTTTCTGTGCCCCAGATAGGAACTTTGATAGAGCCTTCTCTTACATCTGTCGTGATGGCACCACTCGGCGCTGGATCTGTCATTGCTTCATGGCTGTCAAGGACACAGTAAGTCCAACATGTATTTTCTTCACGACCATTATCAGTTAGCTGAGCTCCTTCAGGGTTGGCTCAGCCAAGCAGTTTCCACTACAGGTTTTATTATTATTTTATTGGGGGCTTCTTACAGCTCTTATAACAGTCTTTACATATATCCATTGTGTCAAGTACATCTGTACATATGTTGCCATCATCTTTTACAAAACATTTTCTTTCTACTTGAGCCCTTGGTATCAGCTCTTTTTTTTTCCTCCCTCCTCCACCCTCCCTCCCCCATGAACCCTTGATATGTCTTAAACCGACCACTGTCCCCCTTCACCCACCCACTCCCTTCTGTTGTCTGTCCCCCTGGGAGGGGGCCATACGTCGATCATTGTGATTGGCTCCCCCTTACTTCCCCCACTCACCCTTTCCCTTACCCTACTAGTATCACTACTCCTACTATTGATCCTGAGTGGTTTATCTGTCCTAGATTCCCTGTGTTGTGAACTCTTATCACCCAAATTCTACCGTATAAATCTGGCTAGGCTAGAACATGTACACTGGTACAAATAAGAGCTCGCAACAGTACAGTTCTTACAAGTATGTGCTGTTGCAGCTGCCCTCTGGAAGTGGTTAAGCTATCTTACTTCCACTCCTTTTATTCAAGTCATCCACACTGTGGGTGATGACTGGCTGAGATTCAAGGGCCATTAGAGGAAAGTATAAGTAGACTGATTATAGCAGGGTTAAACATTATTTGAAAGCTTTCATAATGAAACTATGTTCAGAATTCTTATATGTTCTGGGTAGGAGACGTTGACATTGAGAAAGTGATTATCATTTTATTTGCCAAGAGCTTCTGTTACAAATGAAGGAATTGACTTGGAGTATATTTTTAATTAATTAAAAATAAAATACCAAAGTACTTTTATTTTTCGTTTTGTTTTGAAAATCAGTAATTTTCAAATGCAGATGGAACCAGGCAGTGTAGCTTGCTCATGAAGAGGACAACTCAATAAAGTCACTGCCAGAGCTTTACCTGGAAGGAAAGTGGTGGTGCTCCAACATGACCAAGGTTGTTCTTGAAGCTTTGTGAGCCTGGGGCCCGGCGAGAGGCTCCCGAGTCAGAGCTGAGTGCCACGTGTGGCTCTGGCTCTAACTTGCTGTGGGAGTTGGAGCAACTTGTTTTAAAAGTTCTAAGTCTTGGTGTCTACTTAGTGGAAGCAATTGTTGTGAAGACTAAATTAATGTCGAGCCTGGCCCATGATAACTATTGCAGAAATAATAGCTAATACTGTGAAAGCTGTTTCTACTGAGTTTGACACTGGTACTTAGAGACAGAGTGCTTGTGTTTCAGACCCTACGAAAGCTCCAAAGATGTTGGTGTCTTTTGGTCTCCCTGTGGCATAGTGGTGATGCATTGGACTGCTAACCACCAACCTCTCCACAGGAGAAAGACGGCTTTCTACTCTGGTAAAGAGTTAAGAGTCTCAGAAACTCATAGGAGCAGCTCTATCCTACAGGGACACTAAGAGTTGGCATTGACTCAATAGCAGTGGGATGCTCAAAATTTGAAAAGTTCAAGAGCATCCCTGTGCTCACTTTAAAGCCATTTTCTTGTCCCAAATCATGGCTTTCTAGATGTTTGGATCTACAAGGCCAGTGGGTCTCAGATATCAGAAGCACCTGGAGAGCTTGTTAAAGTCCTGATTGCTGGGTCCCACCCCTAGAGTTTTGACTCAGTGGGTCTGAGGTGGCACTTGAGAGCTTGCATTACAGTAAGTACCTAGGTGATCTGGTTGGGAGATCTTTCTGAGAACCGTTTCCTTTTGCTTGCCGCTGTTATAATTGAGCTATGTTCAAATGCGCCAAGCATCTAAGGATCTTCCCACTTTGTGCTTTCATATCAGCCTTACAGTAGCCTTCTCAGAAGTTAAAAGGAACTCCTTTGGATTCATAGTCTGTCTTTAAACATTCAGAAGATTTGTAGTCTTGTGAAATTTAGAGACAAAAAAAATTTTTTTAACAAAAAAGCAACCTCACATTGTGGTAGTCGATGCTGTGCAATTACCATATATACTCAAGTATAAGTCGACTCGAATATCAGCCGAGGTACCTAATTTTACCACAAAAACTGCATTAAAATGTGCTGGGAAACTCGGCTTATACTTGAGTATATACACGGTACTTTTTCACATGGGAGTGACTGCCTACGTGGTGATCTTTGAGGAGACCTCACAGGTCTCCTTGTTCCCAGTATCTCTGAGCATTACTGATGCCACCAGTTACTCTACTACCTATAGCATTTTTAGCCCACAACTAGGAATGTGGTTTAAAATACAAATAACTATCATATGAAAAAATTGTGTGTGTGTACACGTACATACATACATACATACTGAGGGCCTGACACAGCTTATGGAAGAGCCTGTAGGAAGGCTTCTTTCTCATCCTGGGAGTTGTCTTTATCAGAAATTCTAACTTGGTGCCTTTTTTTCTAAACATGTGGTACATTTTCTATTTGGCCAGTGTACTTAAACACCTAAAATTGCACTGCCTTTTCAGCGATTTCCTAGAAATGCTCAGTACGTATTGTTCCCACTAAAGAAAAGGGCTTGCAGTCAAGGCTGAGGCTGAGAAGCTTGAGAAGTGTCTCGTAAGCTGGTAGCCAGAGGATAGCATGACGGGGGTGTCAGTGGGTGCTCTCAAAAGCACAGGATGTTGGTGACTTTACGTAGGCCTGCTGCAGTATGTATAGCATCATAAACACCACCTAAGGTACTTTATATTCATTTTCATCAATTTGGCATGAATTCACATTTAATTTTGAGCTGGAGTTCCTAACATTTTATTTTGCCTTGTGTAAAAACTGACTGACTTGTTATCCATGCAAACACATGTTGGTTGGTACTGTATCTTAAGACCATCTTTAAAACCCTCTGCTGTGTACAGGGGGAAAGATTGAGCCACGCAGTAGGCTGTGCTTTTGCAGCCTGTTTAGAACGGAAGCAGAAGCGGGAAAAGGAATGTGGGGTGACAGCTACATTTGATGCAAGTCGGACCACATTCACAAGAGAAGGGTCATTCCGTGTCACAACAGCCACTGAACAGGCAGAACGAGAAGAAGTCATGAAACAGATCCAAGATGCAAAGAAAGGTACAATCTGTTCTATACTATGATTCATATGAATTTCCCAGCAGGTTAATATTTTGAAGCTGTCAGGCACAAGTTTTCTCACAGTCAGAGAAACCCTTAGCACTGTTTGAGGACCTTACCAAAGCACCCTTCTTCAGACAGCCTCGTTAAGGAGCTTCAAAATGTCTGTGCTCTCCATTATGTTCTGCCAGCTGGGCAAGCTGGGAGTGTAGAGAAGGAAGCTGCAAAGTCGTTTTTGTGCACTTGAAAACAAAACTGGTGGTATCTACATACAACCTGGAACAGATTTCAAACTCTAGCTGCAGAATTAAGTTCTGTTTTCAGATGCATCTGAGAGCTATATAATCTATCTTGAAGGAAAGAGTCTCAGGGTGTAGGACTGGGAAGTATCCTCTTGCTGGAAGGTTGGGTACAAATGCAGGTTTCATGGTGCTACTGTTTGTATTTTTTAAAGTGCTTTAGTTATAAAGGTCCATGGATTTTTAAGAGGCCTGCCCTACCTCTTTTCCCATAGCTGCTGGTTTCAGTGTGTGACTGCAGAATGTGAGGTTTTCAGATGCATGTAGCAGAAATGCCTGTACACGCCCCCAAGTTATTCAGGAGTCTGTTTCTAAAGTTGGGTTGGGTATACAGTGAACCCTCGTTTATCGGTTCTAGACCCTACCGTGATAAATGAAATCCCGCGAAGTAGGATTCCTTATTTGTAAATCAAATATTTTCGTAGCTAGAGCATAGAGGACATGAAAAAACACCCTTTAGTCACCATTACACTCGTATTACCCAATTTATTAAATGAAAAAGGGAAAATGCAGTAAAACATTTTGGACGTTACAATTATTTATTATTTATGGCATCAAGCATGTACAGTATGAGCCAATCAGTGGCAGTAATGACAGAGCATGCGCTGTTACGCAAAAACCGCGATAGAGGGAAGTCGAAGCGCGAAGTGGCGAGGGTTCACTGTATGTCTTAACTAATTAGGACTTCTAAACTGTCTTTTTGAAGACATTGGGGAGAAGAGGGATAAACCAAGGAGGGTTTTTTGAGTGCTTTGAAAACATTGCTAAGATCCTTGTTCTCTTGATTTTCTTGAGCTGAAACAGATAAGGCAGTTGTTGGCTCATCAGTGGCCCCTGGCAACACTGGCCCATCCCCGTCCTCTCCCACCTCTCCCACTGCGGATGCCACTGCCTCTCTGGAGATGAATAATCCTCATGCCATCCCACGCCGGCATGCACCAATTGAACAGCTTGCTCGCCAAGGCTCTTTCCGGGGATTTCCTGCTCTTAGCCAGAAGATGTCACCGTTTAAACGCCAGCTATCACTGCGCATCAACGAATTACCTTCCACGATGCAGAGGAAGACTGATTTCCCCATCAAAAATGCAGGTAATCCAACATCCGCCAATTCCCTGGATGGTCTAGCAATGAAGCTTTACCATAGCTTCTGCTAAACTATCCACTCCTCCCTCACTGAGGCTGGTTGGAGGTGGTAGCTTGTGCCATTTCCCAGTGAAAGAAATCTCCAGTCCACAGATGGGGGTGTGAATCCCTCATTTCTCTTCAACAAATACAAAGTATTTGTTTGGGTGCCCCCCCCCAAAAAAAAAAAAAGATTTTTTTTTTCCCCAAAGTTATGTATTTAACTTTTTTTACAAAACAACCTTAGTACCTTCAAAGTACTCTCCATGACACTTAATACATTTGTCAAGTCTGTGATCCATACTTGGAAACATTTTTCAAACATCTGTTTGGATGGCTGACAGCACCTCTCTTGTTTTCTTCACCTTCTTCTACGTTATCAAGTCACATGGAGCGAGGTCAGGTGAGTGGGGCAAGAGAGGCATGTTGGTTTTTTGCCCAAAACTGGCTCACTGAGATGGCTGTGTAAGCAGGTCCAATCTCATGGTGACAAAACCAGTCCCGTCTGCCACAAATCGGGCCGTTTTTGTCACTCACTGTTACACAATCTTTTCAGAACCTCTAAATAGAAAGTTTGATTAACTATCTGACCTGGTAGAACGAACTCCAAATGCAGTCACAAGCTGACATTTTCATCCGTTTGGGAAGTTGATGGATGCCCAGAACGAGGTTTGTCATCCATTGACAGTTCACCTTTTTTGAAACGAGAAAACCACTTGTACACTTGAGTTTTTCCCATATCACTGTCCAACATCACAAAAATTCTGCAGCATTTTTCCTGAAAAGGAAACAAAATTTCACAGAAGCAGTGTTCTCTTAAATCGGCCATCACAAATACCGAGGTTTGAACGAAACCGCTTTTACGAAAAAATTCACTGTGAATATAGAGAACCTTCCCAGGCGAAGCTATTGGGTGCACTAACACAGAGCAAGTTGCTCAAATGCGTACCATGAAAGCTCCGCTCCGCCCAGCGTGATTCTAGTTTTGGGGGGTATTCCCTCATAGGTGGCAGAGCCAGTGTGGGGATTTCTAGCGTGAGCTGCTTCCAGTTTTGTCTGTGGTTTGTCCTGGTGTGAGTCTACTACCTCTTAGCTAACTTGCTTCCAAACATCAAAGCGTCTCAAGTTTCCATTCTTATCCTTCTACTTGAACCCAGCAGGGCATTAAATAGGCTTTAGAAGCACATGGAGTTAAATAGCATTACTGTTAGATGTACCAGAAGAAATGGATAAATGCCTATTGTCCTTGTGACTGGTTGGCGGTATAGTAAGGAAACTCTAAACGGGCCTCCTGTGTAAATCTAAGATCTGCTGCTCAGCAGAGACAGTGGGCTTGCTCACACAGGCTTTGTGTGACCCCTGCACAGCTGGGCCAGCTCTAGTAGCCTATCCTCATAAGATCTGGTCAATGCTTTTATTGGGCCCCATTTTACTTCCTCTGAGGCATGTTGACTCATTGCTATAACAGAACACAAGGAAGCACTGTTTCAAGACGACAGCCACCGATTTAGACAGAAAAGTAAAGAGAGTAAACTTCTTTTGATAAATGGCACGAGGCTGGTGGACCAGATGACTACCAAGGGTCTTTTTGGCTTTCAACTTCTATAAAAACTAAAACTCAGATGCTTCAAGTACCCCATTTTCAATCTCCCCCCTGGGGGCAGATGAAAATTTTTAAAAACCAACCTCCTTTTATAGAGGAGCAAGCAAATTCAGCTGCATAATCCACTTTCTCAGTGACACAAAAGTATCCCAGAATGAGGATTTAAGAGTCCCCGACCTCAGTGCACCTGGCCATGGCCCAGAGTCCCTGTATTTGGCACTAGAACCCTTGGAGAGACAGAGACGGCATGGTCAGTGTCTGTTACAGAGGAGAGCACTGAGCACCCGCTGTGCTTCTTGCATCCAGTCTTCTGACGGGTCCCTCAGTGGAGAAGAACTGAACGTGGGCCACAGCTTTGGAAACGGCTTACAAGGCACACCGGTTGCAGCTGTCTTCTAGAGAGATCTAGCAGCATCTTGGTACAAAAAGCATTAGCTCTCAACATTGTCACAGGGGAGAGGAATAAAGAGATTTGTGGATTTGCAAGGGAAGAAGTTTGTACCTCTGCACGAATTGACATTTTCACCTCTAAAAATCCAATGAGAATTGTCCATTAATTTCCCAAATAAGAAAATTCAGTATGTCACCATGGAGGTAGGATTAATTCTTCAGTTCCGTCTAGAGCCTGGCTCCATTTGTCTTGCAGTGCCAGAGGTGGAAGGGGAGGCAGAGAGCATCAGCTCCCTGTGCTCACAGATCACCAACGCCTTCAGCACACCCTCTGAGGACCCCTTCTCATCCGCCCCAATGACCAAGCCAGTGACCGTGGTGGCACCACAGTCTCCTGTCTTTCAAGGTTGGTATCCTGCTGGCTTCCCTAGCTGTTCTTACTGAAAGTAGTCGTTTTCTTATACAGTGCTGTTCACTCGCTGTAAGTTGGCATCCTGAGCATCCCAAGAACTTGCCAGATCCATTGATTTCTGTTTCGTGTTACAGACTTCAGTGCCTTTGTACTGTTTTCCCCATCACGCTTCCTATATTTTGCATGTATGTAACATTTCTTTCATCCCATTCTATAAGGAGCTTCCGTAGTCCCATCTCACTGCCTTAGCTGCCTCTTTTAAGTCAGTTTTCCAGAAGCAACAGTCATCAGAATGGGTCTCAGTGTCATGGTTCTCTAAGGCATTGGTTCTTCACTAGGGTGATTTTGCATGTCATGAATCCTCAGCCCCCCAGGAATTATCTGGGAATATTTTGGGGCATTGCTTTTCTACCCATCTAGTTAGGTAGAGGCCAGGGATAATGCTAAAGCATAGCACACACCTCCCCCCACTGATTTCTCCTGCCCAAAATTGTCAGTAGTCCAGAAAAATGCTGAGCTCACCTAGTCTCTGCCCTGGGCATAAAGAGAAGGCACCTCTGTGGGCTCTTCAGTTCATTTCTCCCACAGCCTGCCTGTATGGAGGTGAAGAGTCGCTCGGAATTATTTTCAGAGTTGATTAACAGTTGGTATTAACTTAGAGGTCAGCAAAGCATTTCTGTAACTTAAATTACAGGCTTTTAGTCTTCCTGTAGAATTTGAGCTGCATTTCTTTGGAGAGAAAAAGCTCAGAAAGAACCAGGCTGTTCCCATGGCACAGGAGACACCAGCCCACTCTGGTTGGAGGAAAACTGCTGTGTGGTTTCTCTCCAGGGAATTCCATTTTTGAAATGAAATGGTTTCTCTTTTCACCAAACTTTTATAATTTAGTAAGATATAACTTACTGATCACTTAGCAATGCCTGTCACCTATGGTAAAAACGTGTGTATTATTTCATCTCCACAATAATCTTTTGAAATAGGCATTACAGATAAGTGAGCCTCAAAGAGATGTCATTTCCCCAAAGTCTGTCAGTATTTAAACCCAGGTCTTTCTCAATAAGAAAGCCAGTTGACTAGTCCCTGGGTGGACTAAAGGCAACAGAATTTAGCCTCTTCCTTTCCTTTAAGGGGATCCTTGACTATGGGTGAGAGATTTTTAAATTAGTCCTGCCTGGGGAAATACCACCAACCCCATAAGTAGGTGTGCAATCTTGAGGGGATGCTCACCTATACGGTGGAACGATGCCTCCTGTCTGCTCTGTCCTAACCAGTAGAGGCCTGGGGGTCTGCGGAAGCTGGTGGAGTAGATACAGGGGGGCTTCCAAGAGTTTGTGGGAAAATGAAATTAAAAGATTCTGGAAGTTTTCATAAGGAGATAATAGGACTATTACTGAAGGAGAATGGTACTTTATATTTTTTGAAATGGATTCTTTAAGCAAACTGACACACCTAGATTGATAGGAGGTAATCAAATCATGCCTCTAAAGCCCTATGACACAGCACCTGAAGCTCATCTAGCAGTCCAGCTCACCCGTTAGTACTACCTGGTGACCAACAGAGGTGGCCGCCTGCATTCTACCTGAGGTCTAGCCACAGCTAGAATAGTTAGCGCCTTCCTGCTCTTGAGGCACAGCAGCGCTCTTCAACCTGACTAGAATAGGAAGGCTTTGTTTTCCCCTCTCCTAAGCATGCATTTCCCTAGAACCGTTTTGACTTTACTAGTGTAGCCATTGTAATGACACTTTCTAATAACTTCTTTGCTGTAAGGCATGTGAATGCATTGTAAGGGGACATGGTTATCCTTACACCAGTTTGTCTTATGTTTATCTGTTGTACCAGTGTTGCCATTTGCCTGACTGACCCAGCTCCAAGGGGTCCCTGGTATGCGCTGCATGAATTAACGCCATTGATGTTGTCTGCTCCCATTGTAGCTAATGGCACTGACTCTGCCTTCCATGTGCTTGCTAAGCCAGCCCATACTGCCCTAGCACCTGTAGCAATGCCTGTGCGTGAAACCAACCCCTGGGCCCATGCCCCTGATGCTGCTAACAAGGAAATTGCAGCCACACGTTCGGGTAAGGTGGCCACAAACAGTGGTGAGGATCTGGGATCAGCCATTCACCTGAGTAGGAATCGAGGAATCTCTTTAGGAAAAATGTGTCCTCTCCTGAAAGTCAACTGCTCTGCTGAGGAATAAGCAGCTAGATTGGTGGTTCTCAACTAGGACTGTGGAACAGAACCACCCTGGAGCTTGTATGAGATTCCATCACGGTTTGGTGATATGTGGACATGCCTGTGGCAAAGTGCCCCCTCAGTGGCAGGCCTACAGTAAGTCACTGGCACTTGGTTTTTGCTTTCTAAAGTTTAGTAATAAAGGCAGTTTTCCAGGGCCCAGCAAGCTACAGCACAAGGTCCCTAGTTATTTGCTTTCTGCCCTGGCGAAGCAGGAGGGGAATCACCTTAGGCATGTGAGTAGGCTGTAGGTGAGAGCCTCTTGATGGCCCACTGCTCCCTGGTGTACATGGTTTTCAGGGTCAGCAGCATGTCTGACAGGTTCTTCTTTCTCCAGTAGAGACTTTCCTTCCACCTACCCAAAGCACAAAAGTATCCCATTAGCATCTTAGGATCATTCAAATAATCAAATTCCTATGACTGATTCCTTTGTCGCTGTTCATGCTTGTTGGTTCCAGGGACCGAGTGGGGTCAATCTTCTGGCGCTGCCTCTCCAGGTCTCTTCCAGGCTGGTCACAGACGCACCCCCTCTGAGGCAGACCGCTGGTTAGAAGAAGTGTCCAAGAGCATCCGGGTTCAGCAGCCCCAGGCTCCGGCTGCCCCTCTACAGCCAGTTCTCCAGCCGCCTCCACCCACTGCCATCTCCCAGCCAGCACCGCCTTTCCAAGGGAACACATTCCTCACCTCTCAGCCCGTGCCGGTTGGTGTGGTCCCATCCCTGCAGCCAGCCTTTGTCCCTACCCAGTCCTATCCTGTGGCCAACGGGATGCCCTATCCAGCCCCTAATGTGCCTGTGGTGGGCATCACTCCCTCCCAGATGGTAGCCAACGTGTTTGGCACCGCAGGCCATCCTCAGGCTGCCCACCCCCATCAGTCACCCAGCCTGGTCCAACAGCAGACGTTCCCGCAGTGTGAGACGAGCAGTGTGACCGCCAGCCCCTTCTTGAAGCCACCTGCTCAGCACCTCAACGGCTCTGCAGCTTTCAATGGTGTCGACGATGGCAGACTGACCTCACGAGACAAGCACAGAGAGGTTCCTGCAGGGACGGGCCCTGTGGATGCTTTCGAAGTCCAGTGGGCCGCTTTAGAAAGCAAGTCCAAGCAACGTGCTAACCCGTCCCCCACCAACCCTTTCTCCAGTGACTTGCAGAAGACATTTGAAATTGAACTCTAAGGCTTACCTATCTTGCTCATACTCAGACCAGGTTTGGGGAGGTGGTCAGAGGCTGAAAGGAGATTTTGTCTTCCCGATCGAAATACTTTTCAGTAATCCCAAAGGTCCCCAGGAATAAATCCAGTCAGAGTGCAATGAAGGGGTGGTTTTGAAAGAAGAGCTGCCTTGCAGTTAGCCTGAAGGAGTCAGAAACGGTGCCTCTCCTCTCTGCCCTTCCTCATCTTACAAGTCTCTAGAAACAGAGAGGCAGAAATATCTAAACAGGAATCTGTATTCAAAGCACATTTACTGGAATACAAAATACAATGGGAAGTAAACAGTCTACCTTCATTTTCCAGGCCGTCCGCCTGCCCTTCAGTCCTGGCGTGTGCTCCAGCTGGATGAGAGGGGCAGGTGGCATAGCCCGCACTCCCAGGCAGGTACAACAGAGCTATATTTTGGGGAAAAGTTGAGCTTCCATTTTGAGTAACAGAATAAATATAAATATATCGAAAAAGCCAAAATCTTTATTTTTATGCAGTTAGAATATTTTAAATAGTTCTCAATATTAAAAAGTTGTATGAGTTGTAAGTAATCTTGCCAAAGGTAAAGGGTTAGCTGTAAAATTGTACATAAGATTGATTTATCATTGATGCCTATTGAAGTAAAAAGAGGAAAGGGAGGTGGCAGACGGGATCCCTAGCTTGGGCAGTATCATTCATTGTAAGTATCACATTGCAACAACAATCATGCTTAAGACCAATACAGTCACTAGGTTGTAGTTGTAAATGAAAGAGCAGTATTCGTCCTGGTTTTGAACCTATGAGAAATTCTAATGTCATTTTAATGGACTCAATCTAAATGTGCTCTATAGAGAATATGTATTTTCCTTAAGTTAATGCTTTTTTTAACACTAAAGTGACAATTACATAATTGTATATCCACAGAAAGGAACAGGTTTTCTGTGTCCGTTTGTAATGTTGGTCTTACTTTATGGGGTTGTTTCCCTGAGTTTTGTAGGGGTCCTGGTTTTACTAGCTTTGTGTTCCCCCGTTTTGGCTAGCAAAAATCCCATTGCCAGTTGCAGCCACTTGACCTCTGGTAACATGAGAGATCCCATCTCATTATTACTTTTAAACGTTGGCCTTACAATCAAATGTAAGTTATATATATATATTTGTACTGATGAGAATTTATAATCTGCTTTAACAAAAATAAATGTTCGTGGTAGAAGCCTTTGCCCACGGGGGCTATTCTTTCCCCTTTTCTGTACTAGCAAATGTGTCTTTTATGGTTGTCTCACTCCATGTTGCTGCAGTGTAGTTTAGAGATACAGGGTCACCCACTGAAAGTTGTCCTGACCACTAAAGCAAGTCCTTATTGCATGGGCATCACCTGGAGTGTGTTAGAAAAGCAGGGGCCTCAGTGATTCACATGCACTTCACCCTGGAGCAGTGATCCTCAATCTTGGAAAAGCACCTGGAGAACTTTTCCAATGAATGCTCACACCCAAACCTTTGGTTGAGAGCCACAGGTCAAGGATGAGTTTTATTCTCACCTCATTCTAGGATAATTCCAAAAAAAAACAAAGTAACATCAGTCTTACCTTTGAAATGCATTCCAATAGGTTTAAATTCTGATGCAGTTAAACCAGCTGGGAAGTTCAAGAAATTAACTATTACCTTCTGAGCTCTTTAGCAACACCAGCCATGTAAATGACCCTCAGTATTAAAAACTCACTGCCAGATGTCAATGCTGACTCAGTGACCTCATTCTTTCTCCCACAGAACTGTTGGTGGTTTTGAACTGCCCACTGGACAACTCACAGCCAATACATAACCACTACACTATATTTTAAATGGAAAGGGAAACCCTCCTCTTCCCCAGAGTAAGAGGTAGACTCATGATGCAGTTTGTCTCAAATGCCAGCCAGCGTGGGGCGGTAGAAGCACCGTTCAGAGATCATGGCCTGTGTTTTCCCCAGGATAGTAAGGAAGCCCCTTTATTACAAGGCCCAGCTTGTCATCTGGAGGACTTGTAGAAGGTTAAAGTGAACAGGGACTTGGAAACTCATCAACTCCATGCCTCACTGTATTGGAGGTCTGGAGGAGGATAAATGTCCCTTCTGAACTAACTTCTCTGCTGTCACGTTGCCACACCCACCCTCCATTAGCATCCCGTTAAGTTAGTTATTTTCAATGACAGTCTGACTTCAGGAAACATTTCCAGAGTATCCTGCTTGAGGAGAAGCTCCTTGTTGGGTGCTGTACAAAGCAGGCCTATCAGCTCCCTAGGTTTAAGATTCCCCACCCCCTGTCAGGCTCCCTGCATGTCAGCCTCAAAAGGCTTTAGAATCAGCTTCCCAACAGCAGAAGCCTTTCCATTCCTTTTATGCTCAGATAACTGTGCCGACTGCTCCCTTTTCATCACAAATCCTCAGACTTGGGAGCTTTCACAAACATACTGCCTTGTGCAGCACAGAGAGGACTTTGAAGATGTTGCTGCACCATGTGGAAGGATGAGAAATGAGAACAATGGCCCACTCACTGTTTGACATCTGAAGGAAAAAATTCATTTCTAGCCAAGAATAGTGGCGTATCCCTGATGGCCAGTGTCTGTGCACGTGGATTTACACACAGAACAGATCTACTGCATCTGTGAAAGGAGGCGTTGCTGAGTATCAGCCAAGACAAAGCCAAGGGAAACTGACCAATTTGTTCATGCACTAGTTGTAAGTATAGCTCAGGAAAACCAAAGCAAGTCTATGGGAGGCAGAGTATGACTTTCAATACATCCACCTAAGTTTAGAGGCCATCTCAAGGATAGATATTTAAACGGATCTTTATGAAAATTCAGATTCATAAAGACCAACTTGGAGGCCCAAGACTGTGGCCATTAAAAACCCTTCATACTTAGACCTGAACATGCTCCCAAAGTCTACCTTACAGCCAAACAACCTATACAGAATAGAGAACAGTAACACCTGTGAGGAACTGAGGAACGTGTTCCCCAGAGCATTCAACTATGGGGGCAAAAGAGCAGCCTTTGCCCAAAAGTAAAATGCAGGATGGCTGGAGGAGACTGGGATCCAGGACAGAAGGGCTGACTTATTAGGAAGATCGCAACCACTCGGCAAGGGGGAGGGGGAGGCTCCAGCTCAGATTTAGAGACGTGTTGACACGGATTCTATTCCAGTACACACAAAAGGAATATTCCCCAATCCTTTCATGAAGCCAGCATATAACCTGGATTACCAAAGCCAGGCACAGGCACACCCAGAAAGAATATTTCAAACCAATTTTCCATCATGAACACACAGTGGGCTCCATACCAGGGGTGCAAGGGTGGTGATTCAGTGTTAGAAAACCAACCAGGTGTAATCTACCGTTTAAGAGGGTAAGAATCATGGTCATCTAAATCAATGTAGAAAATATCTTTGATAAAATTCAACACCCTTTCTCATCAAAATGGAAATAGAAGGGTAATCCTAGCTACAAACCCAGCGGCCAACTTTATTAAAAGGAGACTGGGAATGAAACTCGGATGCCCATCACCACCACCCCTCTTCAGTATTGCCTTAGAGCCAGCTCAAGCATTGAGACAAGAAAGGGCATCAGAATTGGCAAAGAAATAAAATTAACCCTATTCACAAATGACATCCTATACATAGAGATTCCCAGAGACGTCACAAAAATCTACTGGAACTAATAAGAGTTTTAGCACAGTTGTAGGATTAATAGACAAAACTTAGTTGGATTCCTCTACCCCCCATTTCTCCCACATAGGCAATACCACCCCTTTAGGGGGTGCTGGAATGGTCCAGTGGGGCTGCAGATGCAAGTATCTACATTTTATCCTGGATTATGGACTATAGTACAAAAGTCTCTCATTGCCACGGAGGCACTGAGTAGTCTTGTTTTCGGAAAAGGAAGTGTAGGCCAAGTAAGTCTGCACAAACAGAGGACTCTGACAAGGAAATCAGCACAGTACCGTCCACAGCAGCCTCCAGACCAGCGCTTCTCCACCTTCCTTATGCGGTGTGCGACCCTTTAAGACAGTTCCTCAGGTGATAGTGACCCCCCAACCATAAAATTATTTTCGTTGCTACTTCATCATTAATTTTGCTATTGTTAATGAATCGGTCAACCCCTGTGAAAGGAGTTGCAGTGACGCGAGCCACGGCAGTAAAGCAAGCAAGAGAGATGGACATGAAGTGGAAAAATGAGCCATGCTGACGGAGCTGAAGACTTAACATTGTGAAAAACAATCTACAGATACAGTAGCCTCCCTTTATCTGCAATTTTGGTTACCCTGCAGTGAACCACAACCCAAAAATATCAAATAGAAAATTCCACAAATAGGCAATTCTTAAGTATTAAATTGCACACCGTTTTCAGTAGCATGAACTCCTCCATCCCACCTGAGACGTGAATCCTCCCTCTGGCCAGATCCATGTTGAATAGACTACCTGCGTTAGTCACATCTAAGCCAACATGGTTATTAGTAACTGTTTTCGTATCACAATGTGGTGGTGGTGAGAATTTCATGTCTGTAAATTCCACTTTTCTGTAAGTACATATATATTTAAGAAAAACAAAATATACAGGTTTCCACAGAGAGTCTTGGATGTATCAACCCAGGTAAGGGGAAAAAATTTCTCTCCAACTTTATATGGAGAGGAAAGAGGTCCCAAATAGCTAATGTATTATTGAAGAACAAAGTAGGCAGCCTCACACGCCCAATCTCAGAACTTACTATATAGTGACAGGGGTCAGAACATCTGGTCCTGGTGTAACAGCACGAATGGGATTGTTGAGCTGGAAGTAGATCCAGCCAGCTATGGACACCTGATCTTCAGCAAATGGGCAAAGAGATCATCTCTGTAACAAACAGTGTGGGAAAAATTGGTTGTCCGTGTATAAAAAAATGCATACATCACACCTTATACAGAAAAACTCAAAATGGATCAAGAGACATAAATGTTAAACCCCAAACTATAAATTTCTTGGAAAATAGCGCAGCGACAAAAATAGAGGTCACACTCTACAGCATCAATATACTATCAGATATTTAAAATGTACCAACAGCAGAAGAGATATACTAGATAACTGATACTACCTAAAATTAATTACTCATCTAAAGACTTGACCAAAAGAGTAAGAATCTACAAATTGTGTGCAGGGGGCAGGTAGGAAACCTGGCAATGATATCTGATAAATCTATCCAGTACTTCAACAAAAGGCCAATCTAATTTTTTTTAATGATCAAAGAACATGCAAACTACCCAAGGCAGCATTTGACCAGCTGAGAAGCACATGCAGGGCTGCTCGTGACCACGTGCCATCATTAGCCATTACAGAGATGGAAAGCAAAACCACAGTGAGATACAAAGCGGGCATCAAAAAGTTCATGGAAAAATGCAATTGAAAAATAAAGGTTATTTTTTTCCACAGAATACTTTTAAAGCCCACTCATACACTGTTGGTGGGATTGTAAAATGGTATAATCACTATAGAAAATGGTACAGTGCTTCCTCAAAAAGCAAGAAATACAAATGCCATTTAATCTGGCCATCTCATTTCTAGGTATATATCCTAGGATCCAGGGCCGGGCAGAACACCAACTGAGATGCTTCCACAAACACATGCAAGGCCAGAAACACTGATCTGTGCCGAGAAACATAGCCAACCGCTACCTGGCCAGCCAACTGATCCTTACTCATGTACCTTTTTAAAGTGGCCATCAAAACGAATGATGAAATTACTGACCAATATCAATATCAAATGATACTCAAAAAGTTGTTAAATATAAAAGTTACTGCATCCATATAGCTACAGGAGTCTACTAGAAATTCACACTAGATTCAGAAGAGTGTGGAATGAGGAATATTAATGCTGACATCAAGTGCCATCTGGCTGAAAGAAAAGAATTCCATAATGATGTTTTAACTGTGTCCTATTGACTATGCGAAGACTCAGCTTTAGGTAACAAAATATGGATTCCATTAAAAATAATGAAACTCCAGGCCACGTAGAGTATGCTCATGTAGAACCAGTACATGGATTAAGAGGCAGTCATTCAAATAGAACAGAGGTTCAAAATTGGAACAGGTGTGTGGCAGGGTTGTATCCTATCAGCTTATCTATTCCGTCTGTACACTGAGCCAATACGCTGAAGTTGGGCTACAGGAAGAACTTAGCATTGCATTTGGAGGGCAACTTCTTAACCTGCAACATGCAAATAAGACACCTTTGCCTACCCAAAAAATGAAGACAACTTGAAGCACTTACTGATGAAGGTCAAAGACTGCAGGGCTTTCTTCAAAAGGGATTATAACTAAGCATGAAGAAAAAGAAAACCTTCACAACTGAGCCGATAGACATCGTTAGAAGAAGAAAAATGAAGTTGTCAACAGCTTTGTTCTATGAGGACCAACGAGTGTCCATGGAAAGAGCAGTCAAGAAATAAAGGACTTGTTGCAATCTATGACCAAAAAAACCTTAAAATTCTAAAAAGCCACGCTGTCACTTTGATGACTAAACAGACCATGGGTTGGGTCAGGTGCACTTTAATCACTTCACACGAATACAAAAGTTGGACAATGAAATAGAACTTGGTGTACACAAAGAATTTTGAATATCCTATGGGCTACCAGAAGCACGGATGAGTCAATCTTAGAAGGATACAGTCAATGAAATCGGAATGGGATTAGAGATGGGCATTCAGGGGATTTTGAAAATGTGCTGTAGTGTTATTTCTATGCATTACATATATTTTATATGTATATTTTTGTATTAATAGTCAGTGAAAGAATATCTTCAATAAATTCTTTATAGGTAAACTCAAAAAATAAAAAAGTACACAGTCGAGAGCTCTCCTGAAAGGGAGGATGACGGGACTTGGCCACATGTACTACACTCATCATCAAAAAGACCAATCTCTGGCAAAGGCCATCATGCTTGGTAAAGCGGAGGGTCAGCAAGGAAACCTTCAAAGAGATGGATCGACACAGTAGTCACAGTGAACTCAAAACATACCAATGCTTGTGGAGAACGCCCAACGCACAGGTCCAGGACCCATTTCCTCTGTCACACGTGGGATGGCCATCAGTGCCGGCCGACTTGACGGCAACTAGCAACAACTTTGAAGCCATACGTACCTCTCCCCCAGCTTTAATTCAAGTGAGAGCCCAGAGAACTGGCTTTGAAACACAATGAATTGCTCCTGAGTGACAGAACTTGTGGAGGGAACTTCGCAAGTAAAGGTGGTCCTTAACCAAATAGAATCCTCTTCTGGGAAACTCGGCAGCATCTGGTGGTTCTGGCAGACAGACAAACACTTCTGAAGACCCCGGGGGAAGGCTGGTCCTGCGGAGGGCTTGGGGAAGGAAAGTGTCTCCAGAAGTTGTTCTTTGTCCACCATAGAGGAGAGGCCGAGAGTGAGTCTCCCAGCCCCAAGAACTGTGTCGGGGCTGACCTTCATAGCCGTCCTCCCTACTGCCAGATGGGCTGCGCGTGCGGCTGGAAACGGGAGCAGCTGGCACAGCAGAAGCTGGAGTAATATTCATTGCCACAGAGCTGGGCCTGCAGGATGAGCTCACAGTTGGCCAGCTCAGGCTGGTCGATGCACTCCCTCCTGCCAGGGTCCCTTGGCTGGATAGCTGGCACTGCAAAACAACAGGAGAGAACTCAGGAAGCTCGGGGTCTGCAGAAACAGAGGGACTCTCATTCACCACTACATTTCCTTCAGCAGAGAGCAGCAGTCGTGACTGCTGGGTTCAAAAGGATGCATTGTTCTACCACCTTGCCGACCTCCCTAGTCTGCAGTGTTCCCATCCCTCCCCTCTAGTCGTACTTGCAACCCAGTACACAACCCACTGCAGAGTTGTTAACTGCTTGAGCAGACATTGTCTCTCCTTAGTATTGAGGCTCCGTAAACTTGGGGGCAATTGCTTGGGCCTCTGCATTAGGAGGGGGAGAGAGGAAGAGTGTCCCCATGTAAAACTGTGTTGGCCTCCCTTCCCCTGCTGCTCTTTCTCCACCCTACAACATGACCTTAGGTAAGCCCCCAGCTTACCTTAGCCACTGGCTTCCCATCTTTGCCCCAGAGAAGGCCATAAGTTTTCAGCAAGATGTTAGGGAAACAGTCTGGAGTCTCCCTCTCTGAATTTACCTGTCAGCTTCTAGAAGATTCTTTATCTTACAAACCCTGTCAGAGATGCCTCTTGCAGCTTTGTTGTAAGCCAGAACTGGCCTAATGTCACATTTTTTTCTTTCTGGAAGGGGCTCTTAGGACCTGGTTTAACTCGGGCCAGCTGCTCCCTTCCAGACGATGCCCACCCCTGACTGCCCTTTGGAGGTCTGGGAGATCAGCATAGCAAGAGGATTAAGGACTGATGAGTACTACTTATGTTGACATACATGCACAGTTTAAAACATTAACAACACTCCTACCAACTTGACCTCAGCTGTTGCAGGGCCAGGCAGTTAGCAGGTGATCATAGCGTAGGTTAAACACAGCAACTCAAGGGCCAGCCTGACCAGGCTCAACCCTGGCTCTACCTCATACCAGCTAGGTGACTGGCTTGGGCAAGTTACTTATGTAAGCTGCCTTTGCTTTGCTGCTACATGGAGATAACAGCACCGACTTCATAGGGTAAGCAGTAAATGAGCACTTGGGCCCATGGTCACCACAAAGAACATTGGAGTGCTGAATTCAGTACTTGTTGTTTGCCCAGGTCCCATACTCACAGCAGGGGTCAGCAATGCCCTCTAGGACAGGGTAGAACTGCCCCTGTGAGTTTCCGAGACCATAACTCCACAGGAAGAGAGAGCCCCTTGTTTATCCCGCAGAGCGGTTGGTGGTTTTGAAATACTGACCTTGCAGTTAGCAGCCCCACCGGTAACCCCTACAGCACCAGGGCTCCCTCTGACAGACCACAGTTCCCTACTGTTTAAAAATGGAACTAAGCCACGGGTGGCCTGTGCTGTCGTCCTACAGTGTTTTCTGTTCCTCATCCCTGCTGTCTTTCAGGCAGGAAGGTTGAGAGGTCTTTACAGTACGAGTCCCCTACAGCAGGGCATGAGTAGTCCAAGACTGCACGCGTGCACGCCCACGAACACTAATTCTACAACGCAACCAATCCATGAATAGGCCCACATGAGGTACCCTCAGGTTCTGCACCCCCAAAATACTTGCACGCACGCATCATGAGCAGTTCTCTGCGGCCTAGTTGCAGGAACGGATCCAATCAAGAAAGAAGAGGCTATTTGGCTGGAGAAGGAAGACTGAGGCAGCTTGGCACCGACACACCACGATGCATGCCCCAGTGGGCATCATGGTCACTAAGACTACAGACATGGTCATTAACACGCGGTTATGGCTGTTTCTCCACCTGTGTCTACAGGCATTCGGCAAATTGACACGTGAACAAAACCACACGTTTCCCTTTAACACCATTGTACACTATTAACATATGTGAAACTATGTGATACAACATATTGATAGGAAATTACAATATTTACATGGAACTGTGTGTGACCTCCTCCCTGGGGGATGGACAACCAAAAAGTGGATGAAGGGAGACGTCGGACAGGGCAAGATATGACAAAATACCCATTTATAAACTATCAAGGGCTCATGCGGGAGGGCGGAGCGGGGAGGGAGGGGAAAAATGAGGACCTAATGTCGGGGGTTTAAATGGAGAGAAAATGTTTTGAGAAACGATGTACAAATGCGCTTTACACAATTGATGTGTGTATGGATTGGGATAACAGTTGTATGAGCCCCTAATAAAATGTTAAAAAAAAAAAGGAAAAAAAAAGAAAATTACAATATTTAACATACAACACGAGATGCTGGGATCAGTGACCCTGTATATTATAAGGGTCACTTCCGTCAGTATGACAATCTCCACTGCATTGTCTGTCTTTACTTTTGATGTTTACCTTCTAAGACATTCTTGATGCCTTTCTTACTGAAGTAATGTTTTCATGAATGAAGCCGATTTACTGGGATTAATACTCAATGTATGTTCACATGCAACTGATGCATATCTATAGAGACATGTATACTAGAGAATTTCTCAATTAGAAAGCTTAGAAGAAAATGAATTTGGATTTACAACATTTGTCTCGTGAAACGGATAAAAGTCAGCATAAAAGGTAGAAGGTGCTTGTAAATGGGTTCTGTAATCTCTGTTAAGAAAATCGAAATGCATCAAAATGACGCATCCCATAAGCCTCATGGTAAGCAAGTTTGTGATCACAGTTTGGCTTCCGGTGTACACATGTACCTAACAAAAACCCACTGCGTCTGAGTCAGTTCTGACTCATAGTGACCCCTACAGAACAGCAGAGAACTGCCCCATAGGATTTCTAAGGCTGTATATCTCCACAGAAGCCAGCTGACTGACTGCCTCGGCTGGCTGGGGTTGAACCACCAACCCTCCTGTTAGCACTCAAGCATTTCATCACTGTGCCAGCAGGGCTCCTTAGACACAAAACAACTGGCTTGTCCATTCCCCCTCTCCTCTTTCAGTACATCTCCAGTCTGGTGCAGTCTCCAGGCCTTCGGGCTTGGATGCTGTGTGTTGGTGTTGGTTGGGGTTGGGTTGTTTGCCAACTCAGGTTGATATGTAGACAAGATCAAAGTTTTAGGCATGATAGGTGGAAAGTAGCCCCTGCCATTTGATGCTGTCTCAGTAGTGCCACCATTCATCCCTCTCACTCATTCATTCATTCATTCATTCATTCATACCTCCCTCACCAAGTATCTGAGCACGTGCTCCAGGACCCAGTCACCACCTTAAGGAGCTCAGCTGAGCTCAGAAAGCAACCTTTGAACCGGACCTCCACCTCCAGCCTCACCCCTCAGCTGAAAGATAAACACCCAGCCCAACACCTAATCCGAGCGCCCGCCCGTGCTATAGGCCTGACCTCTGGGCAGACAGCCCCACAGGGCCCTGCCACCCTCTGGCTCCCCAAGGCCTGCATCTGCAAGTGCAGTGCCAGGGACAGTAACAAGGATGCAGGAACAGAGAGAAGCGGGCAGGTGGGGTGGCATCTACCCACCCAGCTCTCTGACTTAACGGAACTCATCAGAGTCTGAGCACAAAGCCAGCCGATAGTTCATCAACCCTAAGATGCACTTGGCTTCACATGTTAACATCCACTAGACTGCTGTCCTCGTTGGTCTTAAAATGTGTCTCTGCTGGCAGAGCCTTCCTCCTGCTGGCACGAGAACAATGCCTCTCACAGGGCGGCACTTCCACGTGCTGAAATGGGACACAGCGCTGACTCAGAGCAGGAGCTTGAGAGTAC
This sequence comes from Echinops telfairi, assembly GCF_000313985.2. Taxonomy (NCBI): domain Eukaryota; kingdom Metazoa; phylum Chordata; class Mammalia; order Afrosoricida; family Tenrecidae; genus Echinops; species Echinops telfairi. The sequence goes on from NW_022103915.1 coordinate 32,274,296, forward strand.
AGAAATATCAAGTGATGGAATGTTGCAGGTGGAGTTCCACGCAGTGACAAAGGAAACCTTGGGGCGCCCCTCAGGTGCTAGCTCCGACGTGCACGGTGGTCCCCTAAGCTTCTGTGACAGCTGTCTCCATTGTAAAGTGGTGGTGACAATCCCTACCCTTCCCCCTCTCTGCGTCAATGGTCAAATGGCCACAAAGCCACTTTCCCATCATAGGGCCACTTTTGAATTCATTAGAATTCATACATGAGTGGCCTACCTTAAGGACCAGGCCTTAGGATTGGAGGAGAGCTCATCAACAGCTTACTAGAGGCAGGGTATGCAGCCTTGCTTGAACGAGCCAATCAGGGTGCAGGGTGACAACGATGAAACATATCTTTCCTCTAGTTCTTAAATGCTTCTTCCCCCCACTATCATGATCCCAGTTCTACCTTACAAATCAACCTGTGGGTCGCGACCCCTTTGGGGGGTCCAACGACCCTGTCACAGGGGTCGCCCAATTCATAAGTGGCAAAATGACAGTGATGAAGTAGCATCGAAAATAATTTCATGGAAAAAAAAATAATAATAATTTCATGGTTGGGGGGTCACCACCACATGAGGACCATGAGCAAGGTGGAGAACTGCTGCCCTAGGGCACGGACTGTCGAGAGAATGAACAAAGCTGTCTGGGAAGTACAACCAACCACTCCCTCAAAGTGAGCGTGGGAGACGTCATCATCTCCTGTTCTTTGGACAGGTCCTCACGAGAAGTCCATCCTTGGAGAAGGACATCATGCTGGATGAAGTAGCGCATCAGGGAAAAGGGGGAAGACCTTTAACCAGATGGACGGACGCCGTGGGTACAACAACGAGCTCCAGCGACTGAGGAGGGTACAGAACTGGGCAGTGTTTTGTTCTGTGTTGCACAGGCTCGCTGCGAGTCAAAAACAACACTCACACCTTCATCACTACCACCACCACCTTCAAGATGATAGTGAAGTCTCAGGCAATCATATTTCTCAAAATAAAAGCAGTCCAAACTATGATTCTAAAGAGCTATTAAGCACTTCCACCATCTGTGTGTTACGATGCTGGAAGCTGTTGCCAGCATCGGTATTTCATGTATGAGCCGTCTCCCATGGTCACGGGTCTCAACAGCATTGCCAGCCTAATAGGAAGAAAGGCCTGGCGATCTACTGAAAATTAGCCAGCAGACCCCTGAATTATATAGTTAGAAGACGCACCTCCTCCGTCGGGATGTACTAGACAGCAACTGAAACAACAGGCTCGAACAGACCAACCATCCGAGTCAGCACTGAGTCAGGCAACAGTCCACTCGGGTGTATACACGCAGTCACCATGAGTCGGGCACAGACCCAGCGGCAACTAACAGCAATTGAGCATCAGCTGCCCAACAAAAAGTATGAATTCCTCCCCTGCCCTGATGGCCCCATCAGGTGGTAGAGTAGCCCGTTGTTCAGACGAGGACAAGGGAGACCCTTGCCCCAAGTTACACATCTAGTCATGAGCAGAGGGAAGCAGGATTAGGACCCAAGTCCCTCAGACCACAGAGCCTGCCCCCTTCTCCTCCAGAACAACAAGGTATCCTGAACGTGCGCCCACTGCCTGCCAACCAGTGGGCCTCTTACCCGGAGCGACCACCTTCACCTCAGTGCTGCGGCTGACGGCCTGGCTCCCGCGGTAGGCGCTGCAGGTGTAGGAGCCCTCGTCCCTGGCCTGAGAGTTGTAGATGAGTAGGGTACCCTCTGGAGACTGGTGGACACGATCCCCATCGGCCCGCACGGGCAGCCCGTTCCTGTGAGAAAAGGGACACTGGGGCAGCCAGTGTCCGGCCGGCTCTGCAGGCCCCCGGAGGCTGTGCTGCCGCTCCAAGGACCGGGAGAGGCCAAAGGTCATTCCAGAGTCAACCAACTCCCTCCCCTCCTTTTGGCCTCAAGGAAGAGGTGGGTGAACACCCAAGGCATGGGAATATCGGCAAAGCAGCACCCCATGAAACCCACGCGCTGGTCCCACCCCTACCCGGAGGAGTCCCCCTCTGGCTTCTCATTAGCAGAGGTCTTTGAGCAGTGTCCGGACGGGGCCCTGGGTCGGGTCGGGGTGCAGGTATATTCAGGAGCCCCCTCGGAGAAGGAAGGGGGTAGAGGAGGTGGGACTTGAGTGTGAAGGTGGGGGTGGGGGTATGCAAACATGGGGGTAGCACAGGAAAGCTGGGAAATGATCGGCAGCAGGGCCTGGGCTGTCGAGAACTTAGACTGGAGCCGAGGGCCGGGCTTGGTGAGCAGTACACGCTGCAAGGCTCAGTGGGGTGGGGGCTACTGGAGGGCACGCCAAGAGGAGAGGGAGGTCAGACAAAGGGACCTGGGAGAGGTCAGATGTCGGGGAGGAAGTCAAGGGTGACACATTTCCAACTGAGGCAACTGGGTGGCGGTGCTGCCAACAAGTGACTCCTGTCAGAGGTCAGGTGAGGTCACTGTCCGCCACTTTGACTCTGGGGTACCTGTGGCGCCCCAGGAGGGGCTGGAATCCAGGTCTGGCGGCTCAAGAGAAGCATGTAGACCCAGATCATGTTATCAGCTGGGGTGACATGGTGGTATGTTGGGGGGAGAGGGGGCCTGTCCCAGAAACAGTCCTGTTCTGGAGTGGCCCAAGGGGAAGTCAGTGGGCCTGACACCAGGATCCCGGGTGGAACCTAAGGCTCAGGAAGGAAGAGCTGACCGGGAACATCCCTCAGCCTCCACAGCTCCAGGAGTGAGGAATGCTGGGAGAAGGGGCGGTAGTCAGCAGGGCAGTGAGGCTGGACGTGTCCAGTGGAAGGAGAAGCAGAGGCCACTGGGGTGGAAAGGTGAGCAGGTAAGCAGCTGACAGGCATTTGTGTGGACAGCTGGGCGGGGCATGGGAGAGGGGCTGCGAGGTTGTCCGCCTCAGCAGGCTGGGAGGATCCAGGAGAGGCGGCAGGGCAGGGAGAGGCCCGACTCCAGGCCTGCTGTGCCCATAGCACCAACTGAACGCTGTGGGGCTCCCAGCTGCCCTCAGCCAGCGCCTGTGCCCGCCTTGGTTGCCACTCACCAGCCAGCGTACAGGCCTATCCCCCGCACCATAACACCCCCTCCCCAGGACCTGCCTTGGGGCCTGCTGCTCCCTGGGCTATTACAGCCTCCTCGGAGGCCCAGCAGTCCCGATGGGCCAGCCCTTCCCTTCCTTGGCTGCACAGAGCAGTGGCAGCCTCACACTGCTCCCTGCAGACGACACTCAGGACAGGCCTGTGTGGGCTGGGGACCCTGCGCCCGCTCCCAGCTGGGGGTGCCCTGTAGCCTAGCTCATCCCCACTGTCTCCTGGAGGTGCTCTGAGCTCAGATTGCCCCATTCTCCACAGGGGTTCCTTGCAGCATAGCTCACTCCACTGCTCCCCAAGGGTGCCTGGGCTCGATCACCCTACTCTCCCCTAGGAATACCCTGGGCTCCGATAACGCCACTGTCCCTGGGTGTGCCCCTGTAGCCTAGATCACACCACTACCCCCTGGGGATGCCCTAGGCTCAGATCATCCCAGGGTCCAGCCTAGGCCTGACACACTGCAAGCAGGGAGGGATCGAAACGTCTGCTGAACAAAGGGCTGTGTGTCTGGGTTTCCAAAGCAGAGCGCAGCCCCGTGGTTCTCAGTCCTGGGAGCTCTTGTCCCCCAAAGAGACAAGACTGTAACAGCTGTGGCAGCGGAGCCCGGGGGTGCTTCCACACCCCAGGCAGCACGGGGAAGCTCCACACAGCCCTGGGGCAGCCCCCCTCCCCACAGAAGGAGGGGCAATAGAATTCCTCTTGTAGGGATGAGGTAGGGGTACGGGGTAGGCACAGCTCCTCCCCGGGCACCAGCCCTGGAGGGGGTGGCAGTGGTGACCATAACAGACCTGGAGAAAGGCCGCCCACCCAGCCAGGCCCCCAACTTCATGGGGGAAGGTTCCGGGGCCAGGGCTGGCCTTACCTGGACCATCTGATGTTCACGCTTTCTCCTGCCACCTCACACAGCAGCCTAGCGGTGTCCCCCTCTGACACTGTCACGGTAGGAGACAGCCCTGTGATGGTCAGCTCCCCTGGGCACAAGGAGGGTGCAAGTCAGCCACGTTACCAGCCCTGCCCTGGCCTCCTGACTGCAAAGGCCACAGCCTGTAGTGCTCAGGACGCCCAGCTTACCCAGGACTCTGAGCTGGACCCACCGCTGGTCTCGGTCCTGCCCGTTGAAGGCAACACAAGCATAGAAGCCGCCATCTTCCTGCACCACGGGGCTGATCACCAGGGAGCCGTCGGGCTGCTGCCGGTGCCTGGGACAAGGATGGTCAGCAGCTCCAGCCCAAAGGCAGGCAAGGGGAGAGGGTCGGGTGTGGCAGAGGAAGGGAGACAGACTCTTCCTGGCTCTGGGGAGAGGCTGAGCAGCCCTCAGTGGGGTGCAAAGGGCGTGTCTGCCTTATGCCACTACATCCTTTCCTCACTTGGAAACACCTGGCTTTTACAGC
>NW_022103915.1:32279709-32285976 GCF_000313985.2 Echinops telfairi
GTCCCTCTGTAAGCCAAGGCCAGCTCCAAGCCGCCACTGTCCTCCTGTCAGACCCGGGGCCCACACCAGTCCCACCTGCTGGGGACCCCTCTCCCACCCACTGTCATGGTGCTGGCCCAGGGTGGGAAGCCGAGAGTGAGATGTTGCCCCTGGTCAGTACCTGGCTGTGCTCCGTGGGTGTGAGGATGACAAGCCCCCCAGGCCTCCAGCCATGCCATGGCTCTGGGCGGGGTCCCTGGGCTGGGGGGAGTGCCTCAGCTCTGTCTCAGACTGCACTGCCAAGCCACGCCCTGTCGTGAGGCAGGGAGAAGGGGGCTGTGAGGAACAGAGGGCCAGGGTGGGCAATGGGGTTGGCAGAGGCAGCTCAGAGGAACGAGGACCACTGGGCCAGGCATTCATCCAGCCCTCCTGGGGAGTGTGGCACCTGCCACCAAGGTGCCCAAGCCCACGGAAGCATGAGGGGAGCTGGCTCTCCCACCCAATCCCAGGAGAACCAATAGGGGGAACTGATCCTCCCACCCAGTCCCAGGAGAACCAGTAGGGGGAACCAAGCCGCCCACCCAGTCCCAGGAGAGCCTGGGCGGGGCTGGTTGACACCTGTGATGAGAAGCTGGACACCTCGGCTGGGCCTGGTGCTGCCACAGCTATAGGTGCCAGCGTCCTCTGCCTGCAGGTGGCTGATGACCAGGGAGCCGTCTGCCTGCAGCTTGTGCCTGAGTTGGGAGAGCAGGGAAGGGAAGGGCTGGGCTCCTACCAGAAGCTCCCTCCTGCCCCAGGGGAGAGCCAAGGGGCTGCTGCCTGGGAAGGACCCTCACACACCTGTCAGAAGAGACGGGCTGACCATCCTTGTGCCACCCAGCACTGGGGGCCAGGGGGGTGTCCTCTGGGCAGAAGAGCTGCACAAACCGCCCCAGGGCAGCTTGCACCAGGCTGGGCTGGGAGGTGGCCAAGCTGACCCTGGGAAAGAGCCGGGTGAGTGCCCAGACGGACAGGGCCCAGCCCCGTGGCGGGATGCCCACCCCAGGTTGGCATCAGAGGCCCCTGGAGGCCAAGCTCCAGTTGTCTGCGAACTCGTGAGTAGGGCCCTAACCTCCCACCATCCCCCAGGTGTTGCTGCTTCAACCTGGCCCTTCAGCAACAGGGCAGGTGAAACGAGAAGGGGAGTCAGTTAAATGGCACACTGAATTCATGCAGGGGGAGGGGGGGCGGTGAAAGGAGAGGTCTGGCGCCTCTGGAATGTAAAGTTTAGGTTCTTTCAAACTTTTTAAGCTGCCCAAATCCCTCACTCGTGACAAGAACACCGACAGCCACGCCAGGCAGGAGACACCGCCCCCATTGCAGTTGAGACACCTTGGGGGAGTGGCTGCCGGCCGAGTCCACAGGCTTTGAGACCACCACCATGGACCGCCCGGCCATCTCAGAACTCAGGGCAGGGCTGCTGGGGTGCTAGCAGCCGGGCGGGAGGCGGGCTGCTGGCCTCAGGTTTGCACCTGTCCCCAGCCCTGGGGAGTGCGGGCCACACACCTGTGAGCAGGCCTCCGGGACGCTGGTGCTGGCTGCCCAGCATTGCCACCCATGCCAGTCTCGTGGTCCCGCTGGCCCTGGCTTGTGGCCCCAAGCCTGTGCCGACTGGCTTCCTGCTGGCCCCCGCCCAGGGCACTGCTCTGGACGGAGGCGCCGGGCTGGAAGCCCCGGCAGCTGCTCATGCACGCCTCCTCCGAGGCGAAGTTATTGGCGTTGCCGTGACAGCCACCATACCAGAAGCGGTTACACCGGCCCACAGTGGCGATGAAGTACCAGCGGGCAGCCCAGTCTGCACAGGAGCCGTGGGCGCTGGGCAGCAGGCACCGCACTGGATAAGCTGCCGTGAAAGGGACACGAGTCACGCCAGGCCCTGCTCGCTGTCTGAGCTGGTGACAGGACAGAATGCAGGTCCCAGCTGGGGGCCCAGCAGCCAGGAATCACCTGCCCACCTCCACCCCCAGAATTGAGGCCTGCAGATGGCATGGGCTCCACCCATAGGGTGGTACTTACTTAGGAGGAGGGCCCAGCCAGCCAGGGGCCTAGGACGAAGACCAGCAAGAAGCTGCCTTTGCTCCCAGGCCCCTACACCAGCCTCAAAACTCAGCCTGGTCACTGGAGCCGCACAGTGCCTTCAGCACCGCCTGCGTCAATGCCCCACGGCCAGGTGCTACCAGGCCAGCTCAAGGGTAACACACATTAGGGCACTGGCACCAACTTCCTCAACTGGAAACACCCCCCCCACCCCCACCCACAGCCTCTGGAGGCCCCTCCAGTCCAACCTCTGCTGCCCATGTCCCAGCCAAGTCAGGACACACTCCTGATCCCAGCAGTGCTGGCCCTGTCACGGAAGGGGGACAACTTCCCAGGGGCAGGCAGCCTTCCTGGACAAGCCTTCGACACCCCAAGCAGCTGGAAGGCCCGAGGGGACACTGTCCCACCTGGAACCTTCTAGGTGCTAATGTACCCCAGTGTTGTGGAAGCAAATGCTGAAGCGCCGGAAGGGGGGCTGGGCACGGTGGGCGCCCACTCACCATAGCTGGGCTGGCCCACACAGCCTTCGCCCAGGGGGCCAGCCGCCGTGACCACGTTGTCATAGCAGCAGCCGAACTGTGAGCCCCTGCATGCACTGGGCTGGGTCTGCTGCGCCTGGGGGACCTAGGGAGAAGCCCAGGCTGTCTCAGGGAGGTTGGCAGAAAGAGGAACAGAATTACGTGCCCAAGGGGCATGCCCCCAGCCCCAAGAACAGAGCCTCCCCCCCCTCCAGCCAGCCCAGAAGAGACTTGAGAACCCAGTGATACTCAGCAGCCTGGGGGCCGGCCCCCTGCCTCCACCCACCCATGTGAAGCAGACACTCACTGCGGCCGGCACAGCTCCCGACCCCAGCCTGTTCCCAGCGCCATCACCGCCAGGCGGCCTCGCACAGCCAGCCTGCTGGGGCCCCCGAGCCTCCGACACCCCGTCAGGGCAGCACCCATACCTAGGAGATGCCACACCCTGAGCTCACTGCCCAGCCATTGGGGCCTGGGTGGGGTCTGGTGATCCCGGGACACCACACCCAGCCTGTGCCCACACCTCCCTCCCAAGGGGCAACAAGGGGGCTCGGAGGGGCCCACCATCTGCATCGCCTCTGCCGATCAGGTGAGGGGCAGAAGGCTCATGGCAAAGGAGGTCATTCATTTCACCCTCCCAGGCACCCCGCCCAGTGCTGCCTTGGGGCCCAGTTCACGGAAGAGGAAGCCGGGGTCCCAGAGGTTCTGCCACAGGCCTAAGTGCTAAGTGAGGGAGCTGAGCACCGCCCCAGGCTGCTGCGCCAAAGCCCAGGCCCTGCAGGAAGCCAGGGAGGGAGGGAGGCAGGCAGGCAGGGGTGGATGGGACTGGGGACCCACCCTCAGCCCACCCTTCACCTTGGCTCCCCAAGAGCCTGGTGGGAGCACTGGGATACCTCCCCCACGGGCCCTCTCAGTGCTGGCTCACAGGACCCCTCTGGCCACATCGCCAGGGCACGTCCCCACCGAGGTGTCAACACTAGGTGACACAGAGAGTTAGGGACTCCACTCCGACCCGACAGGTTGGCAGTGCAAACCCACACAGAGGCCCCTGGGAAGAAAGGCATGCTGAGGCTTCTGACCCTGCGGCACCCTTCCAGCCCGCACACAGGCCCTCCAGTCGGAAGGGACCCAACAAACAGGCACCCTCCTCCAGAGTCTCTGAGGGGTGCCCCCAGGGGACACCCACCCTCGCTGCTGACCCAGAGGTGACTCCGAAGAAAGACCTGGTGACCTGCTGAAAACCCCGGGACGCACCGTGTCACTCAGACACGCGTGCCGGAGTCACAGAACCGAGATGGAGCATCGTGACACCCAGAAGCTGAGCGAAAGGAAGCAGGTGCCCGAGGTGGCCGCAGCCCCTCCCCGCCCCACCAGGCACCAATTGTGCTAGCTCCGGCACCACTGCTTCACACCCTCCCTCCCCGCCCACCCGCCGACCAGATTGGTTGGGTGTTGGGGGGGGCGGGGCTTGTCTCAGCACCTACCTACTGTGTCGACATGAGACCTCAGGGCAGCCCTGCCACTGAGGCCCGAGAGAGGCAGTGTGGCCGTCGGGGCAGCACCCGTGGGGGCTGTGCCTGCAGTCTTTGGGCCCCGAGTCTGACCCCAGGGGCTGCTGCAGGGATGGGGCTGGGCCCAGGGCCGCAAAGTGTGGCCCCCGATCTCCTCTGGGGTTACTCCAGGCAGAGGGTCGCCCCTGGGCTATCCACCGCTGGCTTCCGGATTCTAGAGAAAAGGGCCCAGCAGATGCATGGATCTGTCCCCCTCCTCACCTGCTGTCAGTGTCCACACAGACCCCTGCCCATCCCCAGCCCACGGCCCCTGGGTCATCATTAGCCCCTTGAGCCCCATCACCTGGCCCCCTCCACTCAGATACACGGGGGAGAAGGCACAGTGGGGAGGGGGAGCAGAGAACAGCACAGGGCTCATGTCTCGAGCTACTCACCTGAGCCAGGGGCCTCCCAAACACCCAAAGATATCCTGGGGTCCCTGGGGCCGGTGTGCACTTCCGGCTGGCTGAGGGCCTCTGCAGAGAGTGGGACAGTCAGTGGACAGCCGGGGTGCAGAGGGGCGGAGAGGAGTGGGCCCCAAGGGCGACCAGTCTCGGACAGCATCTCCCCGACCACAACTCAGGCAAAGCCTGGGTGACCGAGGACAGAAGCGGGACTCAGCAGGGTTTCTTAAAACACTCTCCCCACCTGGAGCAGAGAAGAGGGTCCAAATACTAATGGACCTGAGACCAGAACTGGACGGTGCCCAGCAACCACTGAAAGGGGTCTGGACAGAGAGCGGGGAAAGCCTGAGGCCCTTAAAAGATCAGGCACGCTGGTGACAAACTGGCAAAAGCGCCGTAAACTTTGGCCCTTAGTCACCCCCTTCTGGTCGAGAACGGAACTGCTAGGAGCAGGCGGGTCGAGAGGAGCACACCCCGCCGGCTGACCGACCTCTGGAGGTCAAGGGCGGCATTCACCCACAGATCGACCTTCAGAAGGGTTCGGAGAGGAAGAGTGGAAGCAGGAACAGGGAGAAGTGAGGTCACCTTGTGGGTGGGGAGGGCGACAACGTGAAACATGCGTTAGGAACTGTTGAACGGAAAACAGGTCTGCTCGGTAACCCTCCACCCTAGGCACAGTATTAAAAAAAAAAGTCCCTCCCCATATTTGGATCACAGAGAAAATGCTGTATTACATGCTCAGCCAAAAGAACCGGATATAAATGAGCATTTCTGACATGACCCCAATCGACCTGTCCCTGTGCCCACCAATTGCCAGTGTGTTGTCACCCTCTGGTGGTGTGACTGAAGTGATGGCAGCCATGTCACTGGTGTTTCAAATGCCAGCAGGGTCACCCAACGTGAACAGGTTTCAGGGGCGCTCCCAGACCAAGAGCGGACGACAAAGAAGGAAGCGGCTGCCCGCTTTGGAGGAACGAGCGCAAGAAACCCTGTGCGCAGCTTCGAACACAGATCCTGGAGGCCGCATGACCGGAAGCAGGGCACTGTCCGAGAGAGTGCCGGAGGACGGGACCCTTGGGCCGGAAGGCGCTCAAAGGTGGCTGAGGGTGACGTGAACGGAGTCAAGCCTGCGGGAGTGGGGCCTGCGGGACCTTCATTTGCCCAGCAGCCAACTCAAGGTGGGAACAGCTGCACACACCGACCCATATTCAGACCTTGAAACGGGCAAGCATGAACCTAGGAAAACCGGAAGTCCTCCAAAATGAAATGGAACATGAAGACCGATGTCCTGGGCACGGTGAGCTGAGATGGACCGGCATCGGCCATTCTGAATCAGAGAATCGTGTGGTCTGCTACACTGAGAGCGACACAAGAGGAACGGTACTGGATTCACCGTCAGAAAGGGCATTTCAGAATCTTAAAGTGCAATGCTGTCTGTGATTGGGTCATCTGAAGGCAGATGCGTGTAACCCTATCAATACAGCTATTATTCAAACTTACGCACCATCACGAGAGCTAGTGATGCAGAAATGAAAAGAATTTTACAAACAGCTTCCTTCAGAAATTGATCAAACATGCAATCAAGACACATGATAATCATTGGTAAATGTAATGAAAAAGTTAGAAACAGAGGAAAGAAAAGTCATAAAATATGGGCTTGGTGATAAAAATGAAGCTAAAGATCACATGACAGAATTTTGCAAGATCACGACTTGTTCACACAAACACTTTCTTCAACAG
>NW_022103915.1:32287392-32288477 GCF_000313985.2 Echinops telfairi
GGGGCGGTATCCTCATAAGTTTAGGTTGAAACTGAAGAGAATTCAAACAAGTCCACAAAAGCCAAAACACAACTTTGAGTCTATCCCACCTAAAATTCCAGAACATCTCAAGAACAGATTTGCTGCATTGCACACTAATGACAGAAGACCTGATGCGCTGTGGGAGGATGTCAAGACCATCCTTCATGAAGAGAGCAAAAAAGTCATTAAAAAGACAGGAAAGACAACTCAGCACGGATGTCAGAAGAGACCAAAATTTGCCCTTAATCAGAGTAACTAGGACAAATGGAAGAAAGAATGAAGTCAAAGAGCTGAATGGGACATTTCAAAGGGCAGCTCAAGAACACAAAGTCAAATATTATAATAATGTGCAAAGACCGAGAGTTAGGAAACAGAAAAGGAAGAACATACTCAGCACATCTTAAACAGAAAGCTGCAATCTTGCAAGATTCCGTGGGCAACATACTGGATGAAGCAGGAAGCACCAATGGAAGATGGAAAGAGGAGTGTCATGTTAGCCTGTGGGCAAGAACCAGCGGTACTGAAGGCAGGCGCTCAAGCTGCACTGACGGCATTAGCCACAAACCAGGCTCCAGGAGTCAATGGAAGGCCAATGGAAATGTTTCAACAAGCTGCTACAGCACTGGAAGCACTTACTCTTCTATGCCAGTAAATTTGGAAGACGGCAACTTGGCCAACTGACAAGAGGAGATCCAGGTTTGTATCCATTCCAAAGAAAAGTGACCCAACAGAATGCTCAAATTACAGAACATGATTGATAGCACATGCAAGTAACATTTTGCTTAAGATCATCCAGTTGTGGTTGCAGCCCTGTATTGATTGACAGGGAGCTGTCAGAGGATCAGGTCCGATTCAGAAGAGGACGTGGGACAAGGGATGTCACTGCTGTCAGATGGTTCTCGACTGAAAGCAAAAAATGCCAGGAAAATGTTTTTGTGTTTTATTGACTATGCTTGCGCAGGCATTTGACTGTGTGAATCATGTCAAATCATAGAAAAACGGGAATCAAGAGGCAGTTGTGTGAACAGAACAAGGGCACACTGCATGGCTTAAAATCAGGAAAG
>NW_022103915.1:32288895-32290134 GCF_000313985.2 Echinops telfairi
GCTCCTTAGAGGAAAGGATGGTGAGACTTCGCCTCACGTACTTTGGACATGCTGTCAGGAGAGATCAGTCCCTGGAGAAGGACATCGTGCTTGGGAAAGCAGAGGCATCGAGAAAGAGGGAAGCCTTCGAGATAGATTGCACTGTGGCTGCAACGATGGGCTGGAGGGCAGAAACAATGGTGAGGCTGTCTGGCACAGGCCAGAGCACCGTTCCCCTCTGATGGGCACAGGGTCACCGTGAACCAAAACTGACACTGCCACCCCAAGGCAAGTGAAAGTAAGGCCCTGAAAGATGAAGACCCTTTGAACCATGGTGCCGCTGAAGAACACTGAAAGTACACACCCTGGACAGCCGAGGAAACCAACAGACCCATCCTGGAAGAAGTACAGCCAGAAGGCTCCGTACAGAGAAGGATGGGCCTCATCAGAAGAGAAGTTCTTCATGCTTGGCAGAGGGGCTGCGGAAGAAGAGGAGGGTTGTCAAGGAGATGGACTGATATAGCAGTCATCACAACGCAAGCCCAGGAACAACGGTCTTTCCATTAGACTGGTAGACAAAGGGACAGAGAACGGATAGTCACAAAGCAGAGTCAGCCACGTGTCCCTTGTAGAATGTTGATGTGGGCTCACGAATGCCCACTACAGAAGTGTTTCAGCTTTTCTGGAGGTTTGAATGTTATCTTGTTGCACAACTTGTCAATTTACTGGAAATCACAAACTGTGCCGTTACGATGGGTGAATTTCCACCTGGAGCACCAAGCCTGGAGGGCAGCATACTAGCACGGAGCAGCAAACAGGGAGGACGCCGGGCTGGGCCCAAGCTGAGCTACATTGACCCCCTCTCCCCAGAAGAATGTCATACAGTGGGCAGCACTGAAGATAGAGCCCGGGGAGAGTGGCGGGTCTGTCCAGACCACATGTGTGCAAACTAAAAGAGAAAGAGGGAGAGAACCTCATTGTGGCCACCAAGCCCCAGGGACGACATCCTTGCTTGGAGCAGCCAATGCACAGAGAGGACCAGAGGGCCGGCCCCACCATTCCCTCACTGACCCGTAGTGCTATGGGGGACAGCACTGGACACACTATGTGGAAAGTGTGCCTGGTCTGCCCCATGCACAGCGGGGTGAAACACAACGGGAGTGCAGCAGGGCAGCAAGGGGAGCAAAGTCACCAAGTCCCCGAGGAGTCCTGAAGACAGACTTCTGACTTGGACAGGGCTTGGCACCTCATCAGACCCGA
>NW_022103915.1:32290353-32291708 GCF_000313985.2 Echinops telfairi
GACCTGGAACTATCTATTCGTGGGGGGGCGAGGAGGGGTTGGGGTTGGGTTTTTTTCTTTCTTTCGCCCTCTATCTATATAACATAGGCAGGACCAACAATCTCAAGGAGAAAACAATGAAACCAGCGATCAGGGTGGGGTGAGGGTAGGGACATGGGAGAGGAGGAGGCAGGGAGGGGGAGTGGAGAGTCAACAAACTCAGTGATAAGGGAACAAGAGAGCTAACATTGATGGTGAAGAGGGGGTATATTGCCTGGTGAGGATTGATCAAGTACAATATATCCAAGAGGAATTACTGGGAGCCAAATGGAGGCTGAGCATAACAGTGGTACAGGAGGAAGATGAAAAGAAATAACGAACTAGGAGGCAAAAGCTGTTTATAGAGGTATAGTTACAGGCATGTATATGTGTATATGTTAATTTATAATAAGGGATAGAGGCTAATGCACATATATCTATATATGGTAAGTATTAAGATAGCAGACAGACTTTGGGGCTCTACTCAGGCCTCCCTAAACACAAGAACACTTTGTTCCAATAACCTGGCACTCGGATACTCACCTTCCCAACGTGATTGCTGAAGACAAAAAGGGTGCATAAGCAAATGTGGTAAAGAAAGTGGATGGTGCCCAGCTATCAAAAGATAAAGTGTCTGGGGTCTTAAAGGCTTGAAGTTAAATAAGCGGCCATCTAGCAAGGAAGCAAATAAGCCCACATGGAAGAAGCACACCAGCCTGTGTTATGAGGTGTCGATGGGATCCGGTATCAGGTCTCAAAAGATCCAAACAACATCCCCTTACAGAAGGGTCACAAGGAAGAGACGAACCAGTCAGGGTGCAGTGTAGCACCGATGAAACATACAACCTTCCTCTAGTTCTTTACTGCTTCCCCCACCCTCCCCACTATCATGACCCCAATTCTACCTTACAAATCCGGCTAGACCAGACCATGTTCACTGGTACAGATAAGAGCTGAAAACACAGGGAATTCAGGACAGATAAACCCCTCAGGGCCAATATTGAGAGTAGCAATACCAGGAGGGGAAGGGGAAGGTGGTGGGAGAAAAGGGGAACTGATCACAATGATCTACATATAATCCCTTCCTAGGGGGATGGACAACAAAAAAGTGGGTGAAGGGAGACAATGTAGTTTAAGACACGAAATGATAATACATAATTGATCAAGGATTCACCAGAGTGGGGGGCAGGAGGAGGAAAAAAGAGGAGCTGATACCAGGGGCTCAAGTAGAAAGAAAGTTTTGGAAATGTTGATGGCAACGTATGTACAAGTGTGCTTAACACAATTGAATGATGGATTGTCATAAGATTGGTAAGAGCCCCCCAATAAATTAATTT
>NW_022103915.1:32293157-32294495 GCF_000313985.2 Echinops telfairi
GAAACTCCTGGGGGACAGTTCTCTGTCCTGCGGGTTGCTATGAGTCAGCGCGACTCCATGGCAGGGAGCTTTGTCTCTGGCCACGAGGGAGCCCTCCTGGCTGCTGAACAGGTGCACGGTGGGAGAAAGGCCTGACCCTCTGCTGCCCAGCAGCCTGCCGCTCCTGGATCCCCTATGAGGCATGAGGGCCATACAGTCTAGTTACTTCATGTGGCCGATAAGACACAAGCAAACATCGCCAGGAGTCGGAAGGAACAAGAAACCCCATGGGGCAGTGGAAGGTACTCTGGTGGCACAGTGGACTGTTCCTCAGGGTGCTAACCACGAGGTTGGCAGTTCAAACCTACCAGCCACTCCACTGGACAGAGGAGGCTGTCTGCTCCTGTGAAGACTTACAGTCTCCACACCCCACAGGGACTTGTCCTACCCCGTTCTCCCAGGCCCATAGGAGGCAGAATCCATTTGATGGCAGTGTGCGAGCAAGTGGCGGGGCAGTCGTACCCGTCTTGCAGGGTTGTTACAGGTTTGTGCCACCTCGAGGTGGTGTCTGAAGCCACTAGAAATTTCTGGCTGGCAGATGTGTCTGCTGATTGGCTAGTCCTGCACTAGACCCTGGGAGGGCAACCGAAGCCTCAAGCGTTCAATCACCTCAGTGGACCTGCTGGGCCGGCCCCTGCTCTCCCTCGACTACTACACTCCTCCCAGCCATTCACACGCCTGCACTGCAACATGAGTGGGAGTGCAAAGAACCAGAGACCACCTGCAAGTTCAAATGACGATCCATCACGGACATGCATGGAGCCCTTGACCGGAAAATACCTACCTACAAAGAGGCACCAGGGGAAGACCAATTCTACAGCCCAGAGAGATCCACTAAAGGCCAGTGGCGGAGTGGAGTTGGGGGTGATCTGAACTCTTCATATCGAGCCCTCTGCTGTCAAGTTGATTCTGACTCAAGGACCCCTTGGAACAGAGGAAAACTGCCCCCACAAAGTTTCCAACCGGGGAATCTTCACAGAGGCAGACTGCCTCATCGTTCCTCCCTGGGGCAGCTGGTGGCTTTGAACCGTGGACCTCCTGGTTAGCAGTCGGGTGCTTTAACCACTAAGCCCACAGGGCTCTGTTTTATATACTTTCTCTAATTCCTCCAAAATGTCTACCTTGAACATGTCATTGTTCTAATCATACAAACAGCAGGATAGATTTATATGGTCCTTCCTACTTTTTGACCTCTCTGAGCCCTACTCGCCCAGGGGGCTGGCAGCTTGCAGAGACGGGCTCCCGGGAGGCAAGGGTCTTGCTGCAAATGTGTCCCGAGTGCCAGGTCCTGGCTCAGGC
>NW_022103915.1:32295526-32296437 GCF_000313985.2 Echinops telfairi
AGAACTATTGATTCTCAAGGTACACAGGCCTCCTCACCAACCACATTGAGGACGGGCAGACAGACGGACACACACCCCTCTCTGTAGTACAGGAAGACCATACCCCCCCCCCCAACCCTTTGAGCACAGCTTTCCCAGGCAACACATCGTCAAACCAAGCAGCTCCTGGGTTTGTGCCCTCCTTGTGACGGGCCCTCAGGCCCAGGAGGACAGAGCGAAGACAAGGGTGGTTGCATCTGTGGGAACAGTCATTCCTGGGCGCCCTGTGCTGAGTACTCACAATTGGGAGGTCTGTGGGGGAATGAAGGGGAGGCTCACAGCTAGCAGGCCTAGCAAGCTCTGTACACACCACCACCAGACAGACAGACAGATGCCACGATACAGGCAGTCCCGGCTGACGGTGTGAGACAGGCAGCCCATAGGACCGCCTGGCTTTAGTTTGGGGTCATCGTTAGTCCTGGGTGATGCCCACGTGCTGTAGCACGTTAGTGCTGATGTCACCACACCGGTCGGTTTAGAGGTTCTGTGTTCAACCCCCAAAGATAAAGACAGATCAGTTATAAAGATACTGGTCAGACATGGCAAGAATCATGGAACTGGGGGGACATGAGATATCCAACTTACACCAGAACCGATGTATGATGAAGTTACTGGAATGGAGGCCCGCCGAAAGCTAGAAATTCCTATAGTTACTGCACACCATTGGGGGCTGGGGGTGGGGAGCTAGTGCACAGAGGGCTGGCCTTCGAGGTGGCCCATGTGCTGACCTTTATGGATGGCAGAGAGTCCAGCGGACAGATGAGTGTCAGTGAGGTGCTGACAGCACAGGCGTCCAAACAGAAGTGCTGGCTGCTGGCAGCGGTGGGAGAGTTGGATGGAAGGGGTGGAGGGGAGAGGAAGAGATGGGGAGG
>NW_022103915.1:32297665-32300251 GCF_000313985.2 Echinops telfairi
GAGTCTCTCACACAAACTGGACGCGCGGTGGAGTGGGCGGGGCCCTCACCTCCTCCACACTCGGCGCTGCAGTCGCCCCAGGAGCCGTGGCTCCAGCCGAAGCCGCGCTCGGCGAAGCCCAGGGGCAGGTAGTACTCGTAGTGCACGCCCGGGTTGGCCTCCTGGCTGATGAACTGGATAGGGGTCCTTGTTGCGGTCTGCGACCAGCTGGGTGCCCCTCCCTCATCCCACAGCCCCTCCAATGCCAGGCTCAGGCCCCCAGGAACCCCCAAGACCTTGGGGAGCACAGGCTCCCACACCCCTGCAGCCCAGCTGACCTCAATGACCAGGGGCTCGGAGGTGGGACCTCGAGCATGGAGGCGCTCGGGGGCCTGGTCCCCCTCGGCGCCACGCTCGTACTGCAAGATGGTGCTGGCCACAGGCAGGGCCCCGGCGGCCTCAATAGTCCAGTGCCCGTTGAGGTAGTATGGGGAGAAGGGGGAGGGGGGGGGAGAGTGTGAGAGCCAACACCGCCCCAGGTGCTCACCTTGAGCTGGGCGGCAGGGCTGGGTGTGACAGCGCTCCGTTTCCGCGGGCCTGGGCAGCCGCAGGCTCTCACAGTAGCTGGGTGGCCCCAGGGCACAGCGGACCTGCCGCTCCCGAGTGCCTGAGCCACAGCTCGTGGAGCACTGGGCCCATGGGGCGGGGACGGGGTGGGGAGAAGACACATGCAGAGAGAAAAACCCCGGAGGCTGGGCTGGGAGAGCCCACTAGGAAGGCAAAAGGGGGCACCAAGACCCACTCCCATCATGTCAGCCCCACGGAGACACACAGGCAGGCCGGACACCAGGTGTGTGGGGGTGGGGGGCGTGAGGGGCACTCACTGGACTCCAGGGGCCAATCTGCCAGGCCTGGTCACCAAGGGGACAGTCGTCTCGCACACAGGGTTCTGTGAGAGGCGGCTGGTCCGAGGGGCATGCTGTAGCATGCAGCTCAGACCCCTCGTCGCCCCGGCAGGTCACGGTCCGTCTCCGGACGCCAGAGCCACAGCTCGCCGAACACTGCAAGGACCGGGCTGTCAGCAGGAACTTGCCCTACCCACGGGAGCCACCCCCGAGGGACAGGTTGGGCACAGAGGGTGGGCAGTACCCCGCAGCCTGTGTCTAGATCGCAGGTCCAGAGAGGCTGAGTGAGTCCCCTGAGATCACGCAGCCTGAGTCATGACTCCTGAAATCACCTGGAGTGTGTGTCCACATGCCCTCCTGTGCCCCTTGAATGTGGGTGGGCACCCGAAACCCTGGACGCTGCTGCCCCTCACCCTGCCACAGCCTCAGCTTCATTCGCTCTCCTGTCCTGTCCTGGAGCCCACAGGAGACGCAGCAGCACTGGACCGGGAGCCCAGGGACCTCCTCCTAGCCCTGCCCCTGCCCCCAAGCCCTGCTCCTGCTCTCCGCCTAGCCACATCCCAGCCTGGGCACCTCGGCCTCACCTCCCCCCAGGGCTCCGAATGCCAGGCTGCGCAGCGCCGGAGGTTGCAGGCCTGTGTGGCAGGGGGCTTCCCAGGCAGGCCTGTGCACTCGGCCTCGTTGATGGCCTCCTGGTCCCCTGTGCCACTGACGGTGATGCAGTAGACGGGGCGGGACTGGGTGCCGCCCCCACAGGAGGCTGAGCAGGGGGTCCACGGTCCCATTTTCCAGCTGGTAAGCAGAATCGGGTGAGGGGGCCAGAGTCCATCCTGACTGTCAGTTCCCTCCCACATACAGGTGTGCATGAAGCCCAGCACGCCACCCCCCCACCCCCACCCAGTTTGTCCCCTCAACACTCAGACCTGGGCAGGAAAGAGCCCTGCAGGACAAGGACAAGGTCAGGCGCTCCTCCGCACCACATGACACCTCCCCTCCCTCTCGTCAGGCCCCCCACTCCCAGTCCGACAGCATGCCCCCTTTGGAAAGCCGAGCCTGGCCATTAAGGCGGGCATCACCCGGGGGTGTGCTCACCAAGGCCATGGCCCAGCCTGCAGAGGGCCCTACAGCCGGAGGAAAAGGCAGTCTCCCTGCACCATGCAAAGCCAGAGCCACCACCATTCTGCGACCAGCTGCCACCAAGGCACGCAGCGGGCACTGCCCAGGCCTGCTGATTACCTGGTCCTGCACATACGCTGGGCCCCCAAGAGGTGCCATGCTCCCGGCCGGTGCACATAAGAGGTCCTTTGCATGCCAACATAGGCAAGGCCGATGCCAACAAGATCCCGGGCCTGCCAGTTCAGACAGGCCCCCAGCACCTTCCCTGGCCCCTCCTGCCCCAGACCCGGCATCCCAGGCACTGAGCACAAATATCCCTCCCAGAAAGCACAGCCCTGGGACTGGGGCTCAAACCCTGGGACAGGGGCTCAAGTCCTAGGACTGGGGCTCAGGCCCTGAGTTTCCCCCACTACCCCTTGCAAGTGCATATCCTCCCACAGCCTCTCCGCTCCCCACCCCAGCTTGGCTTTACACCTGAACAGCTCCAGGGTCCCAGGCCCTTCCCTTGCAGGTCCAGGGTACCCCCTCCGTGGTGGGGCAGGGCTGGCAAGGGCCTCACCGCTTGGTCTGTGGACAGGGTTGAAGG
>NW_022103915.1:32301383-32304611 GCF_000313985.2 Echinops telfairi
CTGGTTGTAGCCTGAAGGAGACCGGATGGGGTGATCACCAAGCACTCCTGCCACCCCGCAGAGTGGGCGCAGCGCATACTGGGGTCAGGGCAAGGAGAGGAACAGGAGGAAGAACAGCATGTTCAAGGCTGCAGACTGGCTGGGGGTGGGGTGGGGGTGGGGGTTCGGGCCGCAGGCATGGAGAGGAGCCCCTAGGTGGTAGCAATGAGAGGCTGAGTGGGCAGTGGAGCAGAGGCTCTCGGGAAGTGTGGCCCCCATGACAGACTGGGCACCAGCCTCAGATTCTGGGTGCTACGGAGGTGCTGGGGGCCATGTGGGTGAAGAAGAGAGGGCACCGGAGCTGTCAGCACTTCCCCTAATGCGACCCACCTCTGCGGAGGTCACTGGCCTCAAAGGTGCCTGTGACCGGGTAACAGGTGGTGCCGTCACCCCCACACCGCAGACACTTGTCCTCCTGCTTCTGTGAGTCTAGCTTGTGGTCACAACCGACAACCTGCCAGGCCAAGGTGAGGACCAAGGTTACATGTGGCCTTTGACACCAGGGAGGAACCGGGCAGGCTTCAAACAGCCCAGCCACGAGTTCTCCCCACAGAGCGAGGCTCTGCAGCCAAGCCACCCAGCCGATGTTCCCCGGGCAACAGGTTTCAGTTCCTGAGGGAATGCAAACAAGTAGATCTCATGCTCTCGGGGATTGAGGGGGACCCCATGCTCGGCCATACAAAGCCTGTCTCCCGCACCCAGTCTTTGTCCCCTCTGTTCCCCAGTGCAGCCTGAGAGTGGCCCAGCATGACGTCCTGGAGCCTCCTCTCCTGGCCCCAAGCACATGACCGAAACTGCTGTCAACTTTATCTGTCCAGGGCTGGGGGTGTGTGTGCCTCGGGGCAGGAATCCCCCCCTCACAAACATGGGGGATGGGGGATGAAAGGGACTGAGAGCAGGGGACACAAGGGACAAGACTCACCCGGCAGCTGCCGTCCACACAGACATCCCGTTTGCCAGGCTCACAGGGGGTCCCATCCACCACGGCCTCCTTGTGCTTGTAGTAGAAGTTCTCCCCCTTGGCAATGCAGTTCAGAGCGCACCTGTGTGGCGCTGGAGCAGGCAAGAGGGGAAAGCCGAGCTTCCAAAGTCCTATCACCACCTCCCCCAGGGCCACAGCCTATCTTAGCAACAGCTGAGCGGGGCCTGCCGGGCCGGGAGCAGACACGCAGCTGGGAGAGAAAACCCTTAAAGCGGCCCTCAGTGTCTCAGGCTCTCACCTGCTTCCCCGGGAGAGGGAACCGAATGTTCCGTGAAACTGCTGGTTCCCTGGGAAGCCGGTCCAAGAAAACCCACCAAGCCAGGAGAGAGTGATCCCCTTGCAGAGGTCTGTCTACCTCAGCATTAGCATGGTCACCCAAGTATGAACAAGAAGCCCTGCTGGTGCGGCGGGTTAAACGTTGGGCCAATGACCACGAGGGTCAGGGGTTCAAACCTACCAGCCCCTTCTCGGAGGGAACGATGAGGCTGCTTGCGTCTGTAAAGACCGACAGGCTCAGAAACCTGAAGCCGATGTTCTACTCTGTTCTACTCTGCCCTAGAGGGCCACTGTGGGTAGGAATGGACCCCGAGGCAGGTTTTGGGGTGTACTCTGTAAGGAAATTGTCCATCCATGGAATAATGCATGCTGGTGATGCAGTTACGAAGAGGATATGAGACCCGGACAGTTCTGTGGGGAAAAGCTTTTTAGCACATGGTGCAAAGCGTTATTACGTAGTAGTAGTAATTAGCTCCCTGCCATCATAGCGACCCTATTGATTGGACCAGGTAGAACTGCCCCTGGGGGCTTCTGAGATGAACTCTTTATGTGTAGAATGCCTAGTCTTTCTCCCAAGGAGCAGCTGGTGGTTCTGAACTGTTGACCTTGCTGTTAGCAGCCCAATTGGCAATCACTGCACCACCAAGGCTCCCAGTAGATAGTAATTACAACTATGTAAACGGTGGCCCTATGGAAAAAGGTGGGATTAGGGTCATTTGGGGTTTTCACTTTACATTTATCCATGTTGCATGCACATAGTTTTGAAACAGACAAAAAGTGTCAACAACATTCCGTTCCCCTCCACAATGGGCTTTCCTCTCCCCTCCTACCCTTTCCAACGTTGCCTCTGGTTCCTTATCTCTATAAATTAGATGCACTTCAAGTTGCCAACAGACGCCAGGCTTGGAATCTGGGCACAGGGACTGTCAGGGGACCTTGGTGTGGGACCTACCCAGGAGCACAGGACAGTTCACTCATCGGCAACCCGGAGGCCACGTGCAATGAGCGGTGAAGGCTGATAATCAGAAGGATTATCCTGTCTTCTGGCCCTGACACATGTGTTTTTCTCTTTTAAACTAAATTTTCCTAACGAGGAATGACCTCTATCCCCTCGAAGCTAACGTCAAAGGGCATCTGCTGAGGTCCCAGGCATTCAGAGTAAATTCAAGCTTGCTATATACCCCCCTCTTAAACCCCCAAACCAAGCTCCCTGCCAGTGACTGTAGATGCCGCCGACTTAGAGACAAAACTGCCCCTGTGAGGTCCTGTTCACTGGAGAAGCAAGGCCCGTCTTCCTCCCTGGGAGCGGCCGGGGGCTTTGAACTACAGACCTTGGAGATTGCCGCCCAACAGGAAACCACTGTGCCACCAGGGCTCCCTGGCACCTTCTTGGGGTAGGAGAAGTGCTTCAGATAATAACCATTGCTGTTGAGCAGGGCAGCTCGCCATACCCTCCATCAACTGGGCCACAGGCTTTGAGGCGGTGCACCTTTACAGAATTGGATTGTCTCATCCCGCTCCCAAAGCTTGACTGGGAGATTCGAACCGCCGGACTTACTGGTTATCAGCCCAGCACTTTAACCGCTGTGCTACTGGGGCTCCTATACCTAAAATCAGAGGCTCAACCAAAACGGGCTCCGTGTGGTAGCGAGCCGGGGCACAGCTGTTTGAAATATATTTACAGTACAGGGAAAACAACGCGGTGCAACGGGTTCGACGTGACCATCACTGTGGAGCCATGGCGTTGATACATATTCCTCCATTCATCTGACCAATGAAACACGTAAATGGGATTCCCGAAAGCAGCAGCCCGAGCTGGAAGAGGCCGGAGCCTGCTCACCCCCGTAGTAGGGCAGCCACTTGTAGCGCCGACCCTGGAACTCGGTGCCATCGAACTCTGCACACTGTTCGGCCCGGAAGTCGCGGGCGCC
>NW_022103915.1:32304711-32321873 GCF_000313985.2 Echinops telfairi
GACTCCCCTGGACACTCCTGTCTCAGCAGCCAGAGCTCCCAGGGTCAAACCGGACCCTCCCAGGCCCAGAGAAGCCATCTCACCTGTCTGCAGCTCCAGGGTCCCATCAGAAAAGTGCTCCTCTTAGCAGCTGTGGGGGAGGAGGGGGAGAGGGAGGAGGGGGAGGGAGGGGGAGGGGGGCTTTAGCCATCTAAAGCTGTGCGGGGAGGCTGGGCCACGCATATCGATATACCTCTGTGCTGCAGGTGCGGTGGGTCCGGACAGGGCCCACGCAGCCGGCTGCTCCATCTTGCCTGCAGGACCAGATGGGGGGAGGTGGGGAGGAGCACAGCTTTCCACCTCCCGCCACAAAGCCGCTCCTCCTCTCGTGTGGGCCACCCTGACGGGGGCATTCCAAAAATCTCCTTTGTTAGGTGGTTTGGTCCTGTGGCATTCCGAGTCATGCCCCAAACCCACTGCAAGGAGCCAATGCCAACTCATAACGACCCTGTGGGACAGGGTAGAACTGCCCCCATGGGTTCCCAAGACTAACTCGTTACTGCACTAGATAGCATAACGCACCCCTCCTCTCCCCCAGCCTTCTCCTGCAGAATGGTTGGGGGTTTCAAACAGCTGACCTCGGAATTAGCAGCCCAGTGGTAACCATTACCCCACCTGACTCTTGGGGCCGTAGCATAGGCTTTCCTAAACTGTCGCCTTTCCTGGGAAGAAGTCCTGGAGGTACCATGGTTAAACACTGGGCTGCCAACAAAAGGCTGATCGTTGGGGCCCACCCTGCAGAGGAAAGACCCTCCCATACACATCACAGCCTAGGAAACCCTGCGGGGACTTTCTAATGTCCCAGGAGTCAGAGCCCACTGGATGAGTCAGCGACTGGTCTTAATGAGAGCATATTGTCCGCGGCTGGTTGGGGTCCCACCTGACCCTTCAACGGGCAGCCTAGCATTTCGCCATGTCTATACCAGCGCTCCTTTAAATCCTTCAATCCCACTGCCCGCAATCCAATTCCGACTCCTAACGACCCAAGAGACAGAGTTGAACTACCGGTAGGATGTCCAAGGCGGTAAAGCTTTACCAGCGCAGCCAGCCTCAGCTGCCGGTGTTCGGGGCCCCTCAAGTCAATTCCAACACACGGCAACCATGTTTGGAATAGGGTTTGTATGGGGTTTCTGAGACATCTCGGCAGTCCACTGCCAAACCCAGCGCCAACCTCCTCGCGTTTATCTCGGGGACTGGAACCCACAAGTTCAACTAAAAGAGAAGTTGCTTAACTCCAAACCACTCGGCCTCTTAAAACTGTGTCCAGAGAAGACTCAAATGCTACCTGTCCTGAGAGAGAAAACGCTACACAGACCCACTGAGTGAGGTTGTTCTGCACCTGAGCGGGGCAGCGCTTATCTCTCCTCCTCCTCCTTACAGGACCTCCTGAGCAACGCGCGTTACCACGCCTCCCACCAGCTGGGCACATTTATCACCCCTTTATCACCCCACCAGGCGGGGCACACAGGTGCTCAATGAGCCCTCCCCCACCTGACAAAGAGGCTGAGGGCCAAGAACCCACGGCAAGCCTTATAAGTGCCAGCTGAAGAGGACCTATTCCGTCCCCAAGAACGTCCTGCCCCCTCCCGGTCCCAGGCACCGCAGAAGGGCGATGACCGAAACCGAAACAAGGTGAATCATAAAACCCACATGTTCGCACCGGGAATGGGCCTTATTTCAAATGCTTCCAGAATGAACCTGTTCCCTTGGTGGTTTCCGCCCGTGTGGCCAATGACACCTGATCTGACCCAGGGGTCAGCTCCTTCTGACCCATTTGAACTTTCCCTACCTGTGGGAGTAGCAGGGACGCTCCCGGAAGCTGATGCCCCCTCCGCAGGTCCGGCTGCAGGGGTTCCACTCGCCCCAGGGGCCCCACACTGTGCTCTGCCGCCTGGGCCGCCTCTCCTTCTGGGCCTGGAGGAGAACCAGTCAGCATCACCGCTTCTACCCAGGCCCGCTGGGGGCACCGTGGCCCTCAAGGTCATCCAAGGGTCACTGGAGGTCCTGCCCGATCAGGCTTGTACCGCACAGGATCCTGGGACTCCCCACTAAGAGCCTGCCCTCCAGAACGCATTCATTTCCAGACTATAGGCCTATCCCCAAAGAGCTGAGGCACCTGGGGAAAGTCTGAAGTTCCAGGGGCCACCTGGGGGCAGGGGCCCTGCAGTCAGAGGCAGTTAGAGGGTCCAAGCATTTGGAGGCCAACATTGATATAGGGGAGGGAGGTCTTTCAAGAAGGAAGGGAGGCAACTTAGGGCTGGGCCTCCCCCTCAGAGAGTGCCTGACTCCCAGAGGAGAGGTGGGCCCTGTCCCTGTTTACAGGTCTCTGCCTTAAGTAAACCACCTGCCTTACCGGGAGGAGCAGCCACCCCCTGCACTAGCTCCTGCTGTCTGCCAGGCTCCGTGGAGGAACGGTTAAGGCGGAGGCAAGGAGGCCAAGAATTTCTCCCCTGAGACGACCTCCTGACTGGTGCGGAGTCTGAGAATAGAGATGCGGCAAGCGTGCCCCTGGGTGGGCAGCCCCATGCTTCGCCAGGGTGGTCTGCTGTGGAACAGCACACGGGAACGTTGCTGCACTTGCTTTGCCCTGTGGTGACCTCACTTCCGGAGTTTGCTGCAGCTCTAGCCTGTTAAAAGAGGCACCTGATCTAATTACTTGGTGGGGGGGAGGGGCGAGGGTCATGGTCACTTCCTTCCAACCTGTGGCAAGGATTCTAGGGGTTCACCAATAGCCATCCTCCCCTTCGTGTGAGAACGTTAGACTATACAACATAAAAAGCGTGTTGCCCAGTTAAGTCCGGCTACGTCAGTAAGCTCTGGTTTAAATCCAAGGGTTGAGCAGCTACCTCTGGGGAGGTTCCTTCAAAGATAGCCTGCCCCCCTTTCCTTCTTGCTCCTGCTTACTTCCTGCCAGCTGGATAGTAGAAGTGATGGCTGGAGTTGGAGCAGCCTTCTAGACCAGGCGGTAATTTTAAGACAACGCAGCAATGATAGAAGGATCCTAGAGCCTGGAAGGCAGGCCTGGGACACAGGACATCTGTGGACTTCCTATCTAAGGGTGTTGCATAAGGGATGAATCAAGTTGGTCTTGTGGAAGCACTGTGATTCAGGGCTTTCTCATGAGATTAGGGTCCGAACTGAATCTTTTCCATTTCCTGCCAGGAAGCACTGACACCTTGCAGCTGGTACCATCAGCACGTTCTCTCAATACTCAGAACAAGCTGATGAATCCTGTTACCTGGATACGGAAGACTGAGGACCTCACACAGAGCCAGTGGGAGACAATGGCAGGTTGGAGTTATCTCCCGTCCGCTCTTGGCTGAGGGAGGCGAGCGTCAAAGGACACCCAGGAGGAGAGCTAAGGACAGGTGTCCGGCTGGACTGCACACTTTACCAGGAGGCGAAGGTGTCACCAACAATCTCTTGGAAGAATCACTCCCATTTTCCAGAGAAAGAACTCAAGTCCTAAAATGGAAAAGCAAGCTCTCCCTTCCACAGTCTGCTGGGAGCCTCTCGGGACTCGGGACTCGGGTGGGGAGGAGCCAGGCTTCCTTGCCCGCCCCCAGTTGGGCAGTGCTCGTTTCTGACAGTCCCGACTGCACGCGCACGGTTGCTCTTGTATAAACCCTGGCTTGGGACAAACCACTCAAAACTCGCTGAGCCAGCCACAAAGCACAGGAGAAAGGCGGCCAGTCCAAAGGTCTTAGTTTCCACTTTTAGAATCATCTACTCCTTCCCTTCAAACCGGGGCAAAATTTCCAAGCTGTGGGAAACCAGTGAACCGGAATATTGACAGTCTCTCACCCAAATTTAAACCGAAATGCACTTGGATCCGCTTTCTGTTTTGAAAAGAAATGGGATGTGTGAGGGGTGAGGAGTGGCTTTCCTAAAGATAGCCAACAGTCCAGGCTTGGATTCCAGGGTCCCGCACCCCAAATTCTCATCACATTATATCAGGAAACAGCCCTCAAGGGGTGGGGCCTCATTACTAAATAGCCACTGACCAAGGTCTACTTAGATTAAGGTGACCAGATTTTAACATTGGTAAAGCGGGACACCATTGATAGAACTCACATCCTGGCGAAATAGCCACACGGCAGCTGAAAACTGTATACCCTAGCTTGTGCATTCTTTCCCAAAATCGGGACTTTTTTAAAACACTGCGGGACACAGGACAATTTGATAAAAATCGGGAGGTCTGGTCACCTTAGCTTAGATGTCAGTCTCCGCTCCTGGGGCACAGGGTGAGTCTCCCCACACCACTCTTCCTCGGGTCTGCCCTGGGCTTACTGGTATGGCCCAGGCCACAAGGGACACCCCTGCCCCTGAGTCGTTTTGTGGCCATGGGTGGAGAGGTAGGGAGGAGGCCTGGCCTGGCCTGCCCACGGGGCCTTACAAACATCTCGTTTCATGTGCCTGGCAAACTGTGACCCAAGCATCCTCTTGCTGGGGGCACCCACCAGGGGAGCGACCTACCTGACCCTGACTGCTGTGGACTATACCACACTCTCTCTCCGAGACAAGACAACATTCCATCGAGCTTCCCTGTAATTAGCAGGACCATGAAGGGCACCCATTGTGTGAGAAGACATAAGGAGTGGGTCTATCCCAACCTCAGCCGGGCCTGTTCTCACCTGCCTCTTGCTGCTCTGTTTGCACGCGAGAGAACAAAACACCCCACCCTACCCCTTCTCCTGCAGCCCCCACCTGGAGCAACTTGGAGCCCCCTTTCCAGCTTGAGCTGTTCCCAGGGGACTCACACAATGTGTGTGGCTGGGTGCTGGTGTCCACGCAGTGGGACCTCCTAGGCCAATCTCCGGAAGCATCGCCCTGGCAAGCCTGCCAATCAGGGGGCATGCCTTTGCTTTGTGATCTCGTTAATCACCCCTCCATTCTGTCCTGTCAGCAGAAAGGTTTCCAAGAGAAGGTGTTCTCAACTCAGCCGGGGCTCCTGCCCCACTGAGAACCAGTAACGGGAACCCAGAACCAGAAACGGAACCCGAGAGGCCGCTGTCTGGGAGCCTGGGCCATACTGCCTCCACAGCAGGGCGTGCGTGCACGCGCGTGTGTGTGTGTGTGTGTGTGGGGGGGGGGGGTGTGGATGGGTGCACAGGGGATCCCTCAACCCAGGTGTGTGTGTGTGTGTGTGGTGGGGGGTGCACAGGGGACCTCTCAACCCAGGTTTTGCCAGGAGCACACAGAGAAGTCTCCTCAGGGTGTTTCAAAAGAACAAAGGAGCTAACAAAACCCAGGTGCTTTGCAGGCAGCGATTGCAGGGCAAACCCATGGGCCCTATAATCTGCAGATTAAAGCGGCCTGAGACTCAGAATTGTAGGGCCGTGCGACCTCATCCCAGGGTCTCCACACTCTCAAGGCGCAGTGGTCAGCAGCTGGGCAGCGAGAGGAAGGGTGTGTAGCAAGGAACCTGGGAAAGGGGGCACTCAGGGCACCTGGGGAGGCAGCCAGGTGGGGATGTGAGGAAGAGCCCTGTACCCCCACAAGGATCTCTGGGGAATGTCCACAGCAGCCCTGGTCCCCTGGCCCTCCTCATCCTCGTCCTAGGCTCCCATTTCCACCGGTGGCATTTCCAGAGCAGCAAACTCTTGGTCCCTCCTCTCTCCCTCCTGCCTGCCTCTCAGAAAGGTGGGCAGAACTGTGGGTCTCCCGTGGGAGAACACCCGCAGGGCACGGAGCCTGGCTGCCTTTGTGCCTTCTACTTTTTTGCCAATGCTCAAAGGAGCCCCCAGGCACCAAGTCGAGCAGCACCCATTTCTGCAGACCCTCACCTTGCCAGAAGTTGGTCCTTAGTGACCCAGGGTTGTGGGCTATAGACTACTGGGACTTTCGATTATTCCTTTGAGGCCCACAGCATCCTTTGTAGACCAACCCAGAAGGATTTGATTGAAAACCCCACTCAGTGACCTGGGCTTTACCTCAAACTCACCTGCAGCAGATTTAAGGAACTGACATGCCCGCTTGTACTTCAGGCTGAAATGCCCTAGTGTGAGAAGCAGCTGTCTGCTGTTCTGTGGTCAGCACTGGTCATTGGTTCGAATCTCTTGCTTTGAGAGTGTCTAATGAATGGTGACCCGGGACTACCATATATTTGCTATTTTTATGCCACCTTGCTTATGACATGTATTAATCTGTTAGGCATGGTTCTGCCTTTGTGAATGAGTGTTATTGAAAGTTTTGCCTGATCACCGACCCCCACTGTTTTTGTAAATAGTGTCCAGTCACTTAAGGGTTTAATCTGTACAAATCAACATGTATTGTGATCTGAAGCCAGCTATACTTGTATAACTATCTCTTCTCAACTGTGTGTTAAATTCTATACCATTGGCTAAATTAATGACACTGTCAATAGAATTACCTTATGCCTCAGGGAGGGGGTGGGGCGATGATTTATAATGGTCTCTATTATAAAATCATGATGATGTCTCTAAAGCGAACCAGAGACATACATAAACCACAGATCTATGAATGGATTGGGGCTCGCATGTAATTCTAGCCACAGTCTAAGTACAATTAGTGCTCATGTGGCCCTGCCCAATGCTCGCACGCCTCCCTCCCCCATGAAGAGATCCCTTAAGTAAACTGTGCTGAAGAAAGCAGACAGCGGCAGCTATCAGAATCTCACCTGGAGTCTGAAGGGCTTGTCTTCACACAAGCAGCCATCGACATGAGGTGTCAACTAAGTCCACATGGAAGAAGCACACCAGCCTACGTGGTGCCAAGGATTGGAAATAATAAATTCTAAATCCTTTCTAAATAAAATCTAAATCAAATTGTGTTTGACCACCTGGTCAGATACCGAAGGCTATGAATGACAATGGAAACTCAAATTCCTTTGCAGAGTCCCCACATGGGGACACCCCTCTGACCAGACAGCAAGGCTATCAGACAGCACTGCAACATCGACTATGGCAGGTGTCACTGGGTAAAATGGAATACTACCTTGTCATTTGATCTCCCTCTGAGTCCATTTTAAAGCTGTTTCGATTTTTAACATTTTCTGCTTTCTTTTTGACTGAGGGTTGTTTTGTTTTTTATGTTGTGCCCAGTCATTCATGTTGGGTTTCTGTTTGTTCATTTGCTTGGTTCCTGTTCACGGTTTGTGCAATTTTCTGTATATGAAATCCAGGAGAGATCGATCTATATGATAGTAACTGAATTGATCATTGGGGGCATGGCCAGGAGGATGGGGGCAAA
The DNA here is from genome assembly GCF_000313985.2 of Echinops telfairi. Taxonomy (NCBI): domain Eukaryota; kingdom Metazoa; phylum Chordata; class Mammalia; order Afrosoricida; family Tenrecidae; genus Echinops; species Echinops telfairi. The sequence goes on from NW_022103915.1 coordinate 32,311,963, forward strand.
TGAGCTACCAACAAGTGTAAGAAGAAGATATTCTGACACTGATGGTGGTGGTTGCACAAATCTTCTGACCAGATACATTGTATGATACGGGAATATATGCCAATAACACTCTTTTTAAAAAGAAGTTGGTGCTGCAATCTAGAAGGCCCCATGTCCTCGCGCCCATCAGATGTCCAGGGAGCCCTCCCTTCCTTTGGGCCCCCGTTAAAGAATGCTTCTTCTGCTTACCAGTTGGCTGCCTGCTTATATTTGCACTAATACAATAACCATTGGCCACAGGTGGCGATTTAAACTTGAATTAAAAGCAAACAAAAAACTCAGTCCCTCAGTTGACTGGCCACATTTGAAGTCCTCGATGGCCACAGGGCCCTAGTGGCTATCGGGCTGGACAGCACATTCCATCAGCTCAGGAAGTTCTGTTGGGCAATCTTGCTCTAGATTAGTGTTTCTCAACCTTCCTAATGCCACAACCCTAATACAGTTCCCCATGTTGTGGTGACCCCAACCATAAAATTATTGTTGCTCCTTCATCACTGTCATTTTGGTACTGTTATGAATCAGGCAACCCCTGTGAAAGGGTCGTTCCACCCACAAGTTGAGAACCGCTGCTCTAGGCCCAAGCACAGTCTGGCTAAGGGGACAGCCATATTTGGTCCCATGCAGGTGTGGGGTGGGCCAGCTAGGCCTGCACTCTGGCTGGTCCCCAAATCCCCTGCACCCACACTTGGAACACTCACGGGGGAGGGCGGTTCTTAAAGCACCCACATTCCGGGGGGGAAGGAGGTAGAGGTGCCATCCCTGCAGTTCAGGCCACCTTGGCCGGGGCTGAGGCTCACCTCCTCCAACCCCATCTTGCCCAACGCTGCTCTTCTCCTGGGAATGTTGCCCCCACTGGCTCCAGACTGCCATGGGCAGCTGCTCTCCAGCCCCACACCTTCTCCAAGGCGTTCTCCCCTGCTTCCCAGCCTGCCCAACCACCAGGGCGGCCAGCTCCTCCTCACTTCCTCCAACAGGTCCCCCGGGGGTCCATCGCACTCACCGAGCGCCCAAGCAGCGGGGCCAGCAGCAGGGGTGCTAGCAGAAGCAGCTGCATCTCCACCTGAGGGAGAGGCCAGGGTTAGAACAGTGGACCTCGGGGTGGGGGGTCACTCCTTTCCCTCTGCCCAAGGTGACCAAGAGACCCACAGAGAGGTGTGAGGTAACGCCATGGTGCACAGTGGAGGGTGGAACATGGGGCACCACACCAGCTGGGCATCTCGCACAGGGTTGGAAAAAAGGCAGACGTTCAGAAACAACTGGCAGAAGGACAATTCAAAATATGCCTTTGGTGGAAAACAGTTCAGATCAGTCATCAGATTCGCTGTGTCCCAAACTTGGGAAAAGATTTCTTTCAAAATAACCATTCTGTCAGCATTTACACCCTGCCCAGGGGAAGGGCCACCACAGGCTCCGCCATCAGTGCGCCTGCAGGAAATGTGCAGCGCGCACGTGCACAGTGACTAGATGTGCACTGCAGTGTGTGAGTGCAGGGTTGGGTGCATCATGCAGTGTCTATGTGCATATTAGCTGGCGCTCCGCATCTCTCGTGTATGCAAATCCAGTACTGTGCAATGTGCGTGCTCTCGTGCGTGTGCTTCTGCAGTCCGCACCTGCGTGGTGTGGGTGTGAGCCGATGTGGGTTCGGTGTGTATGAATGGGTGCCCTCTGTGTGCACATCGTCCTGTGTGCGAATGACTTAAACCATGTGCACTGCTCAGGAACAGAAATTAGGTACACAAGCACGAACTTGTACATTTGAATGATAAAATCTGTCATTCTAATCGTGTTGTTCTCTGCGAATTTTTAAAAGCAGCACATGACTTCAGCTTACAAGAATAACACCCTGAGAAGGAAAAAAAAAAGAAAGAATGAAACAGCATAAGTAAGCCAAATTCAGCAAAGTGCGTTATTTGGGAACAGACTCCTTAATTTGGCACGAAGGGTGAGTCATCTAGTCCTTCCGCACAATCAAAGCAGAGCCTGCTGGCGTGTGCAGGGGTGAGTGGGGCGGTGTGCGGCTGCTCCCCTTGCCAGGCCCCCAGAGGAGGATCCCGGAGAGGCAGGAAGCAGGCGCCGGCGCAGCAGCCCCAGCCCTTTAAGGCGGGCGAGCATTGCCAAGGGAGACAGTGCAGGCAGGTGGGGAGGCGAGGCTGGCTGAGCCCAAGTTGACTACCACCACCCACTGCCACAGTTGTCGCCGGCCCACGATCCCGTATCTGCAATCCCGAAGTCCCAGCAGATTGCCACCTTCAATGTTTGCCGACGCATGCGGTGGCCAGAAGAACCCCAACACTAAGTGCTTGTCTGACCCCATGGCCAGTCCTGGGTCTGGGCAGCCTCGACCTCCCCTCCTGCTGCAGGCAGGGCCGGGTCCGCACACAGCACGGCGAGGGGGGCTGGGGGGCTGGGGGCTCCCGGGACTCGTCTGGGCCCCACGGAGTCCGAAGGTGGTGGGCGGGCCAGCTCCTGTCAGAGGGAGACTTGCTGGGGACCCGCACCTGGGGGGGGGGGCGGGGGTCCACACGTCGAGCGCTGCAACCCCACCGCCCCCGGCGGACATCTGGGCCCCCCAAAGCCCAGAACGAAGCCCTGCCCAGCGCGCCCCTCCCCGGGGCTCGGCCCCGCGCCCCGCCCCCGCCTGGAGAACGCGCCCCAGGATCCCCCACAAGTCCCAGGGGCCGGTTCCCGTTTTCCCACGAGAATCGCAGGTGCGGCCGCGGTGGGGACGGTGGGGGAAGCTGGGCCCCTAAGGCCCTTCCAGGAAGGGGCGCTGGTCTCTGTAGCCCCGCAGCAGGCGCGGTGATTCTAGCGCCCCCCACCCGGGCGGCCTGCCACCCCGGAAGCCGGGCAGGGCAGCGGCCCGCGAGCTCCCGCTGGTCTCCGGCCCGGCCCGGTCCGCGCCGTCCTACCTGGCTCGGAGCCGCTCCGTGGGCGCCTGCCTGCAGCGTGGAAGGCCCGGGGGCTGGACCTGCCCTCCCGCCGCCGTGCGGTTTCCGCCCCGCCCCTTCTCAGCCCGGCCGACACGTGCCCGGCCAGGAGGCCCTCGCGGTGACTGCACGTCCAGCGCCTCCGCCCACGAGAGCCCGCGCCCAGCCCAGGCTGGTCCTGCACATGGCGGGCCCTCTAAGCCCACCCTGCACGCCACACCCCTCTTTCCCCACCCTTGGATCCTCTACTTCAGGCACAATTCCATGCTACCTCCCAGCGAGCTTTTTCCTTGCAAACTCCTACTCATGCTGCAAGACCCTGGTCAAACGTGACCGCTTCGGTGACCCCTTTCTGGCTGCCCCCAGGCGCTGGTGGCCCTTCCCTGCCTGTCCTCTTCGTTCTCAGATTCATCACTGTCTCTCAGTTTCAGTTGCAAAGTCCCTGCGGGCGGTTCCAAATAAAAACATCCGCACGGGGCCTCTAGTGGGGATGCTGGCGGCCCCCTGAAGGCCATTTCCTTCCCTGACTACTGGGCTTCCTCTTCACTGAGGAAGCCCAGGCCTGCCAGCCCTTTGTGGACCTGGAACTTCCTCTGTCCCTGGGAAAACGGCCCTGGGCGGGCACGCATGGGCGGGGGCTGTGGGGTGGAGGTTGTGTCCCCGTCACCCCATCCTACACCTGGCCTGGCCTCCATTTGGTGGGAAGAGTCAGCAGTGGTGGGTTTCCGCGCCTTTCCACGCGCCAGCTCCTCCGGCATCTCGCCCCGGGCCACCAGAGACGCAGACAAAGTGCACGCTCTGTAAGGCTGCCAGTTCGTTTCCCACCTCCGGCGCGAGGAGAGGAGCCACGGCCGGGTGGGCAGCCCTTGGGCGTCCTGTGGATTCAGAGGCTCACCTGGAGCCTGGCTAGGGAAGGGGCGTGGAATGACCCGAGTGTCTCTCAAACAAACACAAAGTCACTGCCATCGAGTCGACGGGGGCGCGTGGTGACCCTGTGCGCGTCCGAGACTCTTTTGGGAGTAGAAAGCGCTGTCATTTCTGCCACGGAACGGCTGCTGGTTTCTGCACCGCGGACTTCGCCGTGAACTGCCCAAGGCGAAACCACTGCGCCGCCAGGCCTCCTAGAGCCTCTCCAGGGAAGGAAAAGCCTTGCCCCCACCGCGGGCTTCTGGAGGTCGATCAAGGTCCCCTGGCCAGTGGGAGCAGGCAGCTTTCCAGCGGCAGGAGGGCGGGCGTGCAGGAAGTGGGAGAGTGAGCCTGGGGGCCAGAGAATCAGGGCTGGTGGGCTGCAGAGCTCCAGGGAGTTTACCCGGCCCCCCTTCTGTTCCACTTTTCTAGGACTTGTTCTCAGACACCCAGACCCGCGATTTCTTCTTTTTCAAAACAATGTTTGTGCTGTTTTTGAGAGTACACACAGCAAAATACACCAATCCAATCGTTTCTGCATGTACCATTTAGTGACATTGATTACATTCTTTAAACTGTGCTACGACCCTCATCCTCCAGTTTTGAGTTATTCCTCTCCCTTTGGGGAAAATCCATAGCCCCCCAAGGTCCCTGTCTAATCTTTCAAGTTGCTGCCGTCGCTTGGGTCTCACATGGATCCAAAACCAACCTCACCTGCATTGAGGCGACTCTGACTCCTCCAACTTTATAGTATAGGGCAGCGTAGAACTGCCCCGCTGTGGGTTTCCAAGACTGTAACTAATTTTACAGTCGAAAGCCTCATCTTTTTGGTGGTTTCAAAGTGCTGACCTTGTGGTTAGCAGGTCACCAAGTAACCCAGAAGGGCGGGCGGGAGGGCGGGCAGAAATCTCCTGGGTCCTGCAGATGTAGGGCAGAGATGTGGGTGGTCTAAGGTTTTGGCCTGGGTGTGATAGAAATAAAATGACCCCAATCTCCTGGAGCCTTCTAACCCCAGGTAATTGCTGAAAATGTTCCCTGGGGTCCACGGCCTGATGTGGGCCATGTGGGAAGGGAATTTTCACTTCGTTTATTCTTTAGAACTTTATTATAGGATGGCTCACCTCCAAAACTCAAAACCACCGTCACTGCCACCCAGTTGATTCGGACTCCTTGTGGTTGTGAGGTGCCATCAGGTCAGTTGCAACTCACAAGGCGTCTGTGGACAATGGAACAAAACGCCCCTGGTCCAGCCTTGCAATTGTTCTTAGGTTGCGACCCATTGTTGCTGCGACTGGGTCGATCCACCTCATTGAAGGCCTTCCTCCGCTTTTGCTGCTTTACCGAGCATGACGTCCTTCTCTGGGGACTGATCTCCTGATAATGTGTCCAAAGTACTGAGACAAAGTCTCATCATCGTTGCCTCTAGGGAACATTCTGGCTGTATTTCTCCCAGGACAGGTTTGTTTGTTCTTTTGACAGTCCGTGGTACTTTCAATATTCTTGGCCAGCGCCGCAATTCAAATGCACCGATTCTTCTTTGGTCTCCCGTATTCAGGTCCAACTTTCACGTGCATAAGAGGCGATTGAAAATACCATGGCTTGGACTGGGCACACCTGTCCTCAAAATTACATCTTCGCTTTTCAACACTTCAAAGAGGTCTTGTGCAGGAGATTTACACAATGTAATGTGTCTTTTGATCTCCTGACTATTGCTTCCATGAGCAGTGATTGTGGATCTAAGAAAGACGAAATCCTTGACAACTTCAGTCTTTGATCTCAATTTATCATGATGTTACCTATTGGTCTCATTGTGAAGATTTGGGTCTTCCTTACAGTGAGTTGTAATCCATACTGAAGACTGCAATCCTTGATCTTCATCAGCAAGGGCTTCACGTCCTTCTCACTTTCAGCAAGCAAGGTTGTGTCATCTGCATATTACAGGTTATCTGCATGTTACAGGTTGTTAATAAGCCTTCCTTCGATCCTGGTGCCACACTCTTCTTCATAGCCAGCTTCTCTGATTAATTGCTCAACACAGAGATAGAGACCCTATAAGACAGAGTAGAACTGCCCCTGAGGGTTTCTGAGACTGTAATTCATCACAAAAATAAAAAGCCTCATTTTCCCCCTGCGAAACAGCTGGTTTTGAACTGCTGTTCACTCAGCCAACTGTTTTTGAGAATTTGTGTGCCTCTTCTGTGCCAGAATCTGGGGACAGCGCTGTCCAATGGTGATAAATGTGTAATGACCACTCTCTGGCATCTACCAATCAATGTCTGCGTGGATTTTCAAGCTACCAAGCTGATGTTACTAAACACGGAGATGAGAAAGATGCACAACCAAGCCTCCTGAGCTGCCTGCCTGATGGTCCTTGAGGTATATATTAGTCCCTGTCTTCAGTGAGTTTATGTCCTAGCAGAGAGTTACCTTTAATATAATCTAGAATAGTGTGTGAGTGGGGGGACAATGTTTCAATTTGCTAATACTTTATTTTGCCCATTTGTATCAGTATTTCTTTTTCAGGATAGTGTAACTTTGATCTAGAATAGAGACCCTAGCTTAAGAACATCTGACAAATGAACAACTCATACTAAAGAACTGAGCGTTAGGGTTCCTGTCAGCTCGGCTGCATATGCACACCTGTGGAAGGCAACCTCTCACTCAGGTCATAGCCTGATGACGGACGTTTCCTTGGGGTGGGTGGCTGTAGAGGGATGCTGTGAAGATCCTGCCCTAGTCTTCCTGTTGGCCTTGTACCTGCATCTAGTTTCGTGGAACTTGGGCCAGCGGTCTACCCTATTGCCTGCTAATCCTGGGAGCTGATTAGTGGCCTGCCGTAACATCTGATCTGCGGATCCAACTTTATATCCACCAGTTGTGAACGTCCTTCTCTGTCCTCCGGCTTCCTAGCTTGTTTTCCAGCTTCCTGATTTCCCAGTTCTGATAGTCACACACGTCAGGAAACGCTTCCAGCTTCACATCTGGCACACAGACTTGCATCAAACTGAACACAAGCATTTCTTCAAATGGTGTGAGCCATTTTTCTTGATACAAGCATCTCGCTTCACATTCATAGGGAAGGCCACTGGTTTTGTTTCTCTATAGAACCCAGCCTAACACAGGAATGGAAGGCCATAAAACCTATTGTGCTAAAATTGTGGATTGAATTCACTGGTTTGTAATAACAACTTCAGGCTCTACCTTGTGATGTTCATGAAAACACAGCCCAGTTTCAGCAGTTCCTCTGCTCCAGGAAACAGAACACGGCCCACCTTTTCCAGTCAGCTCTCACTGCCACGAGCACTGTGTCGAGTGTGTAGCTTGTGTTTGACTTACATTTTCCTCTCCTTTACCTGGTAACCAGGCCTCCAAAGTGTAAATCAAGTCAGGTGCTGGAGAGGCAAGACATCAATGGAACAAGATTTAAGTGTTAACCTTGAATCACGATTCTTCTTTTTTTATCTAGACCATTTAAAAAATCATTAAAATTTTTTTTCTTCTTCTGATATTGTATTTTGCCTTTCCTTTTACTCAAATTAATGTGTCTGTTTTCTTAATGTTTTTTCTCCCCGTCATCCCTCCTATCTCTGGCAACCATCAAATAAATTTTGGGTTTTTTTCTGTAGAACTGTTTAACTTTTTTTTTATATAGTATGAAAGATGCTGTGCGCATGTGCACACACCCAGATTCAAGTGTTTTATATGTATAGAAAAGTAAATATATTATATAGTAAGAAAAGCATTTGACCAACTACCTATGTGGCTATATACGAACAAACTCGACTGACAGACTTAGGAGCAAATAGTATAACCTGAATATGAAAATATTTTCACTGCAAAAGTTAGAGGACCTACGCTACAGTGCACTCGAAATCCAGCACACTTCACGTGTGAAGATTGCGACATTGATCCACTAAACTCTCCCGCCCCCTGACACACATAGCCATGTCCCATAGTGTGAGGGGGCTTCAAAGAGATCATGGCAAGATGGCCTGAGAAGACAATGGGATCTTTCCACAAACTTCCCGAAAACATTCCAAGGTTAAGTGAGGGAAGGAGGGGGTTAGAACACTTGGTCCCTTAGCCTGGCACTGACAGCTGCTCGACTCCTATCAACCTTCTTTGTGTCCTCCCTCATCGCCATACCCAAGTCAGCATTGGAAACATCCAAGAGTACCAGAGGGAGGAGCTCAGTGCTTCCAGTGTCTGACAAGTGGCTGCCACTCACCCACTCGGCCTGTGGTGGGGAGTTTCAGCGCTAAACCTGGACCCGAAGTGTAGCTCTCTCCGTATCCCTGCAGAGAGAAAGAAAGAACTGGAATATCATTCAGTGGCATCGTGTCTAACATGTGCCACACATTCAAGACACCAGCGTGAAGTGTGAGGGATGGGAGTGGAGGTGGGTGGGGGTGGGAGGGAGCTGCCAGGAGAACCAGATTGGAGCCAGAACCGAAAGGGAGAGGAAAGGTTGGTGTGGAGTACAGCCCTCGGGTTGCTCAACAAATGCTGGTGCCTGTGAGCGCCTCCGGGGTGTGCAGAGTGCTGTCCTGTACTAGTCACTGGTTCAACGGGGCAGGACAAGGCAAGGTCTCAGCAGAGCCTTCTCACGAAGTCAAACTAGGAAGACAGATGGGCCTCCTGGTTCTGAAAAATCAACCAATGAAAATGCTATAGAGCAAAAAAAAAAAAAAAGGTAGGGTGTTAGTCCGTGTGGTGCTTCGAACCCAAGACAAACCCATACACCTCTGAAGATGTTACACACATGCTCCTGGGGAGACATCTTGTTTGGATTCACCACCTGTTTATAAATAGGAGCTTTTTCACTCACAGCCTTAGTAAACAAGGACATTAGCTTGTGTTTTCGGACTTCAAAATGCATTGCCACACACGTGCTGTTTACAGCAGTCTGCATGAAATCCCCTCCTGCAGACTCCTCCGTCAGCCACAGCCACCAAGCTTTTATTGAACAACTATACTCCCACAATCTTAACACGCAGAACCCCGACTAACACACCTGTGGGAGTGAGCGGGAAACCTGAAGCCATTCCCCAAGGCCTGGGTGCATTCACCCACCCTGAGTCCTGCCTCCGGCGCAGGGGTCCCGGTGTCCACATTCTCCTGGGCCAGCTTTCCTCTCGTGTGGACGGCCGGCGCCTGCAGACCTGGCTGGGCCTTGCTCTGAGAATGATGGAGGAAGAAGTGGGTTCAAGGAAGGTAGGGAGAGGCTAGGGGAATGGAGAGAGAGAGAGAGAGAGAGAGAGAGAGAGAGAGTGTGTGTGTGTGTGTGTGTGTGTGTGTGTCAACTACAGCTCCTGGATCGTCTACAGCTCCCCCGCAGCCTGAGGCTGAATCCTGGGGACACAGCTGGCCAGGAAGGGCTTGGAGCACAAGAGGAATGCGTTGGAGAACAGCAGGAGTGGCAGGGCGAGCAGAGGGAGGGGCTGCTGGAAACATCTGGGTTGGCAGAGTTCCCCTGGTGAGCTGGGGCCCAGACTCGCCTCCAGCCCTTGGGGGCAGGGGGCCCCTCAGAGAAATGCGGAGACCTCACCCGCCTCCCCACCCACCAGAAAACTGGGTGTCACCAGGAAGACAGGTAGAACCCCCAGTCACCCAGGGCCAGGTCGCCCGTGTTGGCTGCGCCACCTGTACCCACCACTCGCATGCACGGGCCCTGCTGTTTTTCAGCTCGTGTGCAGTGGTAGGATCACCCGTTTCCTCATGAGCATGTTTACCAAGGGTCTGAGCCTCAGAAACCCAGACACCGGCAGCGTGGTACAGCTGACATTCAAGGCCCTTGGAATAAGCTCTATGGCAACAAGTGTGGTATTTTCGGTTGACTTAAAACTAAATTCATGTAGCTATGATCAAATGTTTAGAGTACCTTGATGGATCTGAAGTATACTGTTTGCATAAGCAGGAACTTGCCTTTTGAATCACTCACGAATGTATCTCCAGTACAAGAGGGGGATTAGAATCCTGGCCCATCAAGAAAGCAGGGGTGAACAGGGGCAGAGGCAGGGCCCAGGTCCCTGCCGCCCC
>NW_022103915.1:32323056-32324881 GCF_000313985.2 Echinops telfairi
TATCTTTTGATAGCCGGGCTCCATCAGCTTTCTTTGCCACATTTGCTTATGCACCCATTTGTCTTCAGTGATCATATCATGGAGGTGAGCACACAATGATATGATTTTTTGTTCTTTAGCCGTCTGGATTTCTGAGACTGTTTATGTCTTTGTCTTTCTTCCACCCCTGACCTGCAGGGCACAGGTGAAAGCAGACGCCCCCGCCCCTGCCCCCTCGGGGCAGCAGCCTGGTGCAGCTGACACACAAGGTCCTTCCGTTGGGCAGCCCTCAAGCCCCTCGCTGGCAGGTGGACTAGAGGAAGACTCCTGACCTGGGAGGGGCAGGGGCAGCTGGTTAGAAGGCCCCAAAACAGGGCTTCAGGCAACACCGACTTGCAGAGAGGGGAAATAGATGGCGAGGCAAATCCCACTTCACAGTCTAAAGCGCCATGGTCACGTTTGGTCCACACGAGTTAAGGCCAGTCATCTCACTAAGCAATGGTGGTATTAACTGCAGGGTTAGCGTGAATCTGATTAGTAAGTAGAAGAAAACTTATTTAGCAATAAATCCTTTTCTTAGTGGACAAGGTGTCTGGATCCCAAACCTCCCGTTTCCTGGTAGGTACTCCAGAGCCTCTCAAGTGTTCATCATGGTGACAGACACTGCAGGGAGGGGATGCACTAGTCCTTACTCACTTAAATTCCTACAGGTGTAGGTAGTATATATTAGTATTTAACTATAAACTAAAGGACTTATTGGCATCAAGTGGCTTCCAGCTCATGGCAACCCTACAGGGTAGAATATAACTGGTGCTAGGGATTTCCAAGACAGCCTTCATGGGAGTGGACAGATTCATCTTTCTCTAGGCTCCCAGTGTTGAACAACAGTACCACAAAACTGAAGGGGCCAGTATCACTGCCATTGTTTGTTTTTTTGTAGGGGATATTCAAACGTAGTCCCCCACTACCACAAATAATGCAGTCGAGTTTCCCACATTTGGGGAAATCGCAGGGGTCAGCACATCGGAGTGCAATGGATAAGCCTCGCCCTGGGAAAACCTCCTTCGTGATCATGGTGTCTCTCCTGCCAGGGAAGTATGTGTCACTGCCATTTTAAAATGTTTGTATACCCAGAGGCTTCAAAAATGCATGGAAAAAATGGAAGACAATGAAATTTTTACACAAACTTTTTTGAAGCCCTACTCATAGAGCTTAGTGTTTTTTGAGGTGCGTGTATGTGTGTGTTTGTGGGGGGGGGATGTTACTGTAGTCTGGGTATATGTTTACAGAGCAAATTAGTTTCCTATTCAATAATTGTCACCAATTTTCTTTTGTGACACTCATTCCAAATTTAGTGATTCCCGACAAGTTTTGTTACCCAAGAAAACCTGCAGGTTCATCTTGAGTGACGGCATCATTAAACCCTTCTTCTTTGGTGTGAAAGAGCAATGGCAGGTTACATATAGCCCATATTCATTACTACATTGTCCATTTTAGAGGAGAAAAGGCCTATGGGTTCCTATAAATTACAGCGCAGGAAAGCCTATGGGGCAGCTCTTCTGTCTCTGCATCAAAATCAAATTGATGGCACACAACCATCTCTTCTTCCAAGAGTCTGGCCTCCTCTCAACCCCACTAAGAGCGCCACACGGAGGGCCCGTCAGAGAAGGGCATCCGTCTGCATCAAGCACACGAAGCTGTAGCTGTTGACAGGCCTCAGTACTGAGTTAGGTCATCCATCCTCTTTCGTGGTTTTTACACATTATTTAATGAAGGAGGTATTTGTAAATACAGAAACAGACTTAGTGAGCCAATTGGGTTTCCCTCTGGTGAAAGCAGCCATTGA
>NW_022103915.1:32325562-32327295 GCF_000313985.2 Echinops telfairi
TCAAGTTGGAGGCAGAGTGGGCGGAGAGTCTATGCTCCACCCAGGTAATCAATGTCGAGCTGCTTGTTTCCCATCCGTGTGACCTACATCGTACTATCGTTTTCCTTCAGGTAATACGGTACCTGTGAATTATCTGTATTACAGGCATTCCCTGCAGGATTAGAATACCTTGTCCTGACAGTCTTACGTGAATGTGATCTAAAGTGTCTACAGCAACTATTTCTCAGAAACTCAGTACTAAGGAGAGGCGTTTGGAGGGCACGGCAGGCCCTTCAGCGGCCTGGCCTGACAACCCTCAAACCAGTCGACCAATGCATTTGGGTTTCGTAAGTCTCGGACAATGTCTGAGTTCCGCCAGTTACACACATGTAACACTTTCATGTAAGAAAACTAAGGGAACAGCTGGATTCATGCGGTCTTTATTAGTACGACAAGTACAGCAAGATCTGCAATCGTTTATCAAAATACGTTACGGAAGGGTCTGCAAGGTCTTCAAAACAAGATCTGTTCACGTTCTGAATCATGTTCAGAGACTGCTGCAGAGACAGATGCCAGACAACGAATGCGTGAGCAGATACTTCCGCTGACTGAGGCCGGTTCCGGCACCCCAAATGCACCCTAACTGCCCAGCCCAGTTGCATTACACGTTGCTGAGCTCCAACAATTACTTCAGAAGGGAAAATTGCTTTCTGGGAAGCCTTTCCTGCTCCACAGGCCAACCGGAAGTGCTGCCAGGCCTCAGTGGGGGCCCACACCCAGCAAGAGGCACCCCCTGGCTGAGGCCCCTGGGAAATGGCTTTGACATTCGAGGAGGGGGTTCACTTCAGCACCACGCTGTTTTGTAATTCAGAGAGTTGAGGTTTCAAATGCCCAACGGGCCATGCTGCTGCCCCAGCAGCCCTCCTGCTCTCCCAACCGGACCACGTGCTGACCGCCAGGCGGTTCTGAGACGGAGTGAAGAGTTCTTGACCGCAGGTGGAGTTTTGCGAAGAATCAAGCCATCTTTATACCAACAGTTTTCTGACTCACCTTTCTCCTTGAGGGAACCAACAGTGCCTACTGCCTACTGCAGCTGCAGGGGCGGCACAGGCCGCTGTCCCATGCAGCACTGCTCTCCGGAACACCGACCAAGGACTCAGTATTTTAGGGGAACATGTGCTCGGTCAGAGAAGAGAGTACGGCTGCGCTCTGAGGATGTATCGGACTCGTCCGTTGCCATGGCAAGAACATACCAGACACTGGACAAATCTCCCTGATGGGGCTGGAGCTCTGTTCCTTCCAGGATTAGATCAGGAATGGTCTGACTCCTGGATCCCTGCGCTGCAGTCAGAGATTACAGCCTCCCTTTGGATGTCTGCTCAAGGACCCTGCAGAACCGCATTTGGCAGCTTGCCTTTTGCTTCAGATTCTGCAAATTAAGATGAAGATTGCACATGGAGGGCCAAGAAGTAGACATGCCTTGGTTTGGGCACCCATGATGGAAGGGGGTTTTAAAAACCAGGAAGACATTAAAAGGAAAAAAAGGAGCCCAGGAGTTAAAAGTGAAAGTATCCCATCTTCACTTGTTCTGCCATCAATCAAGCGCTTAGGAAGCTTCCCTCTCCCAGGCTCTACTGACCGGGAAACGCGGTATGCTGAGTTGCAACCTGAAATCACACCCAATACTGAGGCTCAGAAACGGGAAAGGGAGTGCTTCTTTTCCGGGGGGGGGGGGGGGGGGGGGGGGGGGGGGG
>NW_022103915.1:32328226-32358024 GCF_000313985.2 Echinops telfairi
AATATTTTCTCCACCTGTCACGATGTTGCTTACTGGTCAGGTTGTGAGGCTCTTTCATCTTGAGGCCAAATCTATGCTGAAGGCTGTGGTCTTTGATCTTCATCCAAAAGTACTTCAAGTCCTCTTCACTGAGTGACAGTGTTACTGTGATCATTCTACACAGGACATATCGTATTTAGATCCAAACACTTCCTCTCACCAACCCACACATCTTCCCAGAGGAACCATGTGATGAGAAACAGAACACTTTGGGGATCTTTGCCCAAATAAGCCATTCTAGATCAGGGCTCCCGCAAGGTTGTTAGGGATCTCAAACTGGGGTTCGGGTGGCTTTGCTGTGTGCTCTGGAAGATGGCGCCCAGGCTGCCACATGTGCGAGACGAGAGTCAGAGAAAGGAGACTAATTTAAAAAAAGAAATTAGAGAACTTAGCACCCACCTCCCTAAACTTTTTTTTTTTACACTTATTTTTCCTAATTAGACAGTTCCCAACTGATTTTTTTACTTCTACTTCAGTTAGTACCGGCACACAAATCCCAAAGTTTTAAGAAAATGGCTCAGGACAGAAAACAAATACTCTAAGCTCCAAGCAGAACCCCCAGCAGGGTCATTTCAGGGGCAGGAGGAGAGGAAAACCTGATCTTTCGTCAGCCACCCTTTCTCACAGACAGGTGCACTCTGACCACCAGGGTTCAGGGGTCTCTGTGGTAAAAGCAGGCCTTCCATCGCAGCAGGCAAGCTGTTGGCTGTTAAAGCGCTCTGTCCAACTTCACAGCACAGAGCCTGAGCCAGCTGAGCCGGCTGGAACCTCAGCAGGAACCTCCGTGCCTGGCTCCCACAGGCTGCATGAGCGAAGGCCGTGAAGATGGGCAGCCACAAAGCAGCCGCTGTGAGGCTCTGCAGGATCCCGTGGATTTCCTCCTTCCACCGGCCTACAGAGCACTAGCTCAGTGTGTCTGTCCTCCGGCTTGCTGGGGGCCTCCTTTCTTCTTTGGCTACTGCTGCTCCTCCTGGCCCCAGGCTCTCCCCACCTCCTAATGGTTCCTCGAAACTCTTGCTTTGTTCTGGGGTACACTGGTCAGCAGCTTTGTAAACCACCTACGGTGGGCTATCAGTCCTAACTCTGACCTATTGTCAGAGGCAATGACTATAGAAAAACAGCAAAACAAGAAGAGCCAGGACAGAAAGTTCTTCACTAACCATTTTACTCTTCTTGAATTCCACTGTCTTTGGGCACCACATCTCACTTACTACTGGAGATGACAACCAGGCTGACCATGGAGTCAGCACAGTCTTTGCATCACACAAATAAAGCCCTGGAATGACCGTGTTATCTGCTACAACAAAGCTGTCTTATTTGTCACGTAAGAGACATGCTTGGGGGTGAGAGGGAAGGGGCGGTAGGGAACAGTGGTGGTGTCTGGGGCAAATGAACTGACAAGTATGTCCAAAATGGAGCAACTTGGTGGGAAATCTAAAATTCACCTAAGAGTGATACTTCCAGAAGTTATTGAACATGGAAGCTGGGTTGTGTCTTTTAGGATAAAGCGATCTCAAATGAGTGGGGTGGGGGTGGGGATGGCAACTGTGGGTGGTTAATCCATGCAGCTCAGCATTGAGAGCTTCAGTGGTCAAAATCAACCGACACAGTTGAGGTGACGCAGGGGAACGGGTTAAAAAAACAAGATCTTACTCGAAAACGACAAGGACACAGTCCACACGGAGAAGGAAAGCCTGCGCCCCTCCACCTGTCCACTTGGCTCCAGAGCCTGCTCTCCCCCAGGGCCTGCTGCAGAGGCCGGGTCGTCCAATGCAGCCCAGTTAGGTTGGTTTTCGAGATGCAGTTTCAGGTAGAGTCTGCTAGCGTTACCTCACTTCATTCCCCTCGAGGTGGTCGTCCTGAGAGGCCATAGTGTTGGGGAAAGCGACTGTGACCAAGGGCAGACTGCTGGCGGAAGCACAGTAACACGGTGGCCCGGCCACTGTCCTCGTGTCTGTCCCTCGAGCCTGGCAGTTTCTGCACCAAGGGACTCAGTCCACCCCGGTGAAGTATGATCAAACCATTTTTTGTAGACACATGCCGGTCAGTGCCCAACACGGCAAGTGGTCAGAAAACTCGGAAGGAAGATGCCGAAAGTCTGCCTGGGAACCTTGAGTTTGTTACATGTGGGCACAGGAAAATTGCTTTGTCCTTCTCCCAAGATTTTATTTTCGGCCACGGAGAAAAATCCACAAGATTCTAATCGCCAATGTGCTAAATATAAAACTGATGGAATGCTAACTGGTCCATAAAGGGCTGCACCAGGTAATCTGTGGCGAAGTAGAAAACGAGCCCGAAGGTGATGGAGATGGGAAGAGCCGGCAATGCTTTCTTGAAAATGGCGAGGAGTAACAACGTAAGGCACAAACCCTGCGGAGGAGAAGGGAAGGAGAGACACACTGACACAGGATCGTGCAGGTCACTCGATGCAAAGTCGCCCGCCAGTCTCCTCGTGGTCTTATTCAGAGCACCGTCCTTTCTGTACCAGTTCTGGGGCTCATGCTTTCACCAGGCCTGACGCACAGCCATTAAAAACAAACGTAGCTTTCCGATAAAAGGGAAGCACTCTTTTTCCTTTGTGACACATTGTTGCCATTTCACCCCTGAAAGTAGTAAAACTATTGTTTTGACAAATGAAAATGAGAAAGTACTTCCTCTTTGAGAAGCCGTAGCTGGCCTCTGTGGAGGTAAGCCTGGCTAACTACACGCCCAGAGGAAGGGCTGTTACTTCTGCTACGTGAGGCTTAGGAAATGAGGACACCTCAGAGGGCAAATGGAGAACCGCGGCTTCCCCCCAGCTCTCACGAGCAGCTCCGCTCTGGCTACTGAGCCCTCAACTAGACTAGCACTGTTCCTGTTTATCAGGAAGTCATTTTCTTCGGAAAAGAAGCAAGAATCAATAATAAATGTCAAACCCAGAAAACCTCAAAAAGGCAATAAAATACATGGAAATTCCAACTGGTTACGTATCATGATAAACTACAAACGTAACCACAAAACAAGCATGTCTACAAGGCTCTCCTTCCATCCCACATCTACCTTGACTCACACGCTGTATGCTAGCACTCAAGTGTTACTGGCAAGCTCAGCTTCAGTTAAAACAGCGTTAAAAACGAACTCATGAGTGACTAGCTTCAATCATTTTGAAAGCCTTGGGGTCATGCTGTGGCGTATCATACGCAAGCTCTCTATGGGATCAGGCAATGCGCTGGATGCTACAGGTTGTGTCACTACACCCAAAACAACCCTCCCCGAGGCTCTGCTATCTCTGAAGCCCGATCTCTAGCAGAGCTGTGTTCACACATCTCTAGGCTATTTGACTTGCTCCAGAAGATCCTAATCAGAGGTACTTCCAATTTCCTGGGGAACTTTTACACTTGATCTTAGCCAAAAGGCTAAGAAGCGATCCTGGGGAACTTTTAAGCCATACACAGTGAAAACAGAAATTAGGTAAGAACATCTCAGGGTTGGGGCTCACGGTTTTAATCGGTTCCAGGAGACTGCAGTGTGTGCCCAGCATGGAGGCTAGTCAGGGGAGGGCAAAGATCTGAGTTGCGAAACCCTCCCTGGGTCATGAGGACCCTCCAGTCGCCTGGGGCTAACACAGGCCTGCCTCCTGGGACAGAGTCATCAGACTGCTGCACAGCTGACTTGTGCATACTCACAATTAAGATGGCTACGAAACAGGCTATGGTTGTGTTCCAGTCTCCGCTGGCTGTTGCCGAGGCTTTACCAACCAGAACGCTGTAGAAAATGAAATCTCCCAATCCGAGTTTGACGCCCCCTACAGAGGAAAGATGGAATGAACGTATAAACACGCGTGTCACTCTTGCTGTGATCTCCCGCTTCCCAAGACTGACTGGAGTCCTAAAGGAGCGCACACAAAGCTAGGCTTTCTTCTCACCAAGTGAATGTCGGAGTCTGTGTGGCTGAGGCTGGGCCTGGGAGTCAACAGAAAATGCTGGTATTTTATGTGTGCTCGGAGAAGGGGGTGGGGAGTGGTGCGTGAGAGATGTCAAAACCGTCAGGGAAAAAGAGAACGAAAAGACAACTGAATCTTACTATTTTACTTTGTGAGGCACCCTTGCATAAAAGTGGTAATAGCCATGGTGAAGTGCCACCTACTGGGTGCCAACTTGATCCCCAGGACTCATGCTGTAAGTGTACAGTCTCACGGGATCCCCTAGGGGCTAGGCAGCATCTTCATTTTCTGAACACGGTTACAGTGCCAGGGTACAGTCTACCTCATAAGGTCCTCCCACTGGTAGCATGCAATTTCACAACTGCAGCACTGTTACAGAGTTGTGTAAAATCACAGTTCCACCACCCCAATAAGAATTATTTACTGTAAACCCCCACCCAGCCTTAGGCAAGCACTATTCTCTTTCGATCTCTACAAATGCGTCTATTCTGCGCATCATACTAATGGACTCGTACAATAGGAACCTCTTTTCATCTGGCTTCTTTCACTGGTGATACTCCACAAAGCTGCAGTTTACTCCATTTTATTGCTGACTAGTTTTCCATTCCACTAGGCTCTCTTTCAGAGTGGGGCTATTGGAAACACGTGGCTGTGAGCACTCACGTAGACAGAGTTCATTTCCCGTGTGTAGATTCCTAGGAGTGGACTTGCTGGGGAAGTGGCTCACCAGCAATTCCTAAGAGTTCAGTTTCTTTACCCCCTAACCAACACTTGGTAAGACTTGTCGGTGTTTCTTATTGTAAGCATTCCACTCCAGCAGGGTTGAAGTGGCTCCTTATTCTCCTACTGAAGTTGCAAATATTTTCAAGGACAGATAAACCCCTCAGGATCAGTAGTGGGAGTAGCAATATCATGAGAGTAGGGGGATGGTGGGGCAGCAAGGGGGAAGGGAAAGAAAGGGGGAACCCATCACAAGGTTGGCTATATAGCCCATATACCAGGGGAAGGAATAACAGAAATGTGGGTGAAGAGAGACAATGGACAGTATAAAACACGAAGTAACAACAATAATATATAATTGATCAAGGATTCATATGGGTGGGAGGGTGTGGGAGGGAGGGGGAAAAAGAGAAGCTGATCAACAAGGGCTCAAGTAGAAAGAAATGTTTTGGAAATGCTGATGGCAACATATGTACAAGTGTGCTTAATACAATAGAAGGATAGATCGTTCTAAGATTTGTAAAAGCCCCCCAATAAAATGATTAATAAAAAACAAACAATATATTTTCACATGCTAATTTGCTATTAATGGGAGCCCTGGTGGTGTGGTTGGTTACATATTGGGCTGCTAGCTCCTAGGTCAGCAGTTCAAAACCACTAGCTGCTCTTCGGGAGAAAGACACCTGTCCTATAGGGTCCTTCAGAGTCAAACCTGACCCCATGGCAGTGAGGTTTGAGATTTACTATTATATGAGGGGGCTTCAAAAAGCTCATGGAAAATTTGAATTAAAATGGAATTTTCCTACACACTTTTTAAAGCCTCCTCCCTTGTATTTCTTCTTTGGCAAAATGTCTATTAAAATCTTTTGCCCATTCTTAAACTGGTTGTCCATCTTACTAGTGAGCTGCGCCCCGAGCTCTTCATGTGGCCTACACACAAGTCCTTTACTAGGACTCGCACACAGTTTCTGTCTGTGCTGCTTTCCCTTGTCTAAGCGGTGTCTTCTCAAGTGCAAAAAGTCTGTATTTTGATGAAGTCCAACTAATTTGTTTTTTCTTTTATGAATCATGCCTCTAGAGCTCTGTTTTGGACTCTGCCAAATCCAAAGGCATGAAAACGCCTTTCCTGTGCTTTCCTCTAGAAGTCCCGTTTTCCCTTTCCCAGTTCTGAAAAAAACGAAGAAACAAAACCAACAACTTGAGTGACTGTAATGTTTACTAGTAAGAGGGGCATTTGGTGGTCTACCATCCAGGAGATTAGAAAAGACAACAATGATAACAACAATTTACTGCAAGATTTCTCTGAAGGGCTTCTGGCAGCATATGTGCCTAATGTACACACAATAATAAAACCCCATGATAAATATTTCCTAGTATCTTTTTGATAGATTATAACATTAAAAACAGACTAAAATTTATTATGTTTCCTTTGTACTACTGAAATCCCTTCCTCCACTTGCTGAAACGAACACAAAACTGATCTTCTTCTCTGTCCCTTGAGGTTATAGACAAAGATTCTCTGAGTTAACTTTCCACTTTGGAAACAAGTGGCTCATTTTCTGACTCTGATAAATGCCAAGTCTACAGGAGCCCACTTAGGACAAGCCTGTGACCGGCATGCCATCCGGTGGAAGCTCATTTTAATGTCTGTTAGCAGATGAACTACCTTCACTGTGAATAAATATGTTTTACATGTCTAATTTAGAAACTGTTAAGTGTTGCTTCTTGGATGGCTGTTAAGAAATTAAGTGTTGCTTCTTGGATGGCTGTTTTGAAATTAGGTATAAAAGAGACTTTTTGGGTAATTATTCTTAAGTCTAGTTTAAGACCTTAAAGCAGTCAGATGGTCACAAGGGTGCTGCTAAGATAATGACGGAATGTCAATATTCATTTCTATTTAGCAAAGTTCAATACAATTCAATACAATTAGCAAAGTATTGATTTGAAGGTAGGAGGGCAAATGCTTGGGCCTTCCTTAACAAAATGAGCAAAACTGCAGGTGAAGCAGACACAGAGATGGGCAGAGAGGGAGCTACAGGCAGGAAAAAGCAGACTGCTGTGCGCGGCAGTGCTCATCCATCTGTCTGTAGCTGCAGGCACCTCGGAGAGGAGAGGAGAGGAATGGAGAGGAGGCAACCTAGCTTTAACAGCAACTCTACGGACAGACTATACCAGCTACCACAAATTACCAATTTATGAAACGATGCATGCATTATATGGCTTCCACAAAGCCTTCTTGCTTGTGGTTAGTTCCCTATGTGTAATGTGTGCATTATATGCACATGTGCTATTTATATGGGCATGTTATATATGGAATAGTAAGGCAAGTGAAGCCTGATTGTACGTCTAGGCATTACATCTAGCTTCCAAGAAGCATGAAAGTCACAGGGTGCAGCTGGCTGGGACATCTGGAAAACCCAGCTAAGCACCCAAATCATGAAAGTGCCGTGGGAAAGTTCAGGCCCAGTTGAGAGTCCAAGTTCGCTGTAAGAAGAGCTCTACTCAGGCTGACGGGGGATTCAGGGTCAGAACACACAGCTATGATTAGTGTTTCGGGAACTAAGGAATCTATGCACTTGTTTCATTAAAAATGATTTAATCGTCTTTCTCTAATGTTTTCATCGGAAGTTGCATTTTCGTGAGGAAAAGGAGGATAAATTAGCGGGAAAATGTGCTAATTTCTTACCCAATAAAGCACACTTCTCAGATTAAGTGAGAGATGAAGACTGAACAAGCGGCTCCCAGGAAGCCCCAAGTGTGACCCTGCATCTACTAGGCGACAACAAAGCAGAGACATCAAGGCCCAAACCCTAACCCTTCTTCTGGCTTTGAGAGGCTAAAGCGCTCGCAAGCCAAGGGCACAACCATCATCAGAGGCTGACCTATGTAAATCCAGAGAGCTCCATGCAGCACGAAATGAGAGGCGCTCATGAGACCTCTTACACAAATATATTGCAGCCATAGTCTCAATAGAATAAAAACATCAAAGTAATAATAATAAACTAAATTAAAAAAAAAAAACCCTTTCTACTTAAAAAGAGAGGAGACTTACAAAGAGCCAATTACAAAACTGAGTAGAATTTAACCCATTAAGGAATTTAACTTTGAGCAAAGCATCAATCGGTGCTTTATCCCACTCTAAGCTATTAATTACTTAGAAACAGCAACACTTTCAATTCATCTCACACTGGGAGTCGATAATGTAAAGGTGTCAGGAGAGCACTTACTTTCCTCCGGGTCCTCAATGGACGGCTGTATGCTGCTAGGGATTTCCTGGACGGCAGCCCGGGATTCAGGAGTTGACCGATGCTGCCCCAGGTGACTATCCCTCTGAGCTTCCCACTCCTCACTGAAGCCTCCATCATCGTTCTCTGCAGCCGGATTCTGAGCCTCGTTTTCCGTGCCTTCCAAAGAACATGGAAAATACATCCTGGTATTTAGAACAATTTCTTAATACCTTTAAGAAAATTGTAAGGAAGCAGTGCCCACTCTCCTCTTTCAAGTTAGCTGGTTTTTACAGGTTTCGATCCTTCTAGCAGGGTATTACAATACTTCTGAGCTTAGTATATCTTAGATCCAGGACTATTGGTCGTAGTAACCAATTAATGATGAGAAAAAGTCTACGGGGAATTCGGGGAGAAATGGATCACTCTGTGAGATTAAAGCAGTGGTTCTCAACCTTCCTAATGCTGCAACCCTTTCATACAGTTCATGTGGTGGTGACCCAACCATAAAATTATTTTCGTTACTACTTCATCACTGTCATTTTACTACTGTTATGAATCAGGCGACCCCTGTGAAAGGATCATTTGACCCCAAAAGGGGTCACAACCCACAGGTTGAGAGCCGCTGGATTAAGGGAAGAAATAAACAGGTCCTCCGTCCCCTGAAGGTTGGCCTCTCTGGATCTGATGACTGGATGTACAGTTGTCACTCTGCAAGCAACGGATGCCAGAACAGGGAGATGGAAAGAACCTAGGCCTTTGAAACAGCCGCAGAGTTTTGTTCTTTGCAGCTGTGGGTTTCCTAGTTCTGAGACTACGTTTGAAAAGCAGATTCATGGTGGAAGGGATGAGTAAGGGGAAAGTGAACTTTTTTATGGTAGTTGACCTGGTTTATGATCCACTTGTTTGTGTGGAGCTCTGGTGGCTCAGGAGTTGCTACTTGAAAGGTAGGCAGTTTGAACTCACCAACATGGCTGAGGGCTGCTGCTTGCAGACTAAAGGACTATATCCTTCATATTTTGTGATCCTGACTTGTGGTAATTTGTTGATTTCCCCAGCACCACTGCCCACCCACCCCCACCCACTCCCAATCGTTGAGCATTGTCTGGGAGTTGTGTGTGGCCAGCGCCATGGATTGCTGACCCGAAGTGAAGTAGCATGTGGTGGGAGGGACAGCAGGTGTCAGAATAGGGTGAAGGAAATTGGAGAGTGGAGGCCTGCCTGGCCTCTGCCTTGTGGCAATTGGCTCTGGGCTGGTGTGGAGCTGGATCCCCCTTGGCCCTTGTGTACTCAGAGGAGGACAGATTTGGTGCCCAGGCCACTTCCTCAACTAAAGCTCAAGCTCCGTTTTCCCATTATCATCACCTGGCCAATAGCACTTGCAACTCAACTATTCTGTTTCGGCTAGAATGTGCAATAATCAGATCTTTTTGTTTTGTTTTGCCATAATTTTCCATTGCCCAAATTTTCTTGTCTTACCAATGACTAATTTACCCTCCTCTCTGACAGAGAGTTCGGAGTTCAAGCACATCATGTGACCTCTCGGTGCTACAATTTTTGACATCTTAGAGCACTAGGCTCTGTTTTCTCATCTAGCTCGGATGCTTGGAAATGCACAGGATGAGGGGGTTTGGGGTAACTGTGAGGCCGCAGGGCACTGGGAGAGGGATGCCAACTCTCCTACGCTGTGCAGGGGAATCCCCTAGTGAGCACTGAAGAATGAACCGTCCCACTCAAAATCCCAGCAGCAATCCCACGCAGGAACACTGCAGCGCACCCCACTCCTTCTCCCTTCAGGTTCTTGCCTCTCGGCTTCAGCTTTCCTGCTCTTCCCGGCCAATTCCTCCAGTCACTACCTCAGGGAAACGTCCTGTAAGACACTCCTGGATGAAGGACATCTTCTAGTGAAAACTCACATTGCAATTCCTACTTCTCGATAGCCTTGATAACAATGGTATGAGCTGTTAAATATCCATCTTCCAAAATTGGCTATAAGCTCCGAGAAGAGGCTATCTGGTTCGGTGCTATGTCCACAGCCCGGACACCCAAATCCAGGTCCATTAATTCTGATGCAGAGTAGAACTGCCCACAGGGTTTCCAAGGCTGAATCTTTCTAGAAGCAGATGCCACGTCTTTCTCCTGAAGAGTGAGCGTTGCGTGCAAACTGCCAGCCTTGGGATTCCCAGCCAGCGCTTCACCACAGCACCACCAGGCCTGCTGTGACATCCTCAGGCTCAGCCGGCACAGAGGTCTTCAACTAACATTTGTCCAATGAATACAATCTTGATGGACCAAATATAGAGTCATTCCCACATCGTACACACATTACCATTAAAAGATAATGGAATTTTGCCGTGTACCTTTCAAAACTCCCTCATACACCATAGTCAAATAACCATTTAATTCTCTCCAGGTTAACAACCCATCCCAACTACATTGCCATAGAGTGGTTTACCTAGAAAAGTGGTTCTCAACCTTCCTAATGCTGCGACCCTTTAATACAGTTCCTCATGTTGTGCTGACCCCCAACCATAAAATTATTTTCATTGCTACTTCATAACTGTAATTTTGTTACTGCTATTAATCGGGTGACCCCTGTGAAAGGGTCCTTCAGCCCCCAAAGGGGTCGCAACCCACAGGTTGAGAAGCGCTGACCTAGAGTGACCCTCTCTAGGACTTCTTAGGTTGTAAATCTTCCAGGGAGCAGATAGCCTCACCTTTCTCCCTTGGACCAGTGGGGAGTTTGAACCACTGACCTTGCAGTTAACAGCGCAATGCTTACCCAACACTGTCACGAGGGCTCGTGAAGGTGAACCTGCTGTTGAACACATTAACAAAATGACCACACCTTTGGCATTGTTTTTCCAATTCATTTCCTGCTTCTTTTGATTATCTTGGGGCCCCAGCCATGGTCCAACTGAAACTGCCTCTCTGCAATTTCTCAGATGCTAATGTGGCTCCATGAGAGCGAGACTCTTCTTTCCTTGACAATCGCTCCTCGTAGGGCTTACTCTTTCTCTTCTTACCCAGTCCTTGTTCTGCTGTTCAGCTATCTCATAAAGTTCGCCATTTTTCTTTCCTTCTTCTTAAGTTTCTATTCTTTACTTTCTATATTGTGCTACTGTCCCATACTCTCTAATAATAACTCCTAACTTCGGTTCTCCTTAACATCTTCTGTGCAGTCTATAAAAAATGCTACTCAAACTTCAGTTCTGAATCATTATAATCCTCCTTCAGGAAAAGCACATCGACTTAATGATCTTCTTAGCATAAATGAAACTGTTGTTCGGTGATTTTGACACCTATCGACCCCAAGTGATGAAGAAGAAAAGGCTACAGAAGTTTCTATCTGTAATCTTTAGGGGAGAATGTCAGGTCTTTCTCCTGGAAAGCCACTACGTAGGTCTGAACCGCCAACCTTTCAGGTATAAACATTACTGCATCTCAAATAACATTATAGTTAAGTTACTCTCAGTTTGACAGGTTTATTGATAGTTCTTTTGGTTTGTTTCTACATGAACTTTTTCAAGCTGATTTTATGTAATTAATGACAAAAATGTTTAAAGTAGATGCCTGGACTTTGTTGTTAAGTTTTGAGTATCCTAGGTACTCCTTAATATTTATGTGTATCTACTTGGTATTATGATCGCTCTCAAAAGATCCTCCGAGGAGTCCATGGGGAAAAAAATTAAAATCATTGCTCAATAGTCCACTTTTAGGTCATTAAGATGGCAATGACCCGAAACAACCAGGAAATTGCCAAGCAAAAGTCACCTACTTTGTGCCTGATAATCTGAGTTTTTAGATACTCTCCTTTGGGCTTCTGGGTCTCCCTCTGCCATATTCACCAGCCACACCATTGTTGCTGTTGAGAAAGACAAAAATACCCAGGTAAGTACTAGAAGCATGGGCTAAAAACAAGTAAGTAGCAACAGGCCATCATTTCTTTACATAAATCACTAATCTTCCCAATGATGTGTTAAGAATCTTTAACAACCGGAGGTAAATTCACGTTAAAAGCCAAAAATGGTGCTCCTGGATACTGGAAAGTAAGAAAAAAACTCTGAAATGGAATTTTACTGTAACATTTACTATAACAGCAGAACCATCCATAGTCATCCGCTGTTTTTGAAAAGTAACCAGAAGGGAACACTGCTCAGGCTAGCAAGGCTCCATGAGACAACAACAGGGCTGAATCTCGTAAAGCTCTGTGAACTCGCTTATCAAAATCGCTTATTAGTCTGGGGGACGGGCAGCAGGGGGGGGGTGAAGGGAGACGCCGGACAGTGTAATATGATACAATAATAATTTATGAATTATTAAGGGTGCATGGGGGAGAAGGGAGGAGGAAGGGAAGGGGAGGTGAAAAAAAAGGAAAATGAGCTGATTCCGGGAACCCAAGAGGCAAGTGAATTTTGGGAATAATGAGGGCAACAAATGTATAGATGTGTTTTATACAATTGATCTATGTATTGTGATGAATTGTATGAGCCCCAATAAATTGATTTAAAAAAAAATCGCTTATTAGATTTATATGTGAGGGCAGAGCTGGGACTCACAGAAGCCTTAGCGAATGACTCTAGTTCCCAAGATGCCCAGACTATCTCCTTCACATGGGGTCTCACTCTGGGATTTTAAATATGCTAGACTTCGTGATCTATAAGGAGTAAGAAAGGGGGAAAAGTGAAAGCAAGACACATGAAGGCACTAGATCACCAACTGGCCTGTTCCGTGCCCCTCCCACGAGAACACATGTACAAGGGGGCTTCAGAACATTCATGGACAATTCCATTATATTTTAATGCCATTTTCCATGAACGGTTTGAAGCCTTCTCATATGTATTATCTCAAAAGGTACACACCTATCTTTCTTTGCCTCTCACATTTTAGTCAACAAATGTGAATGCTTTCAAATCGTACTACTCTCTCTTATACAAGTAGAAAAGAAAAAATAATACAACCCTTTCAGAGAGGAATGTGGTAACATCTAGCAAAAATGTAGGTTTGTGTATTTACTCTTTGGTCCGGTATTCCCACTCAGAGCAATTTATCCCTTAGCCACCCCAACAATAGCAGGAACTGCTCACGAACATGTGTTCTGTAGTAGAGAGCTATACTATTGGCGTGAGGTGTCACTACCTTGCTTCCAACCCACAGCGACTCCACAGACAACAAAAGGAAACACTGCCCAGGGCTGTGCCATCCTCTCAGTCACTCCCTATGCTTGTAGGGCTGTCAAACCAAACCAAGTTCATTGCCATCGAGTCGATGCTGACTCACAGCAATCACTGAAGGACAGGGTAGAACTGCCCCTGTGAGTTTGCGAGACTGTAACTCTTTATGGAGTAGAAAGCCCCATCTGTCTCTTGAGGAATAGCTGATGGTTTCGAACTGCTGATCTTGCAGTTAGCAGCCCAACTGGTAACCACTATGCCTTGTGGAGCCAAATGTCAAGAGTAGCCCAAGTCCAACCTGATCATAGTAAGTAATTTTACAGAAGATACTGGCATCTATGTATCTCTGGCTTTTTAGGACTATGAATGCATGAAAGAGCCGTAAAGCATTCCCTGGAAAATAGGTAAGGGTAATCGAATTCTCCAATTTGTTTTTAAACCCTCCAGTATAATTATATCCATGTTCCTAATACTCTGATAGGCATCTTGAATCATTTACAAAAGACATATATATACAGCCCCAAAGCAAACAAACCCACCCACCGCCATCACGCTGGTGTTCACTCATAGCACTCTATCGGACAGAGGAGACTGCTCCTTCTGGTTCCCAAGACAGCAAATCTTTACAAGAGCAGAGCCTCATCTTTCCCCTTGGAACAGCTTGTGGGTGAGAAGCCCAGCCTTGAGCTTAGCAGCCCAATGCTAACAGCACAACCAGGGCTCCTTTTTTGTTTATTTTATTATTTTTAAAAATCATTTTATTGGGGGCTCGTACAACTCTTTATCACAATCCATCCATACATCCATTGTGTCAAGCACATCTGTACATCTGTTGCCATCATCATTCTCAAAACATTTCCTTTCTACTTGAGCCCTTGGTATCAGCTCCTCATTTTCCCCCTCCCTCCCCGCTCCCCCTTCCCTCATGAGCCCTTGGTAATTTATGAATTATTATTTTGTCATGTCTTACACTATCCAACCTTCATCCACTTTTCTGTTGTCTGTCCCCCAGGGGTGGGGTTATATGTAGATCCTTGTAATCCGTTCTCCCTTTCCACCCCACCCTCCCGTTCTCCCTTTCCACCCCACCCTCCCGGTATCGCCACTCTCAGCACTGGTCCTGAGGGGTCCTGGATTGCCTGTGTTTCTAGTTCCTATCTGTACCGTGTACATGCTCTGGTCTAGCTGGATTTGTAAGGTAGAATTGGGATCATAATAGTGTGTGTGTGTGGGGGGGGTAGCATTAAAGAACTAGAGAAAAGTTGTATGTTTCATCAGTGTTACACTGTACCCAGGGCTCCTTGAGTAACTTAGGAAAGAAACCTCCAAGAGGCTGAACATTCTACAACAGCCACTTTAAGTCACGCTAATGTTTTAGGTCCAACCGGTTCCATAACCTAACAAGATCAAAGTCACTATAAGCCAGACAATTAGTGGCTATTTAACTAAATCCAAATCCAAAGAGGAGAAAGAAAAGGGCAGATAAAATCTACATGTGCAAAATTTATGGATTTCTATAGCCGTTGTGGCATGAAGGCGGTAGGTATTTGTTTTGGGGTTTTTTTTCTTTATGCAAGCATGGAAAAATATAGCTACCAACCCTTTTGTTTCCATGTTTAACGTTATAGGAATCAGGAATCAATAGGATTTTTCTGAGAAGGGCCAGTATGGTAAACATTTTAGGCTTTATGGGTCACATCTGGTCTCTCTCCTGTATTTTTCCTCTTTAAAACCTTAGCTCACAGGCTGTACTAAAATAGGCGTTGGTCCCAATTTAGCTCTGGGCAATAATTTGCTAACTCCTGATGTACAAACTTACCAGGAGAACACAATTAATTGAATGAATCAGCTTAGATCAATAGGAAAATATGTGGATTTTAAAACTAATGCACTTTAACATCCCACCCTAGGTGATAAGAAATCATCTTCATAAAATGATCAACCCTATGTTTAGATACCAAACTACCAGACAAGAACACCTTGGTCAATGAATATGAGGGCAGAATGAGTGAGCTCAAAGAAGAAGTGTACCCTAAATGGAGGGAGCCTACAAATCCATAAAACTAAATCTACTGCGATTGGGGCAATTCTGCACTTACATACAAACACAGCCACAGGACATAACAGAACTGCCCCTGTGGGTTTCCAAAACTGTACATCTTCTAGGGTTTCTGAGAATGTACATCTTCACGAGAGCAGAAAATTTTCATTTTCTCCCACCAAAAGCAAAAAAGAATTGTATTTTCAAAGAGCCAACAGAGTTGAAACCCTTCCACTCTGAGTCATTCTGTATAATAAGCCCTGTTGTGGAACCCACTTTCACCTATGCTTGTTGACATCTTCCCTTCCATCAGCCGTTCAATCAACATGCTGTCTATTCCATGAAGTCTTCCCAGCGTCCTCAGACAGACTGGATGCCTCCCTCTTTTGAATTCTCTTAGCACTTTGTGCCTCTTAAGAAACTGAAAGTACTTGGCCTTAGATGGTGCTTACTTAGATAGTTGTTTTAACGCCCCTCTAAATTATAAGTAAGTGAGCTCTAAAACAGGGTAAGGTGTCTTAATCCACAGAAGATTAGGTTGGTGCTCAATATTTACTGAATGACTAGGAAGAGTATGACCCTGAAACAAAACAGGCAGGACACACCCAAACTGAAGGAATAGCACAACTCTTTCAATAAACCAGGGTAAGAGTTACCAGCAAAAATATACATATATAAACCTGAAAAGCAAACAAACCATATATACATGGATAGAACACACAAATGCTCAATAACTCTTGACTAACACAATTTTAAATGGAGATACTGGTCCCAATCTCAACATCATTTTTTTTCCCTTTCCACCCATATTGAAAACTCTTTTGAACCAATGTCAAGTGAAAGACAGCAGTTTGCAGGAAACCAAGAGATCTACAAGAGTTTCATTAACACTGCTATGCACTTCAGATGGAAAAATTAGTGGGATAACAGACATAATTAGATATACTTGAGTTCCTATAAATTCTAAGGCTCTAAAGATTTTAATTTCTATAGATTCTAATTCAACATCACTCTGAAATACTTACAGGAGTAAATAAGAGCTGGAAAGAGAGTTTCATTTCTCTCCTGAGCTGTTTCGACCAGCATACGAAGTGGACCTTTTGGACACAACACAGCCACTAAATCTAGACAGAGAAAGCAGAGAAGACATCCAATAAAATATACTGGGCTACACATGTACATGGTATTGGAGGGTTGAGGAGAAATTACCAAGGAACAAGGTTTAATGCTTTTTTTCTTGGACACAAAGAGGTTGAGTATGAAACAAATGACAAGTAAGTTCTTGTGTGGGGATTGGGTGGGTGGGGGTGGAGCTGGGGTGGCTAAAAACACAGTAACTTAAGATCCATGGTCATTTCATTTTTATTGACTTATTCTACAGTGTGTTAGCTCTGAATTCCAGATCTAATCTCATCTGTGTGAAGCAAAGAGGCACACATCGGGAGTGACAAGACAGAACTCTTCTATAGCAGTGGTCAAAATAAAACAAGCAGAACCGGGAACAAGCCATTTTCCAAATACAATACACGTATGAGCTGCAAAAAGAAACTACGCTGTGAGGAAGTTAATAGCATGAGACTGGTGGAACATTTCAAATTACAAAGAACAAAAAGTAAAAGAGAAAAGCCCCTCCTTTCAAAATGATGTCGTATTTTGCTAAAATCTTTAAAAGCATATGTATTCCAGAAACACTTGAAACGAGAATAGTAAATTGCATGAAACAAGCCAACTAGTATCTCTTTTCATAAAACATTTTAGTATTTCTCTAATTCTCCTGTTAAACAAAAGCACTTCACAAATATTCAGATCTTCGAACACATTATCTCCATTCTGTTTCCATTGATTTAGCTTCCTAACCCCCTTTGGGTAAATGTTGTCCAGTAGGTCACAAATAATATTGTTAACAGAAGCAATTTCTCACAGATAATATGGTTTATTTGATAAGCCAATCTATTAATTGGCTAAAAGGTGGCCTCCAGGAGTAGCTTCAGTTCCTACTTCAATGGGAATCCTGAGGGTAAGAGTCTTGGGGATTCCTCTAGTCTCTATCAATCCAGTAAGGCTGGCTCTTTTTAAGGAATTTGAATTTTACTCGACATTTCTCTCCCATTCCATCTGGGACATTCTATTGTGTCCCTGATGAGCACAGTTAACAGTGGTAGGCAGGGCCCACCTGGTTCTGGCCTCAGACTCAAAAGGCCAGGGTTCATTCATTTCTTCTCTCAGTCTTTGGCTTCTTTCATTCTTTTGCTCCAGATGAGTACAGACCAATAGTTGTATCTTAGATGGCTGCCTGAAACTCTTTTTAGAGCAATTAAAATAAATTGTTTTGAGAATTTTAGAACCTTTATTAACAAAATATCTTGAGGTCTTAAAAAATGGAGTTGAAAATCACTATTCTAATTATTGGATATAAAAATCGCTTATTTTAAAGGAACTCAAGGCTCTGTAGAGATAATCATTTGAATTATGGGTACACGAAATAAGAGGATTGATGGTAGAGGTAGTGCAGTTGAAAGAATACTGGAATTGGGGTTAAGATTCTTGATCAAATAGAATAGAAGCTTGTTTGAGCAAATCACTTACTTCTATAAACCTTGGTTTTGCTAGCAATCAAGTAAGAATAACTGCTGTTTACTCCACAAGATTACATTTAAAAAGTAACAGATTACATTTAATGATAAAAATAGCTCTAAAGGTTTACATGTATTATTTAATCCTCACAAAAACTAAGACACAGAGATGGAGTAGCTTATTAGCAGACATGTAGCCAATATGTGATAGAAGAATATATCTCCAGAAATGGCATTCTTAATCACAGCTGTACAAAAATACATGGATATTTTGCAATATATATATATAGAGAGAGATTTAGATAGATAGAATTTGTGTGTGTGTGTGTGTGAGAGAGAGAGAGAGAGAGAGAGAGAGAGAGAGAGAGATATGAAAGTGAGGGGGCCTTCTGAGATGAGTAATGTTAGCCTTGGATTTTACCATATACTGAAATCACAGCCAAGATGAGCCATGCCGTCCATTCAGGGAGGTACTTGATAAAGACCAGGGCCATGAGGGCACTGATCATAATGAGATAGGCCTGCTGGAGTCGAAGTGGACCTTTCCAGTGTATGGCGATCATCCCCACAACACCAAAATTCCAGATCAGGAGGGCAACAGTAATGTAGTCCACGGCAACATTGTATGTTTTAAATACTTCCCTGAAAATATTTAATGAAGATTTTTTAAAATCAATGCAAAATATTGACCAAAACAATATTTAGAACTATGGCTCCCAAACAGTACTGATTAACTCATGTTTCTATTTTATCATATACAGTATTGACCATTCTCCATAAACACATGCTGTGTCCATCTAGCAAGCTAACCCACCCACAGGCTTCAAGGGAGAGGCCTGGCAATTTGCTCCTATAAAAATGGCAACCAGAAAACCCGTGGGGGTAGTTCTACTCTATCAATCACATGGGGTCCAGGAGTTGTAATCTATTCGGTGGCACCAAACCACCACCTCCACCACCACTACCACCACCACCAACCAGGCTTTTCTGCCTTAACAGTGTTCATGGAGAACTTTCCCTCTCAGTTTATCAGAGCTACTTCATTTGTTTAAATGAACCTGTTTTTTTCTGAGTAGACATTTAGTTTGATTCTGTTCTTTTGTTACTACAAATAATGCACAAATGATTATCATTATATATTAATGGGTTCGGAAAATATGCACTTATCATCTGAACGGATATGCCAAACTACTCTGTTTAAAGTTTTGTACAAAATGTGTGAGCATTTCAGACTATTTGTAATATTCTCAAACTATTTTTATAACCTGATGCATAGCTATAATTAGCACTTACTATATGAAGACTGAAATTAACTAGTCTTGAGTTCTTTCAATGTTATTTATTATAGCAAGGATTATTATATTAATTTTTCCAAGTATGAACTCTTATTTGGAAACAATTATAACTTCAGAATAATGAATCACGGGACATGCTTTAGTGACCGCTGTACAGTTACGCTCTAAAAACAGATCGTACAGGACAGTTCTACTCTGTTCTATAGGGTTGCTGTGGGTCAGAATGCACATAGTGGCAATGGGTTTGGTTTTCCTCCCAGGTGATTCTAATGCATACCCAGAGCTGAGAATTAATTATTTTTATCACCTGGTCTCAAATATGTAATAATGATTTTCATGTGGATATGCTTTTCTAGTAATAAAAATCTGACATTAAATATTTAAAAAAACCAAACAACAGATCGTATAGTTCACTACTTACCCCAAATAAATGAATGAGAAAAAGAATAGCAACAGTAGAGATGAAATAATTAGCCAGGCATGGATAACCTGGGGGGGGGAGGGAGAAAAAAATGAGTATCAATATAATTAAGACTCCATAAACCTTAAAAAGTGATATATTTTTTTTACTTCAAAAATAGTGTCTAATTGTTATACTTTTTAAATCACAGAACCTAAAAAAAAAAAAAAGGCTTTAGACTCAAGAGCACACCTGTATTAAACTCTGGTGTTGAGTTATTCATGATATAAAACAGAAACCTCAACAAGAGGTTTCATGATCAGACTCTATGTTATACTCCATGTCCCTGTTTTGATCACCCACATTCTTTTAAATCAGTGAGTGCTCCTTTCTTTCAAAGAAAGGATTTCTTAAATTTTCTCACTACTTCTCCTTAAACAGTTCAATATACATACTAGCTTAAAGTTACTTCACAAGAACAGCTGAATTAATCTTTATCTAGTCAACAGGTCAAGTATAACTTAATATGTAACTTTTATTACTAGTGAGATAGTACAAACACATTTATTTTTCTGTCTATGGATATGTTTATTCGTCACTTGTATTTTCTACTGAACTTCTCAATGTAAACCTTCCGTAATAATGGTTGTAAGTATCTTCCCTATTGGCTGTTGCTGTGTGCCACTGAGGTGGTTCTGACCCATAATGACCACCCAGCCTTGTCCTGGACCATCCTCAGTCACCGCTGTGCTTGACTCCGTGGGGGAAGCCACTGGGCCAAGGACTCTCGCTGAGTCTTCCTCTTTTTCACTGCTCTTCTTCTTTCCCAACCATGATGTCCTTCTCTAGGACTCGTCTCCCCTGACAACATGGCCAAAGTATGTAAGGTGAAGTCTCCCAATCCTAGCCTCTGGCCGTACTTCTTCCAAGGTGGATGTTTGTCCTTTTGGCAGTCCATGGTACTTTCAATATTTTTTCCAACACCACAATTCAAACTCATTCATTCTTCTTTGGTCTTCTTTATTCAATGTCCAACTTTCACATGTAGATGAGAATTGAAAATAGCATGACTTGGGTCAAGCGAACCCTTGCTTTTGAACACTCTACAGAGGTCTTGTGTAGCAGATTTACCCACTGCAACCTATTTGGATTGGTCATTTATCTTATGGTTTTCTGAATTATTTCTGAATTATTGTGTGAATTCAAAGTCTCTTCTGATGTTAACTAGATAACATCCTTCCTGTTTGTAAATAGAAAGCAGGACTTTCTCCCCTTGTGAAGCTCCTATGTTAAAGTCTCTGGAAATAAAGGACCACCACTTCAAGGCCTACAGTGAACATCTCTAAACTCTGAACTACCCAGGCCAGAAATCATGTAGCCAGGAAGTTACACGTCTAGCTATATAATAAATGGTATGTAGGAGTCGATCCTGCCAGAGAAGTGCCCGCAACCTGGGCATCCTGTAGCCAGCGCTCCCAGGGGTGCTTTCACCCTGAGACACCTTGCACCTCTTCAGCTCAGAGCCTTTAAGAACTCAGATGCTATATCTTTTAATAACCTGGCACCATCTGCTTTCTTCACCACATTTGCTTATGCACCCATTTTGTCTTCAGCGATTATGTGGGGTGAGCTTCACAAAATACCAGTTTGTTAGAAAAAGTGTTCTTGTATTGAGGGAGGGCATGAGCTGAGGTCCAAGGTCCATCCACAACATCAGTGTATTGCTTTATAAATATATGTGCATAGGCAAAAAAAAATGGTATTAGGTCATTTAACTTCTTCTATTTTGTATAGACATTGTACAACCAGCCACTGACATGGCAAATCCTCAGTGCCTCTTTCCAAACATGTCCCAACAAGTTTCTGACTCAAGAGCTCCTTTAATTTTCTAAGAGTCAAAATAAACAACTAGCTCTGTCAAGAATGGCTATGCTTGCTAAGAACTAAACATAAAAAATACCCTCAACCAATATGGAACTCTGGCTTGAAGTGCCTTTCGACTTTTATCATAACTAAAGGAGCACACAGTGACAGAAACACATCACGTTCAGTTACCAGTAAGAGGGAGCAAGCACACTCCAATCTGTCTCTCCCTCTGACAGCAACCTGGAGTGAGGACACTGAGCAGTAAGGTGAGTACATGGGACAGGGAAAGGCAGGGGTGGCAGTCCCACCACACCTGCAGTGAGTTTACCATGTTTTTTTTCTCTAGTACCAACCCTCCTTGCTTGGCCTCAACACAATTTGAAGCCCAGAGTAAACATTAAAGGTTCTCTAGATCTGATGCTCACAGGGAGAACAGAAATCCCATGGTTCCTTTCCCCTTTCTCTCCGTCCTTTCATACCAGGCAGGAGCTTCAAGTGGAGCCAATAGACATGGCTGTACTTCTCTCTATATCCTCCGGCCACTTGGTTCCTCCTGTTCTACTTCAGCATGTATAAAGCTGGGAACCAGGAGGGCCCACCTCAGAGAGCTGGTGTGACAGCTATATGAAACAAGGCCTACAAAGTGCTTCCAACAATACTTGGTGCAAAGCAAATACTAAAAACATGTCAGCAATTACGATCAAAGTTCAGATTATCAACAAAAAAATAGGGGTGCACTGATGCAAGGTATATATATTTAAAACATAGCTATGAGGTGAAAAATGAGATGGCAAAGTAGCTGGGTCAAGTAATGGCTTTTGTTGGGAGAAGGGAGAAAGGCATTTGCAGAAGACCTACTATGTGTTGTGCACTATAACAATATACTACTTCATGTAACCCTCATAACAAAGTTATAATAAACTTAGCTATTGTCTGGGGTCTTAAAGGCTTGAAGGTAAACAAGCAGCCATCTAGCTCAGAAGCAACAAAGCCCACATGGAAGAAGCACACCAGCCTGTGTGATCACGAGGTGTCAATGGGATGAGGTATCATCAGGAAAAAAAAAAAAAGTATCATTGTGAATGAGGGGGAGTGCCGAGCGGAGACCCAAAGCCCATCTGTAGGCAACTGTCATCCCCTTACAGAAGGGTCCTGGGTAATTGATGAGCCAGTCAGGGTGCAGTGTAGCAATGATGAAACATACACCTCTCCTCTAGTTCTTTAATGCTTCCTCCCTCCCACTATCATGATCCCAATTCTACTTTACAAATCCGGATAGACCAGAGGATGTACACTGGTACAGACAGGAACTGGAAACACAGGGAATCCAGGACAGATGATTCCTTCAGGATCAGTGGTGACAGTGGCGATACGGGGAGGATTCAGGGAAGATGGGGTAGAAAGGAGTAACCGATTACAAGGATCTATATATAATCTCCTCCCTGGGGAACGGACAACAGAAAAGTGGGTGAAGGGAGACATCGGACAGTATAAGATATGACAAAATTATAAAAATTTATAAATTATCAAGGGTTCATAAGGGATGGGGGAGGGAGGGAGCAAAATGAGGAGCTGATACCAAGGGCTCAAGTAGAAAGCAAATGTTTTGAGAATGGTGAGGGCAACAAATGTACAAATGTATTTGACACATTTGGATGTATGTATGTATGTATGGACTGTGATGCCTTGAACGAGCCCCCAATAAAATAATTTTTTAAAATAAATTAATTTTTAAAAATAGACTTAGCTATTATCTTTCCTTTGATTATCTCATTAATGTGCAAAGAGAAATGTCTTCGCTAAGGTCACAAGCCAGAAAGCATTCCATTCAGGAAGTAAATCTAGATCTTTCTGGCTCGTAAGTTTGTCCTCCACATGTCAGTCACCGGCTGACTGGGAAAACCCACACATGTTTACAATCAGAAAAACAAGGAGCTAGGCCTGAGATCGTACTTCCTCTTTTATGGAAGCATAAGGAAATGAGATGATTTCCTAAGGTCCCTGGAAACAGGACTCAGTAGCAATCCCAAGTCCGGAGTTCCATATGTCCAAGTATACAAGCATTTAGGAGAGAACAGGAAATCTAGAAGTGAGTTCTAGATTACAAAAAGGAAAGTAAAAGTCCACCTCCACAAAACAAACTACAAAAGAACAGAGCAGAGTACAATTTTCCCACTGCCTCAGTTTACCACACTGTGGCGGCGAGCCGGGGCTGTGGTCGGGGAAGTTAGGTCACCAGTGTGTCAGGAACAAGCAGGGTCATCCAAGGTGCAACGGGTTTCAGAGGAACTTCCAGACGAAGAACAGACTACGGAGAAAGAATATGCTGTCCGCTTCTGAGGGATTAGCCACTGAACACATGATGAGTACCAGTGGACTGCGGTCAGGTACCGCGGGCGGGATAGGCTTGTCCACTCCTGAGGGATAAGCCACTGAACACATGACAAAAAACAGGAAGACCACAAAGAACTGGCCCTGTGGCTGCAACAATGGTTCTACCATAACGGTTAGGAGGGTGGCACGGGACTGAGTAGTGTTCCTTGTGTTGTGAGTAAGGTGGTTGGGTCGGAGCTACCTCAACAGCACCTGGCAATAATAGTGTATAATTTCGGTAAGTCACAGAGTCTAATAAAGCAGAGAAATAGGATTGGCAGATAAAAACTTCTATGCAGACAAAATAGATAGCGTGAGGAGAAGGACAGGGAAAAACAACTAAGACATGCACACATTTTAAATGAAGGCAGTGCAATCTCTCCTGGCAGGAGCTCACATCACTGGCACTAGGAGTTCCTGAGTGTTAACGACCTGCCTTTTGTCTTAATGTCCTCCACATGATGATGAGAGTTAGTTTCCAGATTATCTTAACTTAGATGAGCGCCTCTACCCAACCAAAGGTTCAACAAATGGCAAGGCTAAACTCCCTATGATTAGAGTTTGAACACTAAAATCTATTCAATCTTTTTAGTGTCATCTAAATGTAAATGAAGACATTTTGCTTTGCCTATGAAATTAAGTACAATGCTGGTGAAGATGGGGGCCAGAGCAAAACAGAGCTTCTCATTCACTCTTGGTGACAAGTACAAACTGAGAACTCCACAGGCCAAGAGCTGAAAACACAACAATACTGTGCTCCAGAAATTCTATGTCTGGGATTTTACTCTCAGAAATGATGTGAAAAAATTAAACGCTCTATGCATAAAGCCATTCCTTGTTTCAATAATAGTGAAACACTGGAAACGACTTCAATGTTCAACATTAGTAGAGGTAGATTACAATATACCCATTGAGTCCAATGTTATAGAGCTGCTAGAAGTATTTTCTAAGAACATAAAACATGGAAAACAGCTTATGTCCAAGTAAATGTTAACAAAGGACATGCATTGATTAGGCATTTTAACTGTTTTTTAAAACACCAAAATTATACAAGAAAATAGAACAACAACAAAAAAATAGGACATACCCTTGCATTTGGGAAGTTAACATATATAATTTCTATTCTTTGAGAATAACCTTAAAGGTCCATACCTTATAATCACTTATAATTTTTCTGGGGTGGGAAAAAACAATTTTTTTTTCTGGGGTGGAAATAACTATGTGCCATGTAGCTGAATGACTGAAATTCAGATATGAGCCACTTAAGCTAGAGAAAGCACTAACGGAGAGGCTGGGTGTGTGTCTTCCTTAGACAGCCTCTTCCGTCTCCATTCTCTAACAAACAACTGCTGCAGCTGAAGGAGAGATGGCACAACAGAGTCGAAGGCTCACAGTTTAGAAGTGACCACATGGCCAGGCACCAATTTCAACAGCAGCATCTGAGGGTGGATTTATTGTTCTGTATGCAAATATGAAAATCTGGATTTTTCTAGGTATATCACATTTTATGGGGAAAGCAAGTTCTTTCTTTCTTTTTTTTTTTTTGACAGCTATTACTTATGCGGGGATTAAGAGGTATCCTCCCTGGCATGTCATTAAATGTATATCAAAACGTTAAAATCACATTAGAATGTTAGATACTAACATTCTTGTTTTTCATTTATGCCTTTTGATATTTTTCAAACCATTTCACAAAGGAGGGAAAACTAAATTTGAAGTTACCTCTCGACTATAAGACCTTTTTCTTTACTACACCAAAGAAGTTACCTGTGATAGGAAAAGTCATAAAGCCACCAGGGTGAAATTAAAGCTCTGTGTGTGACTCACTTTACACCAAAACCAAACACACTGCCATTGAATTGATTCCAACTCATAGCAACCCAATATAGGGTTGCCAAGACTGTAAATCTCTCCAGGAGCAAATAACCTCATCTTTCTCCTGATGAGTGAGTTTGGACAACCAAGCTGGCAGTAAGCAGCCCAACACCTATTCCACAGCACCACCAGGACTCCACGCTCACCTTGTAGCACCGGTATTTGTACAGAACCACCAAGAGGATAGTCATGACCACAATGACGCTGATCATGATGGCGGCATTCAGGATTGAGTGCAGGGCTCTTTGGCCCACAGTCTCCGTGTCTTCTGTGAATGGTGTATAAATTCTACAACACAACAAAAGACAAAAGTCCAGGTAAGTGTTAACATATTCCCTTCCCACAACCGAAAAGTGGGTGAAGGGAGACGTCAGACAGGGCAAGATATGACAAAATAACAATTTATAAATTATCAAGGGCTCATGAGGGAGGGGGGAGCGGGGAGGGAGGGGAAAAATGAGGACCTAATGCCGGGGGGCTTAAGTGGAGAGAAATGTTTTGAGAATGATGAGGGCAATGAATGTACAAATGCGCTTTACACAATTGATGTATGTATGGATTGTGATGAGTTGTATGAGCCCCTAATAAAATGATTAAATAAATTTTAAAAAAAGACAGAATCCAGAGCCTTGCGGCCCTTCTGCTTCTCAAGCTGCTCCTCTGGCCGTGCAGCGACCTCCTCTGGCCTCAGGACTCCACGTGCAGGGGGTAAAGTGCCCGTAAGGTGTCTGTATACAACCTGAAATTTCTCCTATCCTTTATAAAACTCACTTGGATCACACACACACACACAAAAAATCCCTTCCCACACCAGAATTGTTTTTTCTTGAATCAACTAGTATTTTTTTTTTTTTTTGGGGGGTGCCCTCTGAGTAGAGGTCTCAAAAAATTGTGTATCTCTTTCCCTGAAAGTGCCTGCTAAAAAGGAAAGGGTTTACACAACCGAAAACTCTAGGAGCATGAATCAACTAGTATTTTATAAGACACTTCTTCTCTTAAGAATTTTTAACTTCTGAAAAATAGCTATACTCAATACAAGGAAATAATATCGAAGAGACTGAGAAGTGGTCTCACATGTAAGCCAGACACTGGCTCCATCTAGTGGGTGGCCTTGTACTGAAATAACTAAACCTCATCAAATATTCTTTCTCCACAGCTCACCAGGGAGTTGGGGAGGAGCCAGATTCCACCCCATAAACTAGTCAGGATATTGGTGTTTGTCAGAGAAGGTAACACGGCTCACAGTGACTGCCTTTCACCTGTAGGGTGACTGCACTGGAACTGACTAGTGGTAACGCCACATGTCTTTTTCCCCTCGTGTATCATTCATATAAAAGCATTTCTACTCCAAGTGCCAACGTTCTCAGCTAAGACATCACTTTTTCTTTTCCCCTTAAAAACAAAAATGGTTTTAGGTGAAGGTTTACACTACAAATTAGGTTCTGATTGAATAAATTATACAAAATTGCTCCATGATGGTGGTTGTATTTTTCACAATATGCCTTCTTGGTTCTGTTTACTGTTTCAGTTTTATCTAGCTGTCCTGCCCTCCTTGGCCTTTTCAACTTTGCTTTTGGGTACATAGGATGCCTGGTGGTACAGTGGTGCCTGGTGGCACCAGAGGGCTCGGGGTTCAAATCCAGAAATGAGGCAGTCTGGTGTGGTAACTATGTCCAGCCTCAGAAACCCTAGTGAGTTCTACACTGTCCTCCAGGGGTGGTATGAGCTCACGGTAGGTATTTGGATATGTGTTAAACTGTCTGGTC
This sequence comes from Echinops telfairi, assembly GCF_000313985.2. Taxonomy (NCBI): domain Eukaryota; kingdom Metazoa; phylum Chordata; class Mammalia; order Afrosoricida; family Tenrecidae; genus Echinops; species Echinops telfairi. The sequence goes on from NW_022103915.1 coordinate 32,355,495, forward strand.
TCACAGCTGACTGTTTAAGGGAGCACATTCCTCACAAGTGCTATTGTTTATGTGACTAGCCAATCAATTATTTGGCTAAAAAGTGACCTCTGGGAGTAGCTGCAGGCCCGGGTTCAGAGGGAACCAGCAGTTCCTCTAGTTCAGCAGTCCAGTAAGTCTAGTCTCTTATAGAATTTGAATTTTATTCTACATTTCTCTCCTATCATCTCATCTATTCCGTCTCTGGTCACACATGACACTAATAGCAGCAGGGCACTATCTAGTTTCCTGTTCTCAAGTTAGAAGAGGCTGTGTTCTGTGGACTAGCAGTCCTATGGACTAGTTTTTCTTTGTGTCTTTGCTTTTCTTCATTCTCTTTTGCTCCAGGTGAGTAGAGGCCAACAGGTGTACCTCAGATGGCTGCTCACAAGCTTTTAGGACTCCAGATGCTACTCAACTAACTAGGATGTACATTGTGGTTGTTACATACCGCATATACTCAAGTATAAGCAGACCCAAATATCAGCCAAGGCACCTAATTTACAATTCAAAATGCATTAAAAATGTGCTGAAAAACTCAGCTTATACACCAGTATATATGGTAATCTGTTGTCAATTTGAGACATAAGATTGACGTGGTGGAATTTGGCCTGTCAATCAGGTCGCAGCTTGATGACCTCATTTGGAGGCACTAAGGAGATACATAGCTCACTGTAGCCAGAACACAGACTCACTCCCCGCGAGATATTCCTGTTGAGAAGACACATGGAGCTATGTTAGAGTCATGGAGCCACATGGAGAAGCCACATGGAGACCCCTGCCAGCACTGAGATGATTCCACTGCCACTGGATCCACAAGACTTCCCACCCACTGGCCTTTGATCTTCCTGCATTCAGCATCATTGCATGTGTTGCATGAGTCTGAAGAGGCAATTATGACTGGTATCAGACATATGTGCTAATATTGGATTTATGGACTTAATCTGGACTGGGCTGGGTTGTTTTCTCAATATTCAATGGCTCTTATATATAAAACTCTCTCTTATACACCAGTCTCCTTGGATTTGTTTCTCTAGTCAACCCAGACTAACATAGACATTAATTATCTTTGTTAATTATGTTATGTCAATTGACTGAGCTATTCCAGAAGACAATGGTGCCAAGCCCAAGATTTCATTTTTGACTCCCTTATAATGAGGTAGGGCCATTAAACTAAGTACAGGCTAATGAAATATAAAATGATGTGTTGTAAGGAACTTCTAGCAAAGGAGTGAACCGCTGACACATATGTCCCTGTCCTTCTCTCCTCAAATCTTCCCTTCTGATTGGAATAAAAGCCACACCTGACCCTGAAGTAAGCCAGAAGGACCTGGTCTGGACTGCCTATCCCTGCACTTCTCTGTACACGAGATAGAAAATATGTCTTTCATTTAAATGTTATTTTAATTTTCTTTACAAGGTCAAACAAATTTTTTCTGTAAAGGGCAAAATAGTAAGTATTTTAAGTTTTGTGAGCCATACAATCTCTGTTGTAACTGTTCAACTGTTACTACACTGTGACAAGAGTCACAGGTGGTACATGGATGAGTATGACTATATGCCAATAAAACTTTTACAAAAACAGGCGGTGGGCTGAATTTGACCTGCCACAGCTTGCCTACCTCATTCTGTAGTGCTCACCCAATCTAGCACTCCCTTTTGGCCACTGTCTCCCATCCAAGTCCTTTCCTCATCCTCTGGGCCTTTCTCTCCAAAGGTTAAAAACTTGGCTTTCAGAACACCACATAGGGTTTCAGACTTCCCAATTTTGAACTCTGAAATTCACTTAAGACTCTTCTTTGAGGCCCATGGTAGTTATAGACAGAATTCACTGACATCTATTCAGAGCTAGGAAAGCGACATAATAGCTCTCAAAGAGTGCCAACTGGTATTTATGATTTTTTCATTGAACAACTTTGATCCAGCATTTATGATATGCCTGGCCCTGACGATAAAGTACCCTGACAGAACAGCATAAAAGGGAGACTCACTGCCATTGAATTGATTTGACTCCCAGCAACCCTAGAGCACAGAGGAAAAGTGCTCCTTTGGGCTTCTGAGCATTTACATCTTTATGATCTTCTCCCTTGGAGCCACTGCTGAGCTCAAACTGTTGGCCTGGAGGGTAACAGCTCAGTGTGTCCGGGGCTCTTGTTTACTAGGAAAGCAGCAGGCATTCAATGATGTCAGTAAATATGAATCTGCAAATTGTGAGAAGTGAAGAAGAACCCGTTGTGATGAGAAAGATACCAGATAATAATATCCACTGCTCTGACTAGGGCCACAAAAGGCCCTAAAGAGAACGGAAGAAAATGTGGAACAAAATTCAAAATCGTCAAAAAGACCAGACTCACTGGTCTGTTGACAACTGGTGGATTTCTAAACTTGTGACCCGCAGGCACCCTTCAAACCTGGAACTGAACCTGCCCCTGGGGACTACCTTCAGTCAAACAACCGCTGGTGAGGAACTGCTCCTCAGAATACCAACCATCCAACATGAAAAGGATCTCTC
>NW_022103915.1:32358232-32360135 GCF_000313985.2 Echinops telfairi
CAGGAAGGACTAATTCAGTTAGGAGGCTCATGGACATTATCTTTAAGGACCTAACATTCAAGCCCAAATGGGGTTAAGAATAAACCCCGTAAAATTACAAAAAGAAAGAATAGTCTAGGCAGAACAGTGGTCTTAATCGGGTCTATCTAGTGATACCCTGTGAGAAAAGCAACTGTGCATCCTTCAAGTCCTGCCTATTGTGACTGCGCCTGGCCATCAGAGGAAGGACGTTTGAGCCTTCTTGTGGCTCTCCTGCCAAGGCCTTCCAGGAGAAGAGGACCTGCTGTGAGGAACACCACACTGCTCTGGGAAGAAGCAAATTAAACACTCATACGTACAGTTGCCCATCGTTGCGGGTATAGAAGCTGACCGACTTGATGGTCGCCACAACCACCACCATGCACAGCGTCACTGGGACAAAGAGCATGATCACATGCTTGGCACCGTATTTCAACGTCAGCTCCTCATCTTCTTCTTCGTCTTGTTCCACCACCTGCCGCGTGTTGCTCTGTGGCTGTCCATTGGACAATGGCTCGGGGTCACCACGCCGCCGCCTCTCATGGTGCTCGTGGCGCTGCCATTCGCGACTGTCATTCTAAAAACAAAAGACATTTCTTCAGTAAGTCAGATTCTCCAGAAAACCAGAGCACTGCATCAAAATCACAAAATGTAGGAAATAGGCTTGGGGTTGACAAGAGGTCCATCACCTGCATTCAAAACACTGGAGCCAAGAAAGAACTAATGAGTAAGAAGTACACAGACACCCATGACCTCCCTTTTACCTGGATCATGGTTTACCTTAGACCTGGTGGTGTAGTGGATATGTGTTAGGCTGCGATCTGCGTGGTCAGCAGTTTGAAATCACCAATAGCTCCTTGGGACAAAGACTGGCTTTACAGTTTCAGAAACCCACAGGCGGTCACTGCGTCAGCACTAACTCAATGGCAGTGAGTGGCTTCCCTCACTTCTTCTTTCCCTTTCTCAACCTAATACAGAAGTACTGACGCCGACAGGCACACTGCCTCCTTGTCCTTCCATTCACACAGTGTGCGTGTCCTGCCTGCGGTTTCATCCCAGCGAGCAAGAAACTGTCTTATGTTCATCACGAATAACACTTTCTCCCTGTAGTGATGGATAAGCATCGCTATTATTTCTGACAAATGCAGGTGAACTTGTAATTCTCTCCCATAAAAGTTTTGTTTTTTTAAAAAGTCCCTGCAGAGAAAGTATGCCGTCAGCACTTCTGGCAGCCTATCTCCCTGACCCCCACCCAAGCTGGCCGTGCCCAGAACAGAGTAAGGAAGCAACAAATACAGAGGGGTAGCCCCCCGTCCCCCAAAATAACATTTCTTTTTTCAAATATATGTATCTGAATTTTTTACAAAACAATCTTATCACCCTCGAAGTACTCTCCATTACACTTACTACATTGATCAAATCTGTGATTCCATTCTTGAAAACATTGTTCCAACTCATCTGTTTAGATGGCTGACAGCACCTCCCTCGTTTTGTTCTTCACCTCTTCTACATCCTCCAATCAGTCCTTTCATGTCCCTCTTCATTTGTGGAAACACAAAAAGTTGCAGGCAGAGATGTCAGGTCAGTAAGATGAGTGGGGAAAGAGAGGCACACTCTTTTTGGCCAAAATCAGGGGAACTGAGATGGCTGTGTGAGCAGGTGCACTGTTGTGGTGGCAAAAGCAGTCCCTGTCTGCCACAAATCGGGCCTGCCTTTTTTGTCCCACACTGTTATGCAATCTATTCAGAACCTCTAAATAGAAAGCTTGATTAACAGTCTGACCTGGTGGAATGAGCTCCAAATGCACTATCCCCCTCTCACATAAAAACAACAACAACAAATGAGCATCATCTTGATACTGATTTCACGTGATGAGCTTTCTGTC
>NW_022103915.1:32360955-32375662 GCF_000313985.2 Echinops telfairi
GCTCATGTGTTCCTTTTATCTTTAGCCCAGCTTGAGCTTTGCCTCCCATTCAAATTCAGCCTTTTTATTTTGGCATTGGCCTTCTGTGTTAGTCCAGGTAGACGAGAAAAACACATTCATAGACACTCACGTGCACAAGAGAAAGTTTTATATCAAAGAGCAATTGTACATTAAGAAAACATCCCAGATCAAGTCCCTAAGTCCAATATTAGCCCATATGTCCAGTATCAGTCTATGCATTCCTCTTCAGACTCACGCAACACATGCAATGACGCTGAATGCAAGATCCCAGGCCAGTGAGTGGAAATTCTTGTGGGTCCAGTGGTGGTGGAAGCATCTCAGCACTGACATGGGTCTCCACGTGGCTCCTCAACTCCAGGGCTCTGGCTCCATCAGCCTCTCTCCATGTGGCTTGTTGTTAAGTAATGTCTTGCAGAGAGAAAGGGTGTCCCGTCTCCAGCAAGCTACGTATCTCCTTAGCAGATCCAAATGAGGTCATCAAGCTGCAACGTGATTGACGGGCAGGCTAAACTCCATCCCTTCACTCTTAAGTCTCAAATTGATGTAACAGATGATGTAACTAACACACCTGGATTCCTGTCTTAAAACTTAGTTTTTATAAAGGGTAAAATAAGTAACAAGAGCAATAATAATATGTAGAAAAGAAAAAAATACAAAATAGTCTTCTTTCTTCAATCTCCAAATAAACAGAGAAAGAAACGAAAGTTAGTGGATAGTGGATCGTCTAAGATGTAATTAACTCAGTTACGATAGAATTTCCTTCATTAGGAAGGTCATCTGAGAACATACCACTCGTAGCTCATTTTTCACTCTAGAGTATTATTATTAATTGAAAATATTTAATTGACTTTAAAACTCACTGCAATGTGTAAGGGGCTATGATATATGGTTTATAACATTCTCCAAGTTACCACATCAGCATCATTTCACAAGTAGGCAAACAGCCACAGCTGGTGTTAGAAGCAGGTTTGAACCCAGATGTGCCTGACTACAGAAATGACGTTCTTAACCACTCTTCCACTTGCTGTTTTCAAAACATGGGAGCGCAACAGACTCACTGGAGGCTGAGAATCCTTTTTTCATCTTATTTTCAGGTTGTTCATTTCAGTAAGAATCAAAACACTACTATATTCTAGGTCCTCTGCTGAAATGAATTAGCTCTAAACAATAACCACTCTCTTCCCCCTCAAAAAAAACAAAAAACAAAACAAAAACCCCACCTCACTGCCATTGAACCAGTTCTGACTCACAGAGAATTGCAGAACAAAGTAGAGCTGCTCCTGTGTTTTCCAAGGCTATAAATCTTTCTGGGAGCAGAAAGCTAAAACTGAGTTCTTATAAAAGGTAAAATGAATAACAAGAGCAAGAACAATAATACATAGTAAGTGAACAACAAACCAATCAGTTACTCCTCTTTCTTCACTCTCGAAATAAACAGAATGAGATAAAAGTTGATGTATATCTTTGTTGCTGGTAACATATAATTAATCTTTCTCCCCCCAAAGTGGCTGATAGTTTTGAACTGCTGACCTTGAGAGTTAGAAAACCAATTTGTAATCCATTACACCACTAGGGCTCCTAATCAGATCTAGAATATTGAAATTAATAAAATCTAGATAAATCTCGTCCTTAACTTTGTAAGTTAGTTTTACTATATGATAAACATTACTCTAGAGAAGTAAGTACGTGCTACGTTGTTGTTGTTGTTTGTTGTTGTTGTTGTTAGGTGCTAGAACAGGGTAGAAGGATAAAAGGAAGGGAACAGGAGAGAAACTGGTCTTGAAAAGGCACTGGTGTAAACATCCTCACTCTGGAGGTCAGGAAGTAGAGTAACCTTGAAGAGAGAACATTTCTGAAGAACCAGCTCCTCCGATGAGTGTAAAATTATTCTCAGGCCCCTGAGGCAGAAAAATGGAATTGAAAGATAATGGAATTTTCCCATAAACTTTTGAAGACCACTCATTTAATCACCATTCACCAAGAAAAATAGATTAGAAAGGCCACCGAGTCCAACAGCATTAGAACAGGTGGTGGTGACAAGAAAGGAGGGTCCAGACAGACAGGGTACATGGTGACAGACAGCTGAAGACCGGGCAAGTTGAGGATATTCACACTATTTTCCCAGAAGAGGGAAGTCACCTACTAAAAATGTTATGTTTGAGACCAATGTTCACCAAAACAAACTGTGCAATATACACTAAAATAGACATAACAATAGTTTATCCTCACATAATTCATTTGATAAAAAGCACTCATATTTATCTCACAGAATTATCTCAATACCCTGGAGGTGCTGGTGGATGAACACCTTGGCCACAATCTCACAGCCAGGAAACAGCAGAGGCAGAAATCAAGTTTCTAGATTTAAAACCTGTTGGGGTAGTGGTTACATGCTGGGCTGTGAGCCACATGGTCGGCGGTTCTAAACCACCAGGAGCTCCCCAGGAGAGGGGCTGGGCTTTCTACTCCCGTAAATAGCTACAGTCTCAGAAACTCACAAGGGGTCGCTATGAGTCGGCATTGATTTGATGGCAGTGAATTTGGTTTGGTTTGGGTTTGGTTCTATGGCACCACAGTTGTTGTACTGTGGTTGTTATGTGCCCACTCACAGAAGCCCTATTACAACATACAAAATGCTGTCTGATCGTGCACCACCCTCACAATGATTGTTTTAACCCACTGGTACAGCCACTGTGTCAATTCATCTCATTGGAGGTCTTCTTCTTTTCACACCAAGCATTTTCCAGGAACCAGTCTGCTAGCCTATCTAAAAACTTAATCGGGCAAGTTTAGCGGGAAACTGGCAATCATAACATACTCCTTTGCAGTACTCAACCGATGCTTCTAATATTTCCCAACCCCACCCATCCTGTCTGCATAGCTGATGGGATGTTTGAGCACTGTTTAACTCAACAGTAACACACATAAAAATCACTCACATAAGCCTATATTCTTCATAGCAGTCATGTAGTAGAACAACAGATACACCGGTAACTGCTGACATCAGATGAATCTTAGTTGAAAGCAGAGAACACCAGAGAGATGTTTCCCTATTACTGACTATACAAAGGCAATTTATAGCCACACTATACAATGTGGATCACAAAAAGCTATGGAGAACATTAAGGAGAATGGGTATTACAGAACACTGCATCGTACTCATGAGAAACCTGTACATGGATCTAAAGCCAGTTGTGGAAACAATAGTAATGAGATAGTGCAGGACTTAAAATTAAGAAAGGTGGGGAAAAATTTTTAAGAAAGGTGTGCGTTAGGGTTGTATCCTTACACCATACTTATTCTGAGCAAATCATCCAAGAAGCTGGACTAAATGAAGAATAAAACAAAAGGACAGCAGGAAGGCTCGTTAACAATAGTCAATATGCAGATGATACAACCTTGATTGTAAGGAGAACTTGAAGCACTTGCTGATGAAGATCAAAGGCCTTATCCCCTTCAGTATGGATTACAACTCAATGTAACGAAAGCAAAAATCCTCACAACTGGACCAATAAATATCATAATCAATGGAAAAAAGATAGACGTTATCAAGGATTTCATTTTACTTGGATCCACAATCAATGCTCATGGAAGCAAGTGAAGAAATCAAGCAATGTACTGCACATTGAACAAATCTGCTTCGTAAGGCCTGCAAAAGAGCCAAGATGTTACTTTGAGAACGAAAATGTGCCTGACCCAAACCACGGTACTTTCAATGCGTGTGAAAGCTGAGGCTTTAAAGAAAAGATGGGAAGAGACATGTAGTACAGCAGAGGGCTGACTCAGAAGGTCTGGGCTGTCCAAACTGCACATTTCCAAGAAAGATTTGGCCTCTACCCAGCTCCTGGGAGATAAGCTCTGAATTCTTTGAATACCCTTAAGAGTATCTTTGTTGCAGTAAAAAGATCACTACAGACTAATACATTTTTAGTAACCATATAATGGATAAGGGTGTTTTAAAATTGAATTGTGTCCTCAATTATATGTTAGGTCGTGATTCCCAGTATCGTGTGGTTTTCTCTCCATGTTGTAACCTTATGTTATTGTTTTATGTGTTGTAAATCCTAATCTTTGCCTTGGCTACCAAGATAGGATTAGGTCATGTTAAAGGTGATTGGGTTGTGTTTGTTAAGTTAGTGGGCAGGCGCAGAATGGGATGTTATTGTTCTGATAGAGACCCTCTGTACAAATAAGGAACCCTGGTGGTGCAGTGGGTTGTAAGTTAGGCTGCCAATCATATGGCCAGTAGTTCAAAACCACCAGCCTCTTCTCTGTAGAAAAATTGGGCTTTCTACTCCCGTAAAGAGTTGCCGTCTCAAACACACAGGAGCAGTTCCACCCTGTGCTGCTGGGAGGGTCAGTACGGACTGAACTCAACTCAATGGCAGAGTTTGGTTTGGTACAACAGAACTTGTCTAAATCTGCACCATCCTCATAATCATTCTTCTTTTTTTCCATAATCATTCTTATGTTTGAGCCCATTTGCGGCCACTGTTCAATCCATCTCTTTGGTGGTTTTCCCTTTTTCGATGATCCTCTACCACGTTTAATGTCCTTTTCCAGGGACTGGTCTCGCCTTACGCTCACTGGTGTCTAGTCAATTCCAACTCATCTCGATCTTACAGGTCACACAGAGTGCAACAGCCCCTGTGGGTCACCGAGACTATAAATCTGCATAGGAGAAGGCAGAAGAAGAGTCAGGGAGGGGTGAAGTGCATCCTTTGGACCCAAGGACCCGCACTGAGAATCTCGTAGGTCCAGGGGTAGACAGAGGCTAAGACACAAGTACAACTCCAAGGAATTCTAGGCCTATAGATGGTGATAGGATATAAAGGCCTCGCCCCAAAGCCTTACACTAAAGCTCACAACCTGACTTTGGACTTTGGGTCTCCTCAACTCTGAGAGAACACATTTGTTTGTTCAAGTCATCTACTTGTAGTATTTGTGTTACAGTAGTACTAGACAGGGTCCAATATTCAAATTTTATAAACCAACTCACTGCCATCGAGTCAACTGCGACTCATAGCAACCCTGTAAGACAGGGAAAGAAAAAAGACAGGGCAGAACTGTTCCTGTGAGTTTCCAAGACTATAAATCTTTATGGGAGTAGAGGGATAGAAAGCCTCATTTATCTCTCTCGGAGCAGCTAGTGGTTTTCAACTGCTGACCTTGTGGTTAGCAGCCCAGTGCATAATAACCCTCTATATCCTCAGGGCTCCTAAATATATTTTTAAAAACCTCTACAATTTAACAAAAAAGACAATTACCCCAATCAAATTTGTACATGTACAAATTGTTGAACTGGTATACGTTATGTTGTATACACCTCTACATAGAGAGAGAGTCCTTGTTCAGGCCTATCTGAGCTATGCCCAATAGTGTATGCTAACAACGTGATCTACCAAAGGGCGAGTCATGTGATATCAGCTTGGCCTCTGGTCAAAGTCAGATACTCAATCAGCCAAAGTCCATATGACTGGCCTAAATTAAAAACTCTAGACACCAAAGCTCAGATGAGCTCCCCACAGTGGAAATAACTCTTGCATGTGCTCAGCCACAGCTGCTGGGAGAATTTAACATTATCTGCAAGCTTAAGTGGGTGAAGACACGTGAAAACTTGTGCTTAGCCTCATGTGGCATACGTTATGTATGTCTTTTTTCATTGCTGATTTTCATCTGTATCCTTTCACTGCAATAAACTATTACCTGTGAGTACAACAGCTTTTCTGCATCACGAATCTTTTTAGTCAATTGCTGAACCTGAGGATGGTCTTAGGAAATTTCTGAACATACTTGTATTCTGAAAATTATAAAACATTGCTAACAGAAATGAAAGAACTAAATAAACACAGAAACGGACTATGTTCATGAGCTGGAAATCTATATTAAGGTGTCAATCCTGCCAACACAAAATTACCTATGGATTCATCATAACCCCAAATTCCTTGCACCAATTTCAGACAGCAGAAAAGTGGGTGAAATGAGACAGCAGTCTGTGTAAAACATGAAAAAAAAATTTATAGGAAAAAAGGATAGATAAGTCTTGGTTAGCAAAGAACATCTCTCTCTCTCTGGCATTCCCCTGCCCACTGCTGAGATCATGGCCATCCAGGAGGGCTGTGTTCCAAGATATGGGTGAAACCAAGTCACTCAACCCGACTGCTTGGGTGGTGGCTGCAGGCGAATGGGGGGACAGGACTCAACCCAAGGTCTCTCGTATGGAAGGCTCCTAAAATCAAGAAAGGTGTGCATCAGGGCTGTATCCTATCACCATATTTATTCAATCTGTATGCTGAGCAAGTCACCGGAGAAGATGGAGTACAGGATGAAGAATGCAGCATCAGGATTGGAGATATGCAGATAACACAACTTTGATGTTGAAAAAGAAGAGGACTTGCAGCACTTGCTGATGAAGATCAAGGAGACTGAGAACCGCTGCTCTGGGTCTCTACGAGTTGGCATCAACTCAATGGCAGTGAGGAACTGCTGAGGTACGGAGCTGTCACACACTGTTCATGGGACTGTAAAGTTATATAATGCCTTTCAAAAACTGTTTAGTGGCCCCTTTATAAGAGGCCCCCATGATTACCCCTTTGAGAGCAATCCCCCAAAATAGTAGTCATAAACTTGAGCTGTGACTTCCCTGCTTTGAATTTAAGTGGCCACGCAGATCCTCTTTGGAAGCCACTGTTTTGACTTTTTAAAGGCACTCTAAAGAGAGGAAGACAAGTATATTACTGAAAGAACTTGTCTGCAGCCATCCACTGACAGCAGAAGCCTGTTCAAACAGGTGTTTAGAATAAACCTGGGTATGTATGAAATGGAACCCTGGTAACAGCAGTACTTTGGGGATTTATCTTCATATTTCTACGTATTAAGTCAACATGCTTGTAATTTTTACTCACAATGTATTCCATTATGTTGACATAGTTCCCAATCTATATATTATTTACTTAAGTGAATGTCTATCTCTATTAAAAAGGATCCCCTTACAGAAGGGTCGCGGGGAGATGAGCCTGTAAGGGTGCAGGATAGCACCAATGAAATGTACAACTTTCCTCTAGTTCTTTAATGCTTCCTCCCCACCACTATCATGATCCCAATTCTATCTTAAAAATCTGGCTAGACCAGGGCATGTACACTGGTACACTTAAGATCTGGAAACACAGGGAATCCAGGACAGATAATATTGAAGACCAATATTGAGAGTAGCCATACCAAGAGGGTAATGGGAAGGTGGGGGGAGAAAAAGGGAACTGATCACAATAATCTACCTATAACTCCCTCCCAGGGGGATGGACAACAGAAAAGTGGGTGAAGGGTGACACTGGTCAGTTTAAGATGTGAAAAAAATAATAATTTATAAATTATAAAGGATTCATGAGGGAGGGGGAAAAACGCCTACCAAGGGTTTAAGTAGAAAGAAAACGTTTTGAGAGTGATGATGGCAACAAATGTACAAATGTGCTTGACACAATGGATGGATGTATGGATTATGATAAGAGTTGTGCGAGCCCCCAGTAAAATGATCTAAGAAAAAGAAAAAGGACCAGTCTTTAGGTCTTTATGGCTGTTGTTTGGATTTCTACAATTAGAAATAATACAGCTAAGCACCTTGGAAGACCTGAAGTAGAAGCTTAACTAAAGAATTGGCAAGTGAAATGGAAAACTTGAAAACAGTTACTAATTATAGGCAATAAGTTTCCTAGACTCAAAATTCCAGCTAGCACCTGCCCAAACTGTTCAGGTTTAATGATTACTCTACCGCAAAGGTAGACTGGCATTTCCCTAACAGTCGACACACATGGATAGACATAATATCTAACTTTTATGTGTGGCTGCTGTATTGTGGGAAACAGAAAGATTTCTCCCAAGTCTTCTCCCCCAAATACATGTTAGACTCAGGACACTGCTTGCAGCTAATGGTAAATGATTGTCAAGTTAACTCCCTGAAGGCAGTCAGTTTCCAGACTACAGTCTGCTCCCACCACATGCAGGGCCAACTCCCTGCTGTTAAGGACAATAGGCTACTTCTCCCTAATGGCTTGTAGTCATCAGTTTGGTCCCTGCAGGGTGGGTTTACATCCTATTGATCATGGTTTCTAGAATAAGACACAGAACAGGTCAAACCTGTTCAGTGACATCCAAAGTTAGGCTGCCATCCTGAATCTAGCTAGGGTCTGCCCATCTTGTCACATGTGTGCCCGCAATCCCTGCTCTTCTTATTGTGTGGATAGCCCTAGATCACCCTCTCCCATTACTGTATTACCTATAGCACAACCCTTTCCTGTGACGTATGTCTTCACCTGTAATTAGGGGGTTTGCATGTCTCCAGAGAATATAAAAGCCTTGGTTAGCAATAAAGATCTCTCTCCCCCCACGTGGACCACTAAGTGAGGCTGAGGTGAGCATGCTACTATGAAATGTGTCTGACTCCATTAGTTCAATCTCTCTTCCATCTCTCATGCTCTCTATGACTTTACTATACTCTTTACTTATTATCGCTGTACAATTGGGCCTACCGGACCTGTGATGATGTGTTAGGGGCTGGTTTCCCTCATAGATGTATTAGATTTAAATATGGCATTTCTTAAATTATTAAGATATGTGTAAAATGCTTTTAACCTTGACACTCAGGCAAAGGCAAATGCACCTCTAGAGGTCCCTGAGATTTCAGCTCTCCGTCGGCTTACTTTGCTTGGACACAACCAGGAAAACAGATTCATTACTAGAACAGTACAAGAAAGCTGACTGGGTCTGTGGGAACAATTCCATTTAAATTTAGAGTACTTCTACTTATTTTCTTTTCTCCGACAGGTCCCAAGAACTTCAACGGCACTTTATTTTATAGTTTTGCTTTTTTTCTGTTCATTTTCATCTTAAGAGATTCCTCACATCTAAAAATGTGACCCATTATGCACTACAACAGCAGTTCTCAACCTGTGGGTTGTGACCCCTTTGGGAGTCGAGCGACCTTTTCACAGGGGTCACCTGACCCTTTCACAGGGGTCGCCTGATTCATCAAAGTAGCAACATGACAGTTATGAAGTAGCAACGAAAAGAATTTTCTGGTTGGGGGTCACCACAACATGAGGAATTGTATTAAAGGGTCGCGGCATTAGAAGGTTGAGAACCACTGCTCTAGAACATGAAATTAGTTCTGTCAGTTTATGATTTGCTGACAGCTTAATACAAGTTCTTTGTACTTAATGTTTTGTATTCAGAATAGAGAGTAGATAACATTTATTTATAAAGACTATATACATTTTAATGCTGAAATCTAGCAGCTGATGATAGCAGGCTACAAAATTTGTTCTTTAGCAGCTGCTTTATAAAGAGAATCATTGAGATCTGTCAATGAACTACACTAAGGCTTCTTACTTTAGTTAACAAATGATTATTTTCTATTCTAAACCAAAGGCTGTTAATTTATTTCCTGGAGTACTGGAAATTTGGGTCTGATTAAATCAGTGTTTATAATAAAGTTATACAATCTAGTCATGTTTTACTTTAATAGCATTTTTCCTTTCATTTCTTTACTCAAAGTGTAAAAAAGTTTATGGAAAAATTCCTTTAGCTTTCAATTCCAGTTTCGCACAAATTTTCTGAAGCCTCTTATACAGTGGTTCTAAAAGCCCAGACCCTGGACCAGAAGCATTAACACAGCCTGAAAAATGATTAGAAATGCAAATTATCTGGCCCCACCCCAGACCTACAGAACCAGCTCTGTGTGGGGTGGAGCCAGATCATTTGTTTTATCAAGTGCCCCCACAGGATTCCAATGCACATCAAAGTGTCAAAACCACAGTGCAGCTGGTAAGCATTTTCACTATGCTCAGAGGTATCAGGTGACCAATGAACTCTGATGGCAGCTCAGAAATATGAACAAAATACTGTCTTCAAAATACTGTCTTCACAAAATTGACTATTTAGGAGGGGTTAAACAAAGAAAAGAGTCTAAAAATCTAGAAAAGTATAAAGACTACTACCATATAACACCTCTAACTTCAATAGGAATTTAAATTTAAATGTTTCATAAGGATACATTTTCCAGATAATCAGAGGTGTAAAGATTCTAAAAAAATTCTATGATTTTTGATGAAAATGTCCTACATTGCACTATAAACACCTCAGTCTTGTAAAATGAAAACTCACACACATAACCGAAGCACTGAATGACAGTGGGCTGAGCACACACTTCACTTCCCCGCGCCCTCAAAGGCCCCAAGCTTCTCACTCTTGCGTCATCTAACCAGCTGTTCTGATTCTCCCGCCATTGTAGGTCAGTCACCATCAGGAAGCTGGAATGCTGCTCCCTTCCCATGGGTATTCCCCAGGAGACGTATTGTTTTTGCAGTCTTTTTTCACATTAAAAAGTTTTAATTTTATTTTAAAAAATCGTTCTTCTCTTAAACGAGGAGCTATTTTAGTAATAGAGCATTTATTTTCTCCTCTATTTTTCTGGTATAGATGTTAAGACAACAGTGGAATAGCTGAGCATCTACTTACTCAAAAGCCCTTTCAAACATCAATTAGTTCAGTCTATTTTTATAGGCTATGGAAAGTCTTTTCTTCATTTTCAGGGCTGCTAATCTCTGGAGCGGGTTGCTTACATGGTGGCTGCTAACTATAAGGTCAGCAGAGTTTGATCTTAAATTATTTTTAACTGAGAAAATACCAATTAATTTTTAAAAGATTTGCTTGCTTATTGCATTTAAACTATCTACCATAAGCAAAATGACAATACAAACCAGGAGAAAATATCTCAAAAGCACATACAAAAAGAAAATAAAAACAAACAAAACCCAGTCAATTCTGACTCGGGGCAACCCTACAGGGCAGCGGGAACTGTCCCACAGGGTTTCCAAGACTGGGCATCTTCACGAAGCAGACTGTGACTGCTTTCTTTATCCCTCGGAGTGGCTGGTAGTTTTGAACCACTGACATTTTGGTGGTTAGCAGCCAAATTAAACAAATTTTCTGAAGCCCCGTTGTACTGACAGTATGCATATAAAATCCACCCAAGAACGAGAAATCCCAAATTCAGCATCAAACCTACAATCCACAGAAAAGAGGAAGGAAAATGGGCATGATGGATTTCAATTTTATCTGCAATATTTTTGTTATATATTTGGCCTCTCTTTCCAAATTAAAATTTTATTGTATTTTTAATTGGGTGTACACAACAGAAACAGAAAAGGCTTACTGAGTGAAAAAAAAAGCCTTCATAATTAAAAGCGTACACAATGAATAAGTTGGGTACACAAGTACTTGTTTTATTAATTGCTGGACTTTTCTGCATAGGCTTGCTGTATATTTTACAGTTGATGCTTGAGCAGTGTGGGTTTACATTGAATTTTTCCCCTACTGCTATTGGAGTAGAAGTTCCCTGGCTGCTAACTCTAAGGTCTGTGGCTGCTTGATCTGCTAGACAAAGATGTGGTAAATTAACCCTAGAAACCATGAACACAGCTGGAAACCCTGTCTTGTAAGCTCGGCCCAAGTTGGCAGTGGGTTTGGGGTTTCAGTGAGCTCAAGTGTTGAGTTTCCACTTAACACTGTGCTCTGTGCTCTAGAGATGAATGCTCCCTCAGAGACGATTAGTGTCACTAGGCATTTAAAGCAGATACTTTAAAATACTTTAAAGCTCACCGAAAAAGCAACGGGAAAACAAATCCAACTATAAGTAGACACACAAAGTTCAAACTCATGCTGTTCAAAGGTCAGCTGAATTTCCCGCTTCATGCATTCCAGAAGTTTATCAGTGCAAAATGAATGCAGACTAAGTAATTTTCTTATCCAGAATATTCTTACACATTACCTCCTTTTGGTAGTTTTTTCTATATCTCACTTCCCTGAGATAAAACACAACTGGATGAACAAAATTAAACACAGGAGCACAAACCTTGAAATTCTGGTCTGTCATTTCATTTCCATGTGATCTTGGACAGTATTTAAACAGTGGAACAGGAGTCACTCTCACCCTATGCAAACTGGAAAGTTTAACTGCGAATGTATACAGATCTCTATAGGTCATAAGAAGTAAACAATAGATAAATTTTATTTGGTGTCATACTAATAACAGTAGCATCAAAACTAAACAAAGAGGCCAAACCTGATTTTCTGGGAAGCACTGCTCTAATAGATCTGGAAGGTTCCACTCAGAACAGCAACACTCACACTAGCTAGCCTTACGCCAGGAACACATGTAATTACCAACAAAAACCCTGCATCAAGTGCACTTCCTCTGTAGCACCCTTCACTATAACTAATCATGAAAGTGTGATAAAAGCACATAAATATCATAAAAACTACACAAAATCTGAGGGGATTAAAAAAAAAACACTCCATTAATGTACAGTACTTCACTTCACACTACAGTCGAGAATACTGCTCAGCTAGGGATACAGCAGTAAACAATGCTGCTGGCCTCTAGCAGCTTACATGTTATTATGAATGAAATTATGTCCCTCAAAATATATATTGTAAATCCTAACCCCTATAAATCTTGTGGGTAGAGCCACAGTGACACAGTGGGCTAATCACTGGGTGGCAAACTACACAGTTGGCAGTTTGAACCCATTACCCACTCCTTGAGAGACACATGTCTGCTGTCAAGATTGACCACCTCAGAGACGCTATGGAGCAGTTGTCCTCTAGCCTAGAGGGTAAACTCAAATGCAATGGGTACATATATGGATACGGTCTCACTCAGGAACAGGGTTTTCTTTGCTAAGTTAATGAGACCATGTCAATGTTGGTTGTGTCTTAAGCCTCAGAGATCTAAAACAACTGGATTAAACAGAGAAGCAAGCAGAGATGAGAGAAGGCAGATGTCACATCACGTGATGATTACCAAGGAAACTCGGAACAGGAACTGGAACAGTAGATGAAACAAGACAAGGATCTTCTTCCAGAGCAATGAGAAAACTTCCCTCTGGAGCCAGCACCCTGAATACTAGCTTCTAGCCACTTAAATTGTGAGAAAATACATTTCTATTGTTACTTGTGGTATTTCTGTGACAGCAGCTAAGGAGTCAAAACTACATAAGTAGTTTGCTAGCAATGCCAACAAGCACTATGCACACTTAGAGCAGAGTAAAAGGACAGAGAGAGCAGAGTGGCGGGGAAGTAAGGAGAGCTTCTATTTCATATAGGGCAGGTCTCACTGATAAGGTGACTCTAAATCGCAGACCTGAAGAAAGTCAAGAAAGGGGTCATCTGAAAGGAGAGAGAAAAAGAGGGCCCAGAGGCTCCACTAAGGGCAATGAGTGACAGGGAGGATAAAAATGAGATCAGATCTGTTGGGCAGGGATCTGCACTTGTAAGAATTGATCCAGGAAGTTTCCCCCTAGCACCAATCCCCAGGCTGAGGGTAAACAGAGCTCAGTGGAAGGGAGATGGAACTGTGCAGGACAACAACGCCTGGGCTGTACTATAGACATCGGGGTCCGGAGTGCTGTGTCACTGAAAACATTGTTGATTTTATCAGTGCAATAGCTTTATATCCCAGGGGGATGATTGACAATGCTTTACTTTTTTGTTTCTATGGGGTTTTGTTTTCCTGTTTATTGTATGTTTCTGTTGGATTTTCCAGTTTATGAAGCACAGAAGGAGTAGATGCATAGAGATAATAAATGATGCAAGGGTTTATAGGGGATGTAGGGGTGGGGGTCGGAGTTAGGGAGGTTGAGGGGCTATGAGGAGCAAATAATGAATGCGGTAGGAGGGAGGGAGCACTAGAACGGATTGTGATTATACAACTCATTTTAAAAGCGATTTAAGCATGGAAGTATATGACATATGAATACTCTATCAAGAAAACCACGGAAAAAAAGAAAAAACCTGACCAATGGTTACCACAGGTGAAGGGGAAAGAGTTGTTGCGTTTGAGTTTATGTCAATGGTGGTAAAATAATTTGGAAAACGTTATCAATAGTGGCTGTACAGCATGAAGAGTATAATGAATGACACTGAATTATACAAGCAGAAGTTGTGGAATTGGAGAATATTCTGTTGTGTACATTTTGCCACAATTAGAAAAAAATTTACATGAAATACAATGACTACAAGGAAGAAGAAACTTTTCTAGAATTGAATATGACAACTGTACAACTCTTCTTAATATGACCGAAATATTGAATTGCGTGACATGTGGATAAAGTGCTAATAAAACTTTAAAAAAATGAGATCAGAGATGGCAAGAGTGGGACTTGAAACTTCTTATTCTGATTGAGTTGGGGCATTTAAGAGGATTTGGAACAATTAACTGACATGAAACTTTTTACCTGCAGAATCCTTTGTTCAAAGAGACCCCCAGAAGAAGTGAAACAAAGATATTAGTTAATGCCCTGGTTAGGCAGAGGATCATCAAAAAAGAGGAAGACCCTCAAGGAGACAGTGGCTGCCACAATAGGTTTAAGCACAGAAATGGTTGTGGCGATGGTGGCAGGCAGTGCTGAGTTCTGCTGTACATGGGGCACTAGGAGTTGAAACCAATGGGGCATTGAATGGGACATCCAAGGCCTGCCTGAGTCAGTTTCTGCTCCCATTGTCCTTCCCCTAAAGTAACAGTCAAAAATTAATACAACGCCTCTAGCATTCACACTTTCATAACCTGTGTCCAAAGACCTTCTCATAATCTGGATCCTACTTTTCAAAAAAAAAAGAAGCTATTATCAAGGAA
>NW_022103915.1:32375762-32388682 GCF_000313985.2 Echinops telfairi
AGAGAGAGAGAGAGAGAGAGAGAGAGAGAGAGAGAGAGAGAACTGAGATCCTAAGTCTCTGGAATGTAAGGGAACTTCCAGGGCATCTATTGCTCTACTTCAAAGTTTCAATCCATGAGCTAATTCTCAGCAGATCTGGCTGGGGTCTTCCCACTGGCTGTGACTGCTTTTAGGGAAACGCGCATTCTAGCCCACAAAGCAGCCCATGCTCTTTTAGACTCGAATTATGAGAAAATAAATTGAGTCTCAGTTTCAGACTCAGTTAATTATGAGAAAATTCTTCTTACTAAACCAGAACCTGTTCCTGGAGCTTCCACCACTCTTCTCAGCCCTGGCCTCCGGTTTTAACACAGGCAGTCTGACCACTCTCCCCAGTGTAGCCTTCAAAACTTCTAGTTAGCCTATGTTTCCCCTATTTGGGCTCTACTCCTAAAATGTCACCAATTTGCTAGGCATCTCATGGGTCAAGATTTGACCTCTGTACGTCTGATAAGTGAATCTATTATCTCAGGCCATGATGACATTCCTTTCCTGAGTCCCTCCCTTGAACTCTTAGGACTTCTACATGCAGGCTGGCATGTGTCACTGGGCAATCACTCTGTCAATAAACACTTACTGAGGCCTGCCAGGAACTGTGCTAAGTACTGAAAATGAAAGTAAATTTTATATATACACACACACACACACACATATAGTCTAACATATATATTGTCTAACACACATATATATAGATAGATACATATCTATCTATCTATATATATATATGTTAGACTTGGATATAAAGTGAAAGGGGGAAGAAAGTAAGTAAGATGATCTTGCTCTAAAAACAAAAACAAGATAAATAAAATAACAAGCACTGGAGAACCAAGAGGTACCCACCATGTGTCTGGAACTTGGACAGGGCTTCAACAGAGGAGCTAGCTATCTGAGCCAGGAAACAGCTCTATCAATACCCATGTCTTAAACAGCTTTGTTGCTCATACACCTCAGTCTTTTGCCCTCACTTGCAATTCAAAAATGCATATATTTGGTAACATTGAGGAAGATTGCCCAGCCCCCTCAGCCTCTCTTGGAGGGAAAAAGGGATGGTACCTACACCTGCAGGATGACAATCATAGGTTCAGAGGTCGGCACTGTACCTGGCTATGTACAGTATTGCTCAAGTGGTTGTCCTCAGACATCTGTGCATTCTGGAAGTAAGACATGGGTGCAGGTAACTCTGTCATTGGAGCAAAAGTATAGAAATACTTTTACCACAGAACACAAAGTCTCTTGGCGTTCTGGAAAGGGGATAGAGAGAAAGAGAAAAACAAACATCCGTGCATTATGATTACACTTTAATTCCAAAACACTTTAATATAAATTACATTCACTGAAAACAAACCTTTCTTTCATGTGCTCTCTTCCAAGCCAAGTTTTCTAAGGATCTTGTGGGCTGCGGTCTCTTGCGGGTTTTCTTGGATTAGGTCTGAAACAGGATTTTCACCAGGTCACATCCTAGTAAATCTAGTTACATCAAGCAAATCCTTATAAGACCAATTTGTAAACCAGAATTGCATAAATTTCCCATGAACCTTCGACTGACAAGTTTACTGTAAGCTAAGAGATCTCTCATAATGTACAGGTCTACTTGGGAAAACAATTACTCCCCATCACAAAGAGACTGAAAGACTTCAGATTTAGAACAAAGGAAGCTGAATGTCCTCATCAAGATTTATTTTTCTATGTTGACCAAACAAATCTAATTTTATATTTCCCTAAAATTAGTTATTGAGTGCTTTTGATTTTGTAAAATTCTTGACTCCTTTTGTGCTTATCACAATGTCTCCAAGGTGGGAAAAACTAAAACTCCAAAGTCACTGCCATGAATCAATTTCTGATAGTGACCTGATAGGAAGACCTGACCGGCAGAGGTTCTGAGGCTATACATCTTTCTGAGAGCATAAAACCTGATCCTTCTCCCTCAGCGCAGCTGCTAAGTTCAAACTGCTGACTTTGAGGTTAACAGCCCAATGTGCAGTCCACTGTGCCACCAGGGGTCCTTCCGAAACCAGGGAGAACAGGTAATACCCTCACTGCAGAAAAGCAGGAGTCCAGAGAAATGTGGAGACTTGCTTTTAAGTCACACAAG
Source organism: Echinops telfairi (assembly GCF_000313985.2). Taxonomy (NCBI): domain Eukaryota; kingdom Metazoa; phylum Chordata; class Mammalia; order Afrosoricida; family Tenrecidae; genus Echinops; species Echinops telfairi. Next base: position 32,377,894 of record NW_022103915.1, read on the forward strand.
TAGCCAGGCAGAACAATGCAGGGCAAGAATAGCAGACTCCTGGCTCCCAGCCTCCAAACTCTCATTTGCATCTCACCATACCCTTACTTATGCACATCAATATCTACCCTCATTTCCACTAGCCAATTCTTTATCATTTCAAATTTCCTTTTCATAGCTGAAAAAATTTTGTTTGCATACCTGAAGCAGTATTCTCATAAACAATACCTAAACATTACCATATGTGAGTTAGATTTATTGTGCCAAACTGGCCAATAGGAACATGTTTCAGTTTGATAAAGAGATAAATGGGTCTTCCAGGCCCGCCTCCCTCTCTTTTTCTCTCTGGTGCTTGGAGCGTGCTGCTGCTTTACCTTGTTCTCTGCCTCAACCCGAGAGCTACACTACCTGTGGGCTAAGCCAACCCCTGGGCCATTAGTTGCTCCTTCGAGACCTGCTTCCCCACGCTGCTGGTACTCATACATCACTTGAGCTTGAGGCTGGTGGACCCTGTCACTTAAATTGCTTGTGTTTGATATCCCATCAGGGCCTGCTTCACTAAGCTCCACAGCTACTGGCTGTGGGTGACCCACCCTGCTGTTTGCTGCCTGTGGGTAGACTCTGCTTGCTTTGTCTGAGGGAGGACTCAGTTGTCTGCTTCCTTGACCTAGGATCTGGCAGCCCACGTGAGTTGGAGGACTTCCAGTATGTTAACTGTTCCACAGAAGTGAGTTGAACTGAACCCTCTGTACTCTTGTGTGGACTAATAAGCTGTTATATTCCTTCTTGCTGTATAAACCTATCCATATACCATATATACTTGAGTATAAGCCGACCCAAATATCAGCTGAGGCACCTAATTTTACCACCAAAACTGCATAAAACATGTGCTTACACACGAGTATATATGGTATATAATCATAAGTATCCTGGTTTTGTTTCTCTAGAGAACCCTGCCTAACACTCAATGCAAGAGCTTTGGTGGCATAGTGGATTATGAATTGGGCTGCTAATCACAAGGTCAACAGTTCAAATCCTCAGCAGTTCAAATCACCAGCCATTCTTCAGAAGAGGCTTTCTACTCCCATAAAAAGTTAAATCTTGGAATCCCACAGGGGCAGTTTATTCCCACCTTATACGGTCATTGTGAGTCAGAATTAACTCAATAGCAGTACATTTGGTTTGATAAACATCACTGTATACATAAATATTTATTCAGAAAAGCATTTTACCAATGTTCTCTTACATCTGCTCATTTATCTTTAGGAGCCTCTTCCCTCTAAATATTCCTTTGCTTGATTTTAATGAAAATATATGGCAGCACTTTCCTCTAGTTAAAGTATCAAATTCAAATTAACCCTTCATTATTGATTTTTGGATCCTTCACATCATGACTAATTTTTAACCTGGGAAGACGTTCCCTTCTATTTTACATGTGTACCTTTATCCCGCTCTTCTACAGTCCACAGTCGAAGAACTATAAATTTATACTAACTATACACAGTTAACTTGGCTAAAAAAATACAGAGGATTAGAATACAAATAAGAGACAATTATTACCTTTATTGGAGTGGGTTGTTCACTGCAAGAAAGGGGAGGCAAACTTCCTTGATATCGGTAACGTTCTTTTTCTTGATGTGGCTTAGTTACCAGCCAGTTCAGTTTGTGAAAATTCAATGAGCTATACACCTATGATTTGTGCACATTTCTGTATTACCTTATACTTCAATTAAGAAAGCCAGATAGATTTTTGTGGGAGAAAAACTTCTACATCACTGAAGAGTATTCATACCACCGGTGCTGTCTTTGAAAATGGATAATATTAAGACAATGTAGCTATCTTGCCCAAGAGAAAGGTGGGTTCCAACCACACATACACAAAAAGATTTATTTTCTAAATACTGGAAGTATTCAGAAGGAGCTCTTGTGGCCTTGTTCAGTAAGCTCTGGACTGTTAATTGCAAGGTTAATGGTTCAAACCCACCAGCAGCTCCTCGGGAGAAAGATGAGGCTATCTGTTTTCATAAAGATTTACAGCCCCACCAGGGACTTATGTGGAGAGCAAATGTTTTGAAAATGATGAGGGTAATAAGTGTAAAAATGTGTTTTATACAATTGATGTGTGTATGAGCCCCCAATAAAATGATTAAGAAAGATTTACAGCCTCTGAAACCCTGTATTGGGCTGTTGTGAGTCAGAATCAATTCAATTGCAGTGGGTTTGGGGTTTGGTAAGTATTCAAATGCATTGCTCTGCCCCAAGCTTCAAGATCATAGTTTTAACATTCATGCAGTAATTAGACAAAAACAAAAACCTACTATTGTGGAGTGGATTTCTAATCACAGCAACCCTATAGGACAGATTAGAATTGCCCCATTGGGTTTCCAAGGCTATAAATCTGTATGGAAGCAGACATCTTTCTCTTCCGGAGGAGCTAATAAGTTCAAACCACTAAACTTTTAGTTAAAAGCCAAGTGCCATCATCCACGTGGTAGTTATATAATCTGTTGTCAATTTGAGAGGATTAAGAGTAAAGGCGTGGAGTTTAGCCTGTCAGTCAGGTCCAAGCTTGATGACCTATTTGGGGGCACTAAGGACATAAATAGCTTGCTCAAGGCAGGATGCAGGCTCACACACACACACACACACACCCCGGGAGACATTGTATCTGACAAGGCACATGGAGCTACACTAGTACCCTGAGCTGGAGGAGCCACAGGGAGAACCCTGCCAGCACCAAGATGGTTACAACGCCACTGGGTCCACAACATTTCCCACCCACTGGCCTGTGATTTTCCTGCATTCAGCGTCATTGCATGTGTTTCATGAGTCTGAAGAGGACTTTATAGATTGGTATTGGACATATGGGCTAATACTGGACTTACGAACTTGACCAGGACTCAGCTGGGATGTTTTCTTAATTTAAAATTAATCTTTATATAAATCTCTTTCTTATACACATGAGTGTCTATGAATTTGTTTCTCTAGTCTACCCAGACTAACACAATCTGTCAATCCAAATATGCTACAGAATGTCAAATAGACAATGTTGCAATCGGTTATCTCCACTGGCTCTCTGAAGATCATAGAATTTAAAGTACAGCATTATTACTTTTTTATGGGAAAACCCTTAGGAATGTTTCCTTAATAGTTTCTTATGGTTCCACAGAAACAAAACAAGAATCTGCTGAACAAAACAAGGAAAGGACAAAAAGGATCAATAGCAGGCATGCATACATAAATGAATGGGTATAATGTTTACAGGGAGTGTGTGAAAAGAAAAATGACCATGCATTCACTAAACGGCAGTTTACTGTTCACTTGCAGGCAAAACTCAAGACAGTGAGATTCTATGCACATACGTACACATGATGTTCACTTTATCATTTTGCAAATGAAAATGCGTTAAGATATAGAGAGCTGATTTTTATTAACTAGGCAATCTACTGCTTAGAAGCAAATGATATCTTAAACATCACTAGCTGGTCTAAATATAAATTAAAATCTGTTAAGTGTTAAAGCCATTTTTCCCAACCTAACAGCCCTATGATTTAATTTGTTAATAAAGAATAACTATAATGGGGATGATCACTTCAAGTTGTTTTCTTTTTTAGTTTTATCCTTAAAGGAGCTGTTCAACAACTCCAAGAAATACATGATCGTCACACTGGGGTTTCCCAGAGAGCTCTTGTAAGAATGACCAGTTACACTGATTTTTCTGGCATAGCCCAGTGGATTTTCAAAGTACTCTTCACAACCATGACAGGTAGTCCTCAACTTATGACAGGGATTCATTCTGATAACTCCATAAGTAAAATGCCTAATTATTTTTTAACATTTTCATTACTACTTTTATTTTCAGTATCCTTTTAAATCATATTGAACATTTGCAAGCCAACATCTGAGAATTACAACACCAACAAATTACAATGCTACAACATCGCATGTAGACCATATTACTACAAGATTTAACAACAATAAAATAATAATAAGACAGTCATAAGAGTGGCTCATAATAACTCAAAATATATTATGTCAGGGGCTACCTATCCCATTTGAGTCTCAAAATAAATCCTATGAAAAAATAAACAAGACCAGGCTTTCTATTTGGACAGACTGGTGGAACCCCTTGAGACAAAGACCATGTTCACCACTTAGGTCTGTAAATGAACTCAATCCCATGGCTTACAGTTCAGCTAAACAAGAGACAGGTCTATAAGAGAAACAATAACATTAGGGAAGTACACCTTCGAATAATCAAGCATGTGAGATCAAAAGGGCAGCATTTATCCCAGGACAAAGTTCAGAAGGGTGAGGAAAGGAGTAGAATAAAAACAGGATACCCAGGGAGGAAGTGGGATAGGTAATGAAGGGACACTGCAGGGATTGCGATCACTGAGATGAAACACAAATGTGTACAAATTGTTGGGTGTCAAACTATGATCTGCTCTGAAAACCTTCACCCAAGCCACATTATATATTTTTTTAAAGGCATCCATATTTGCATGTGAAGAACTAAGGAATTTGTCTGTCAAGTAAGCCAAAAATAGCAGCTCCAGAACCCAGGCCTGCTGCCCAAGCCAGTTCACCCACAGGATTCTCAGGCCTCCCATGATGCTTGAAAGATCCCCAGTGCTGCTACAGGAACCCCCTCCTGAAAAAACTGCCCTTTTGTGCAGCTCAGGAGGAAGCAGAGGCAGGCGACAGGGCTAGGTCTCCAGTTAAGGCTTTGGGAATAAACAAATCAACATCGTTGCTATCAAGAAAAGGGCAGGCAAAGCCCGATTTGGTTTGGGTCCAGTAACAGCTGAAGACAACTGAAGATGGCACTGAGATCAATGTGCCCGCTGTTCAGAGAGCCGTGGCCAAGGACACTAGTGAACACTGAGAGCAAGACGGGACCGCTGGGACAGGAGGATCTTCCCCGTAACCTGGCTTGCACAGGGAGTGGGGATGGAACCAGATTTCCATATTTTCCCTTTCTGGTCACCTGCTAGAATTTCTGAAGTCTCTAACATTCATTTCCTTTATCTTAAGATACCTCCTCAGGGAGGGGTGGGCGGGGAGGGAGGGGGGAAAATGAGGAGCTTGGTACCAAGGGCTCAAGTAGGAAACAAATGTTTTGAGAATGATGATGGCAACAGATGTACAAATGTGCCTGACACAATGGATGTATGAATGAATTGTGATAAGAGCTGTACGAGCCCCAATAAAATGATTTAAGAAAAAACACTTGCTCAACCATATAATAAGGGGAACATCCTTCTCTGATGGGCAACTACAATTTCCTTCTACTCTCATCCGTACAAGAGACTGTTCATGTGTACAGAGAGGTGAAAAGAGCCCCAGGAGAACCAATCCGTCTCCCCAAACTTACAGTAAACCAGAAAAGCTTCGCACCACCAGAAAGCACCACAGCAGCCAGGTGTAGACTCTCAAAATATGTTTACTACAAATCCCGCTGAAGGATGCATCACTGGAAAAGTACATTTCTCTTTCTCACTACAGCTCAGGATTGACAATAAAGCCCCACGTCCCTATAGAGCGTAGTTATTCGTCAGGTACCATTTTCTCCCTTCACTCTCAGAGATAGACACACACACAAACAAAATGTGCCCTCATCAAGAGACTTCTTACCATTCTCTTCTCCAGTGCCCAGAGCTTGTGGCTTGCTCTGGCTGGTGGCCACTTGACTTAGTTTCTCTTTCACTTAGAAAACTGCTAACCAAGAGGGAGGATTTCTTGTTTTGTTTGCTGCCCTGTATTTTAAAGCTAAGAAGTTGTCAAGTGCCAAAAAATTTGGAGATGTGTTATTTTTCCACAAAGTTAATCAACCTTGGTGGTACTTTGACAGCTTCTCCCTTGATGAATAGCCCACATTCTGATATGGATGGGCTGCTAACACCTCAATTTAAGTTCAAAAGCTCACATCCAATAGTAAATGCAACCAAACTCTGAACATCCTGAAAAGAGTCCTCTAATTTTTAATAAACCAGGAGCAAATCTTTCCCCAAATTCACAAAAGACTGTGTGAAAGCAGAAGACGCCAAAAAGAGCAAGGATGGTGAGGCATCTATTTGGTGATTCTTCCCCCCTCTCCTTACATCCCACGCCGCCTCTGTGTACCATCTGTGTCAGATTAGATTAGATTATTATTCAGCAGATATTCACTCCCTCCCCCGGCATCCCTAAAGTAGGACTACATTCTTCTCTGATGATGTTGGGTTAGGCCCTGTCACTCACTTTGCCTTCAAGGTGGGTAGTCTATTACCCTTTGCCTTTGGGAACAATTACTTGACTTGCTGTGGTCAACAATCTTAGCAAAGGTGGCACAAGCAGAGACCTTAAGCAGGCTCAAGCCAATGGCCTCCAGAATGGGACATGCACAGCAGAGCTGCCCTTGCTGCCCTGAAGACCTGCGCCTTAAAGCAGAGCCTTGAATGAAACCAGATTCTCAGTTGCTGAAGTGTGGGAATTATATTGTCTTACTGTGGCAACTTGTTTTTAAATAATAATGGCCCTGTGAGCTCCAAAGCCCCGGGCAGCATAGTAGGTTACAATGGGCTGCTAAAAGATTGGTGGTTCAAACCTAACACCACTCCACAGGAGAAACAAGAGGCTTTCTGCTCCTGTAAAGATTTACAGTCTTGGAAACCCAAAAGGGTTGTTCACCTGTCCTACAGGGTCGCTATGAGTCAGAATTGACTTTGTGGCAGTGAACTACTGGAAATTCAGAAGATACCATGAAAATGACAATCTTGGATCTACAAGTCAAGAATCCTTTATCTGAAACCCAAAGGACAAATACATTTCAGAATTTAGTATTGTTATTGTTGGACTTTACAAAGTTAATATGATGCAAATACCACATCTTATATAATGCCCTTTTTGCAGGGTCACAGGTAGAAGTCCAAAGTAAAACTGGTTAGTAAGTCTAGAAAGAAATATAGTTTAAAGTTACATAAAATAATAGACTAAAAATAGGCTCAGATAAGATGTTACTGTCATATGAAAGACTTTTGGTTTTCTGAGGTTTCTGAAGTAAGGGTAAGGAGAATGTAATCCTCTATTATCAACATTTGTGGACTTATAAAGAACTTTCCCAAAAATATTGAACTTCACTAACTCGATTAGGAAAGTATGATTACCAAGAGTCATTGTCTCCAATTCACTTTAAATATTTTAATGAAAAAATTAACTATTTCTAATTTGTTTATAAATCGTTGGCATTCACAACAATGCCTGCATTCTTTCCTTTGCCTTGAGTCACCCGAAACAAGGATGTGTACAAGGCATTGGGAAAAAAATCAAACATTTCTAACTCCTAGTCAACCACCACTTACTTTGTTGTTTCTACCTGGAAGAAAATGCTGGGTAACTAATGAATCAGAGCGAACGTCTGTTTTCTTAAAGATCTCTTACTAAGGCAAGTAAATTTTTAGACTGATTACATGTTGAAATGCAAATATCTTGGATATGCTGAGTTCAATGTATTCAAATTCATGTCATCTACTTCATTTTACCTTTTAAGAAATGCTTATTAGAATATTTTAAATGACAGTTGTGAGTCACATTGTATTCTTATTGGTAACACTATTCTCAATCTTCAGTTCTTTCGGCTATATCAGGTCTAAGACTCAAAATCCCTAATCATCTTTTCCTTCCTGAAAGCTCTGCTCCCTTTCTCAGCTTCTGGGACACTATGCTACCTGGGATCTCCTCTAGACCCTCAATCTCCGCACCTCTCTCCTTACCCTTCTCTTCAACCTCCCATTATAAGTATTCCTGAGGGTCCATCTTTGTCCTTCCTTCCCCTAGATATCTCCCTCCCTCTACAACTCCAGCATCAACTGGCACACCTATTTAAGTGACTCTCATGTTTACAACTGCAGTCCTGTCCACAGGCCTGCAGGAACCTAAAAAGTGGTACTGCTCTTGGTATATATATTTTCACAATTAACAACAAAAAAGTACCGCATATACTCTAGTATAAGTCAACCCGAATGTCAGCCGAAGCACCTAATTTTACCACAAAAACTGCATTAAAAATGTGCTGGAAAACTCAGCTTATACACGAGTATATACGGTAATACTTACAAATGACTTCTTCATCTTCTTCTCTAGACTAGTTCCTTCCTAACATCCTTATTTCTGGTCTCCCTCTTCTCCAAATTTAATACTTCCTAGTCATTTTCCATTTTATTCATTGCTCCTAGACAGCTTATCGTGTCCTATTGACATTTCTCCTTCTTAGCCTGCCACCATCCAACACTGATCTCTCAAACCCGGTGAACTGTAAGAGTCACCTCCATGCAAACACAGCAACGATTGATAGTGCCACACTAAGAACACCTTCTGAATCTGCCTGTTTATCAGACTAAGGAGAGGCAGTCTTAAGGGTTTTCGAAAGGGTCTTTCAGAATACTTCCAAGAGAAGTCAAGTCTCCCAAACAGCAGTGGAAGAGCAGGAACAGTGAGAACCTGGACCTGGAAGGAAGACGCCCACAGCTTGTGAGGATGATTCTCTGAGGCTAACTCCAACCCTCCAGTTCTCCCAGGGAAGGGGAAGGTGAGAAGCCATGCAGCAGTTGAGAACGAGTAAAGGACTCCTGGTGGTGTAGTGGGTGCTGCCTTGGGCTGCTAACCACAAGAGAAGTGCCTGGGCTCCACCAGCCTTCCATGAGAGACAGATGATGCTATCTCCTCCATGACAGTCCTAGAATGTAGCTATGAGTCAGAAATGACTAGATGGCAGTTGGCAGGGGGGGGTGGGGTGTCATTTATTTCTTTTGTGGTTACTAACTTAAAATCAAACTATATTTCATAACCATCTGGGGAGTGTAAATCCAGAACTGTAGGAAGCATCTACACCAGGGCCAGGAGAAGAATGGGAGCCTGGGTAAATGATGAGGCGGTCTGTGCAGAGTAAACAGGGTTCCTTTGTCACTTTGAAGGGCTTATTAATGAAGGGGCAGGCTGTGGCTGAACCCTGCAGATGGCAATTGAACCAGGCCTTTTGCAGGTGGCTGAAGTTAACCAAAAGCACAGGTTCCCATCAGTTTCTTTTTCTTCATACCAGTTAGTTAATGTTCAGAATGGGGCGCTAGCCTCTTAGTTATGATCCAGAGCCACAGAGCGTTCCTGTTTGTGATACATCTTCTGATTATAATATCCTCTCCCGTCCCTGCAACTCCAAGAGGTGGGGAAACCTTGCCCTATGTAAGATAACTCAAAACCCAAGATTCCCTTAAACTGATTTGATGTCTACTTGCCTCAACATTTCAGAGAACCTTATGACCTTACAATGTGCTTCATTATAATTAGCTGATACTAGTTTTATCTCGCAGACTGAACCTCGAAGACTTTCTTGATCTTGGTCCAATACCTTCAAAATGGTCTTTAATTGACCTTCCTGCAAGAGGTGCGGGCAATTTAAGTCATCTGAGAAGTACTGAAGACACAGGCAAAGCACAGGACAGACAACTGTTTCAGGACAGTTCTGACCCAGGCAAGAGCATCAGACCCTGATTTCCGTGGGGAACGTGAGCAATAAGGAAGTCAGCCCGAGAGCCACCAGCTTCCCCGAAACCAGGACGCACTCAGGGCTCGCAGCGCGGACTTTCACCAGTTGCTCAACCAGACCCAGAGCCTTCCTCTTTTTCTCCTCCTCCTCCTCCTCCACCACTCCAACCAAGACGGTCAATCTCCGCCCAAAGCACCTGCGCCCTGAAGTGTCTTCGGGAACTAGGATTTCCGGACCCAGGCTCTGAGAGGAGTCACCCTACAGCGAGCCTGCCCCACGCGCCCGCGCCCGCCCCTCATCGTTTCCCACCCGGGGAATCCTCGGTCCAGCGCGGCCGCGCCCCGCCCCTCATCTTGGAGGGCTCGGTTCCGCGGCCGGGCGGCCAGAAGCCAGGGCCTGCCCGAGGCTGCTCGTTTCGGAAGCGCCTGCCGGTTTCCCCCGAGTCCCCCTCGCGCACTTACACGTTCCCCGCCGCCACCGCCGGACGCTCGCAGCTGAGGTTCTCACAAGCCGCCGCGGTTTGATTGCCGAAGTGAAATCGCGGCCCACTGAACTGCCGGTCCCAAGCCCCGCCCGGAAAGCATCGCCGTGTCACTTCCGGCCCGGGCGTCGTTGACGGCAGGCATCCTGTAGAAGGGGCGGGGCCGGAGGCGAGGCCCGGTTGCTCTTGCTGGAACCAGGGAGCGGCGTGGAACCCTGCATCCCCAGCAAGTCGCCCACGCCAGGAGGACCGCTTCCAGAGTACCGCCGTCGGTCTAAGGTGGTCCGGGGTCTCAGATCAATCTGGAGCTCAGGGCGGAAGTTCCCCTGTGCACTGGGCCGCTCTGCCCACAAATGATAGCATCTTAAATGTACGGCGTTTTTCATTTCTCTCTAGGGCAGTGGTTCTCAACCTTCCTAATGCCGCAAATCTTTAATACAGTTCATGTTGTGGTGACCCCCAACCATAACATTATTTTCGTTGCTACTTCCTAACTGTAATCTTGCTATTGGTACGAATCGTAAATACCTGATATGGTGAACACAGTAATTACAAAAACAATATGTAATTATATATTGTGAAATATTTCTAGTTACAAATGAAATTTTGTCCTGAAGCATGGTGTAGCATGGGAAAGTCTTCACGCTTGGTACTCGTTTGTGAGCGTATCTAGAGACGGCAGGCAGAGGAGCGGTGTCTCGGTTCCTTAAACCATCGGAGTGTTTTCCGATGGTGTTAGGCGACCCTTGTGAAAGGGTCCTTCAGCCCCCGAAGAAGTCGCGACCCACAGGTTGAGGACCGCTGCT
>NW_022103915.1:32389944-32391408 GCF_000313985.2 Echinops telfairi
TCTACCTGATGGGAAGACTGTTCAGAGACTGGCCTGTGGCTAGAGGGGCTCTGCCAGCAGCTCAGACTAGAAAGCCTGCAGATAGGTTTTGGGCTCCCATTGTCCTCCACAGCCTTCCACAAATTGGGCGTTCATAATTTTAGCTTTGATACTTTACTTTTCCCTTTGCCAGATTTGAATTTTGTAATTGACATCTTTGGATCACACAAGCTGGTGGATAGCCAAGCACCATCTACTTTTTCACCACATTTTGCTATATAGCATCATTATCTTCAGGGATCATTTCATGAAGGTGAGAATTGAGCAGGGCCACATTATCAAAACTAATTGGAGCTAGAGTTAAATAGGAACCCAGACTCCATCTGCTTGTCCATGGGGTTTGCACATCTCAAGTTTATTTTGGTTGTCTTGTAACAAAATCAAACCCCCATAGGGCCAACTACACCAATAGCAGCCATAAACCAACCAGCAACCAAACCACACACACAATAAATATAACACACACCAAAAAAATTAAAGCAAGCTATAAGTAGTAAAGCAAAAACGCATATAAACAAAGTACAGCATTGTCAATCACCCCCCTGGGACCTAAGCCAATTGCACTATTATCAAATTTCCCAATGACCCAGCACTCCAGATACTGTATGAAGAGTCTAAGCGAGACCACAGTTCAATCTTCCATTTGATTGGGCACTGTTGACCATAGCAATGGGGATTGATGCCAGGGGGGTACCTTTCTGGACCAATTCTTTCAAGTGTAGATGCCTGCTCAATGGATCAGAACCTGTCATGCTACTGCAGGGTTGGCATCAAGGTACGTTTGGTGGTCCTAGGTCCCTTTCCATTAGGCACCCACTGAGCATAGGGTTCCGCCCCAAGCCTAATGACTGACAATTCCAAAGTCCTCGAGCAGCCACCCTCTGCTTCCTCTCCTACTCAAGTACTCCAGTCTACAGTCCAAGGGTACAGGCAGCTTTGAGGCAGGTCTCAGTTCTTCCAGTGGGGCATCTATGTTAAGTCCTTCTGGTGCAGCTCCTGTTAAGCCAGACTGCTTACTTTTACTTGAGTAGATCTCAAGGAGCAGCTGGTGGTTTTACCCCCAAATAATATGCCACCAGAGCAGAGCTCCTTACATACCATTAAGCTTCATCATAAAAAAAACTAAGTTGATAGCTAGCAGTTTCACTGCATCCAGATATAAGCATGTTACATCTAGACAACTGTTCGCTTTCTTGGCTTATATTCTTTGTGGAAGCAGATCACCAAGCCTTTTCTTTCTGTGTCACACAAGAACTTAAATTTCACACAAGTATGGATTTTTGCAATATCATTTTGGCCACACAAGGACCTAAATATCACATGGGCATGGATTTTTGCAATGTTTAGTGAAATATTCCAAGTGTTGCGAATAATGCCTGGCATACAATAGTTCAATGTATTTGAGAACAAGCAAATACAAAGTCC
>NW_022103915.1:32392110-32415082 GCF_000313985.2 Echinops telfairi
GACCTTGCAGTAGATGCCCAATATGTAACCACTAAGCCACTAGGGCTTCAAATACCTATGAGACAATTAAAAATACCAAGGCTTGGATCAGGTGCACCTTAGTCCACAAAATGACACCTTCGCTTTTGAACACTTAAATAGGTCTTGTGCAGATCGGCACACTTGATTTTGGATCATTGTTTCCATGTGTTGTGGATCTAACTAAAATGAAATCTTTGACAACATCAAGGATTTTCTCTGTCGTTATGTTGTCTGTCGGTCCAATAGTGATGATTGTAGCTTTCTTTACATCGAGTTGCAATCCATACTGAAGGCTACAGGCTGATTCTCATCAGCCAGGACGTCAAGTCCCCTTCACTTTCTGTGAGCAAGGTTGTGTCCAGTACATCTCACAGGTGAATGAGCCCTCAGCCATGAAGCCATGTTGCTCCAGCATACAGATTACACAATTATATGGTGCAAGTAAACAACACAACAGACACACCTTCCGCGATTTTAAACTATACAGTAACCACTTGTCCTTGGTCAAGTAAATGTTTTTGGTCTGTGTAGATTCTAAATGAGCACAATTATAAGTGTTCTAGAATTCATATTTTTCACAATGTTCTCAAGCTTTGTTATGATAATAAAACACAAGTACTTACTTTTCTGGCATTCTCTGCTTTATCAAGATCCATCTGATATCAACAAGATTATTTGTTCCACATCCTTTTTTTAATCTGGTCTGAACCTCTGGCATCTCCCTGTCAATGTATTGCTGTAATTGTTTTCAGAATTTTACTTGCATGTGGATTATTTGTTGCTATGTTCACCTTCTTTGGAATAAGCAAAATATGGATCTCTCCAATCAGCCAGATGACAGCAAAGGAGAAAAAATCCAAGTGTTTTTTTTTTTTTTTAAGCACATATTCTAGACTAAGTGAAGAATATCAGAAATACCTGAGCAAGGCCCAAGAACCTGCAGGATATAGGTGGAACCTTAACCATTGGGGCTGGGAAGGTCTTCTGGAAAGGATGGAGTATATATTATTAAAGGAAGTATAAGTTCAGAATGGATGTCTGAAGCTTGTGAGCTAGAGTTTGAAAAAACATGCTTAGTGACTTTTTAAGTGAAAATTATTTGCTAGGCAAGGGAGAAATAAAAATAATTTTATTTACTTCATGATTATTTGTTCAGTACTCACTCTGTAGCACAGGAAGTTCAAGCAGCCATGTGTGAAGAGCTGAAATTCATTGAGTGGCCAATGAATTTAGGAGCAGAAACGGAAACACCAACGATAAATAAAATGGTGACAGAAAACAGACAGGGAGTACAAATTGCTGAATAATAATAAATGGGAAGAACTGTTTTCAGTCACAAAGAAGTAATGCCAGAACCTACTAGAAACCTAGGTCCAATTCATTAACATTTCTACACATAACAGCTTCTTATACCACATTACAATATTTTGCCAGCACTGGTCTTTAGATCAGGCCCTCCCTCCCCCGTTGACTGCTTCAGTGACCCCTACAGGACAGAGCAGAAAGCCTAATCTTACTCGCAGAGAAGCTGGTGACTGCCGCCAATACTGAATGGAACCATGACATTCATCACTTAGATACATAGCAGTCTGTTTTAGCTGTATCTTATTCACCTGCTATTTCTTTTTAAAAGTTTTGCTTGTGCCGCTTCCATTAAATGTAATCTTAGAAACTCTAAGTACAAGAAACGGACTCGTAATTCTAGTCTCCTATTGAACACCTCACTAGTTGTCTCTTAGTACCAACTGGATTGTGGATTAGAGCCGCAGACAGAGGTGTGAGCTATCCACAGGTCAAGCACCACTGTGGGAGACGCGGTGTGGGTTAGCAGCTCCAACCCACCAGCGGTTCGGAGGGAGTAATATGAAGCTGTCTCAGAGTAAGTCTTAGAAATGGTATTTTGATCTGAATGGGAATCAACTTGTTAATCGTGCATGAGAAAGTTAAAAGTGCCCATCTCATTCAAACCTATTAAACTTGAGGAAAAATTAGTTTTCTCCCTATAAAAAGACATATTTAAAATGAATTTTAAACTTTTATAAAACATTTACATCAAGAATTACACTTCCATGGTTTTCATGTGAAAAATGAATATAGTTTCCAAACATATGAACGTATAGGTTTATGCAAAAGAAAACCAAGTCCAAAAGCCCAAGGAATTTATCAGACATTTCCTGTGTGTATGTGTATTGTGTACTTTACATAAATTTTGAAAACCAAGAAACTATGAGAAAAGGTTTTTCATAGCATGTCTGGTAGAAAAACCTGACTCCTCTCCTCTGGTCTTCACCCCATTAGTTGTGACCACCCCTACTCTGCTACAGACATGTTTATGCTTGAATTTGAGGTTTTGCCACAAACCAAACCCTATAGTGCAATGGTTTTCAGCCTTCCTAATGCCGTGACACCCCCCCCCCCAACCATAAAATTATTTTCATTGCTATTTCATGAACTATAATTTTGCTACTGTTATGAATCATGCGACCCCTGTGAAAGGGCCGTTCAACCCCCAAAGGGGTCTCGACCCACAGGTCTTGAAACAACTTCTATAGTGGGTGTTATACAGCTTGAGCTATTATAACTACAAAGTCAACAATTTGAAACCACTACATAGAATGAGGACACTGACAGCCTTGGAAACCCAAAGGGGCAGTGCAAACAGGGCTGCTATATGTTGGAATCAACAATAGCAGTAGGTGGTCTTAAGGTAAGTATAGATCTAAGAGCTGAAGAAACCAAAGCAAGGGAAATGAATCCACCAACACACTAATTATGAGTAAATAAACACAGCCTTAGAAGTAATGGCTGGGCAGTATGTTAATAAAGAGAAATATAACAAACTTCTAAATATAAAGGTTTGTCCTGCTGTGAAAGTGGATTGGAAAAAAGGGGTATACTTTTGTAAATATCAAGGAGAATCTATCTGAAAAGTTCCCTTCAGAAACCAGAATTTTATGTAATTTACATAAATTAAAATAGATATATTTCTGTAGCTGGATAGTAGATCCATCCATGAATAGCTTCTTAGACATTCAGCTACTTACTAAATTACAAAGAATCACTATCAAGCCCATCAAAAATTCAGCCTGTTTAAAAAATTTTCAGTGTGCATTACACAATTACAACATGATGCCATTTATTTAACAAGACTGAAAAAATGAGTCTTAGATCAAATATATACATTTTAATATTTGAAATATTTACATAATGCAACCGCCTCATATTTCAATGTTAAGATCAGTGTTTTCTAATGTCCTCTGAAGTTGTAAATACTCTAGTAACTCGAGCTCAATTATACTTTGTAGCACACCGCTCTCTATCTGCCTTTAAAATAAATACACTGACTTGAAAAGAGCTGCACCTAATCTGTGTTGGGAACTGTTTGAACTCCAGGTCCTTGTGTTCCCTGGTGAAGTTCTGATCTACAGTAAAGACAGCCTATGCCTATGTGTGTCTTCAAGATCATCATCAGTAAACGTTTAGAAACTGATGAGCAGAAATAAAACTCTGTGTGCGTGTGTAAGCATAAACACACAGACACAGACATGATACAAAGCTTTTATAGAACGAAAGTTAGTAGTGGTTGATAACTGCCAGAAATCCACCCAACCCCACCCCAGCCCCTGAATCAATATGTAAACCTTGTGAATTATGAAGCTGGATTTTGCTAATCAAATTTCGTAATGTCTAATTTTAATTCCAATTTGTGTGCTTAGTTGTTTTTTTTAACGTCCCTTTCTTTTAAAAGGGTTATTGGTTTGGTCTTTTTCTGGGGGGGGGTAAGCTTATGCTTTTGGAAAGAGATTTTAAAAAGTCTTCCAAAGGGATGCACCAAAATTAAAGACCAATTCTGAGCAAAGGTACGCATCAAATAAAGCTCTCTAGAATCCAAGGATTTGCCTCATTCCTAAATAAAAGGGGAGCATCACTATGATTCATCTTTCAAAGAGCACGTGTGAACAATCATAAACTGGGAAACCCCTTCCGTGCAGCACGATGCTGCTCACAAGACAATACAATTCTGTGGGAGACTAACCACCTAATTTATCCCAGACACTGGGTTGGCACAACTTTTCCTTTGTAACTCTACCTTTCAATGAAGAATGTTTAAGGGAGCCTTCAAAGTCCAATTAGGTCTTTTTCACAAACATTCACACAAAAACACTGAGATATTGAAAAAAGGGATTGTCCACCTATGTTTGCATTCTTTTTAAATTCCACAACTTCATGAAGATTTGCCATTTCTGATTAAAAGGGAGTAACAGGTGTTACTAGTATTCTTTTGATTAAAATGTTCCTTCCTAAACATTACAGTTCAATATTAAGTGCAATTCTGAAAAAGAATTGGGGAGTCATTTTAATATTTACAAGGAATAAATCAGCAGAACAAGATTATGTCAGATAGGCTGTGTACAGTAGCTGCAGCTTATAAAACATACCAGTAATTTGTACCTGGTGAGTATAGAGAACCAAAGGAAGATTCAGGTGACTTTACAATCAAGGGAGTACATATGGCATCAACAAACTGGAGGACAAAAAAAAATTCACATTTTCTACATTACAAAAAATTATAGATCTCATAAATGTCTTTGAAGACAAAGAAAAATACCATGTCCTTTGAATGATGGAAAAGAAATCTGAAATGGAACTCTAAATGGAAAAAGAGTTTTACTTCACAAGACCAATTTTTTTGGCTTCTGTTTCATATATCAATAATCTCCACATTTTTACTATAAAAACTTCTGCTTCTTCATCGAGTACCTAGGGGATGGATACAGAGAAGAGACAAGAAAGACAACTGTTAACATCTCTACCATTTGGGACCAGTATAAAATCGTTATAAGAATTTACTGACAAGAAAATAACTTAACTGTGAGAAATGAAATTAATTTGCTGTATATACAACAAAAATAATACAAGAAATTATACATTTTTTGCGTATTTTAAGAAATGTATTGCCTATATAATTGCTGAAAAAATTTAGCAGAATTCCATGACTTATTAAACATTAACTACTACAGTTCTTTTCTTCCCCACTTTATCTTTATAATATAGAGTCGACATTTCAACATGTCTTTAAAAAGTTCTACAAAACAACTTTTTAAAGAAAGCAATTGGCACCCTGGTAGTGTAGTGGTTATAAGTTGAGCTACAATCTGCATGGTAGGCAGTTCACACCACCAACAGCTAGCTGCCCAGGAGAAAGGCTGGGCTTTCTATTCCCATAAACAGTTAGTCTCAGAAACCCACAGGGGGTTGGCTGAAAGTCAGCACTGGTTCTAAGGCACAAAGTTTATTCATAGAAACAATATAGGAACAAAATGCAACCAAAGTTCTTTAATCAGTACAAAATGAGGAAAGCCACATATACTTTGAAAAAGTTAAAGAGTGTACTACTACTGAAAAAATTACTATATACACTCCATTATAAGCCAAGTTTTCCAGCACATTTTTATGCAGTTTTTGTGGTAAAATTAGGTGCCTCGGCTGATATTCGGGTCAGTTTATACTCCAGTATATATGGTAGTAAAAGTGTCCCTTTCCCCACCCATTTAAGAAGCACCTATGGGCCAATAAGCTTGTAACAGCTGGCAGACAACACTGGCTCAGCTGGTTTCTACCCACAAGAATCAACAATGAGCCAGAAATATCAAGCCCATAGAAGGGAAGGCACAGTCTCACTAATTGTATTCAAGAATCAGAATATTTCAATAGATCCAGACATGAATAAGATTGACACATGTAATCATGACTAACAATGAAGGCAACTCGGCCAAGGTTGAATGAAAGCTGGATCATGGTTCACTCATGATTCCTCCTCTCTACTGCAAAGCAGCTATAGGCTCTGACCATTTCAGGTTCTACTCTCAAGGATTGGGGCTTTTCCACGTCCCTTTTTTTTTTAAGGTGTTTTTTTTTTTTATTTAATATTTCAGAGACAACTAGATACCACAAATGTTTTATCAGAAATTCAAACAACAGTTTCATCTGGCTCAGCAGAAAGTATTAGCTGTAGCAGACATCAGATAGGGGCTTAACGCTAAACATTTGACTTGGGAGCTCCTTTTGATCAGGAACCCACTCTGTCCCTTCCTGCTATCCTTGGCTATATTTCAAAATGTAAGCTTCCATCATTGAATCATAACCCCTCATCCATAGTTGCTTTGAAAATGCCTGGTGATCTCATTTCAAGAAATCAACCATTGAAGGTTCGATGCAGCCCCAGTTCAACTCTAACACATGATGCTGTGTTGGGGCTAACTCAACAGCAAGTGGTTTGTGCAAATTGAATGTGAACAGTCAGGAAAGAGTCAGGGTGACTTACGTTTTTAACACAAAAGAGTAGGCAACTGAATATATATTTATACATATAAACAACAAGCAGGAAAAAGCTGATGAAAAAGAAGAATCTCTAGTGGTATGTAATGACATTCAATGATGTTAACAAATATTCAAATTTATTTCACGACTATATAAAAAAACCAGCTGAAACCAACACATGTAGAAAATTAGATTCAGATAATTGTTTTTCTTGTTTTCTTTTTTTCACATAAATAAAATATTAGTAATGGTAATCTTCTAACTTACCATAGCAACATCATCTAAAATGCTCTGAGGTGAACTATGAGCCATAACCTGAAATAAACAAGCAATTATCACTATGAAATTATGAAAATAGCATATAGATAAGAAATTTTAAGGGGCATACACTCAAACTGGTAAGCGAACTTCCTTTTAGGGTATAACTCATGAGATTTTACTTTCAGGAGATAATGGGAGGAGATAATACACTTTAGTAATTAACGTTGGTTTTGGAAGCTTAGTTCTGCAACGTACAATATAACTTAGTCAACATCTATAAAATAGGGATATGATTACATTAGCAACTTATACTTCCCTAAGGTGGTCAGAAGGTTGAAAGGGTCCATATAAGATGCCTACCAAGAACTAAGCCTATCATGAAGCAATCAACCCATATTGACAACTATGACATGAAGACTATTTTGTTCTCTCAAGTGACAGAGGTTCAGATTCCTCCATCAACTCTCCCATATATTTCAAGGAGAGGACAGTCTCAGGGTCCAAAGAAGAGAGCACAACTGGCAGCATCCATTAGTTCTGTGGAGCCCTGGTGGGGTAGTTGTTATGCGTTAGGCTGTGATCCACAAGGGCTGCAGTTTGAAACCACCAGGTGCTCTGAGGGAGATAAGACGGGGCTTTCTACTCCCACATGAAGCAGTTCCATCCTATCCTACAGGGTTTGCCATTCAGATTTGAGTTGATGGCAATGAGTTTTGGGGTTTTTTAGTTTTATTAATTCTGTGCTCTTTGATCCCTCAAATGAGAGCATGTGGTTCACTTAAGTATGCCAATCACTGAACTAAATCATGGTCTTGATTGAAAAGTGTAGGAATTTAAAAAACTAACCTTAGAACAAACAAAATCAACTAATGTAGCTTCTTCTTCACCTATGTATTCTATGATTTTCTTATTAATCCATGGTCTAATTCGTCGTTCCATCAGTATCTGCAAAAGAAATTGCGATTAATTTTTCATTACTTTTCAGTTTCTCATTAGTTTTAGCCAATCCTATATCCTGTCTTTCTTAAAACTAATTATCAGGAATGTTTATTATTCAAAATTATGCTAAAATACGAATTACTACAACCACATTTAAACAGTTGAAGCCTCAGAAGGAAGCTTAAACATGAAAAGATAGAAAAATAAGACATCGGGCAAAATCATGCCACCAGTATAATTTGTTTAATACACATTATCTCTGTAATCCATATTAACCAAGAACCTTTATCTTTCACCACAATGTCTGCCTGAGTTAAATGAAAAGACAAATACCAAGATACAATTTCTTGGTTCTAATGCTTTAACAGCCTGGCTTCAATGTAACTAAGATATCACTAAGGATCTTCCAGTAATACAACTTGGCCATGGCATTTAATTGGTGTCAAGGTCCCAACAACGCTATTATCCTTTCCCTTACCAATGACAAAATAAATCAAATGAGCTTGTATTCAAATCCATTCCCAATAGCATGGCTACTCACAGAATCCACAATGGACCAATCAAGGGGATAAGCAAAGAGCTCGGGCTTGGCTGTAGGAATTTTCTCAATGAGACTCTTGATGTGCTTGCGTTTTTCTTCTGTGTTTACAGTGCCTTTGGCAGCATTTTTATCATCTTCACCATAATCCAAGGGAACTAGCTTCCTTTTTCGGGGTACATCATCACTGTCTTCATCGTCAAATTTGTTAAAGACACTATCTACAGGGAGTTTCTTTCTCTTCACAGAATTAGGTTGACCAGGACTATTGGAAGCACCTATAGTAAAATCATCACATTAGCACAATAAAGTAATCTTCAAATATTAAATCTTACAACCCACCAGCCCTCAAAAACAGTACAAAAAATAACGTTCACAAGTGTCAGAGAAAGATCCCAACTGTAAAAAGTAACTCACTACTCACAAGTGCTAGAAAATTTAACTTTTCATTTCTTCTCAGAACTTGAGGCAGCTGCAGATATAGGATCACTAGTAGAACTATGAAAACAATCATGAGCTAGAAACGCATGAGTATTTTTCTATCTACCTACCACATAATTATTTTTTCCTTTAGGTAAAATTTAGCCATTGGCAAGACAAAAAAAAAAAAAGGAAGAAAATGATAGCATACCCAGTTTAAGACTAAGTCCTATTTTTGGCCTATGTTCCTCTGGTTGCTGTTGATCGGGTGAATTTTCGTGAGGAATGATAATACCACAGGGAGACTCGTCACCAGGCGTGTTGGGGGTCGCGTTGCCACTGGCAGAGGAAACAGATGGCGCAGAGCTGATGGGTCTCAGAGTCGGTTTGAGACAGGGCTTTTGTTCTGGCTCCTCTTCCTCTTCTACAGGCTCTTCTCGTTTTTCTTCTTTTTCTTGTTTTTCTTCTTCCTCTTCCTCAGATTCTGGCTCTTGCTTTATTTGTGGTTGCCTGCGTCTCTCGGCCTCTTGTTCCATCTATAACCACAAAACAATCTCATTAATTAGAAAGACTTCAGAAAAGCTTTTGTTTTTAAATTGTCTGAAATTTTTACTTATACATTTTATCAATAGATAAAAACCTGTTCATTTTAAAACGTAAAAGGAATGTGTAAATCATGGCGTCTACCAATGAAAAGCATATAACAATTCGTTTTAAAGCTGATATTAAGAATTCATATTATTAAATTCGGGACATATTAAAAACTAAGATACCTTCTGTAATTACACTATTCTTAAATCCAAGAATACCTAATGTCTTGTCTTCACATATAATTTAAAAATGCTTAATTGCTAAAACATGTATGAAAACATTTTTTGAAAACAAAAATATGAGGCGGCACTAGAATGAACAGACACAAACCACATAAAGTCCTAAGAATCAGAAGAAAAGTACTGGAAAGAGTTTTACAGCCAAGTTTCACGAAAAGACAACTCATTTAACTTTGTTTATTATAGGAAGGAAAACATTAAGATGTGTATAAGATGTTTAGAATAATTAAAAATTCTAATTCAATCAGTACTGTAGATAGGAGTGGGAGAATTATATAATACAAAAAATTATCGTGAAAGATACAAGAATTAAGTATCTTCTTCAATAAGGTATATTATCGTTTGTTTAACATAATGTGATGACCTTAAGGAAACCAAAGTGATGGTCTGAGAATCTCTTACCCTTTGGAGCTCTGCATCTGGGTCTGGGTGTCCTTCTGCCAGAAGGCGCTGCCTAATTTCCTCCAGTTCTTCCTTCTCTCTCTTCCTATCACGCTCATCTGCTTCCATTTCCTTTTCCCGATCACGCAATCTTTTCTGAAGAGCACTTCCCCTGCAAGAAAAAAAATTTTAAAAGGATCATGTAATATCCACATCAACTTTTCTACATGTCTCTGGCAGTACTTTTTCCTAATGCTACACATTATATGCTAATTGACTGCAGACTTCTGTGTCTACAGAATACCCAAGTCAATGTGCTCTCTCTACAACATAGTCTATTTAAGGAGGCAATGTTTGTACCATTTATTCACATCCTTGTCTTCAGTCATTCTAAGTGTAAAAATGTAGCTTTCGGAGGGAAGAGGAGAGTTCCCGGAAACCTTAAGCACTTAATTTGTGCTTAAGATATTATGCTATGAGAAAATAATTCAAGCAGAACTAATGCCATGAAGAATAGTTACATATCTTTAATTATTATCCTTGTAAAAATTGCAGGTAGTGCAGAATTAACAGAAAGTACAGGCTACAACTATCTGTATATTTAGATAGCATTTTATTATGTTTCAGGTAGTTGGAATTATGCACTCCCATTTTCTTATTCTCCTTCCTTCAGTAATTTATTTTTTTCCGTATCTTTTGGAACTTTCCATTTTAAAATCAAACCATTGAGCACTTTCATTTTTATTAATTTTTTTGAGGGGGAGCATTTTCCATTTAAATTGCCAACTCCAGTCTTTTGAATATTTTGTATGAATTTAATTACATAGTATTGTGTATAAACTTAATTATATACCAAATACCTATACTACACATCTGTTTATCAGTTACAATAGAAATAAAGTAAAATCAAGACACTGTTCGTACTTCCAGGAAACTTAAAATGGGGCAGGTGAACAGGGGCTAGAAGAACCATTCCAGGATAGCTAAGTGCTAGGATAGATTTAAAAGTGTTAGGGGAACAAAGTGTTGAGAGAAGTCAAGCTTTACAACTTTCACTTCACATTAATGGGTGTGGACTACTAAGTAGCCCTGTTTAAACCCTTTGCAGTAAAAATTTCTAGACAACCCTAGATAGCTATAGATATCATTGTTGGAAAAAATACATTATAGTACAATACTTTTTTTACTTTAGTGTGATTTGTGTGAAAGTTTTACAGATTCCATTAGTTTTCATTCAGTCATTCCTATACATTTTGATTAATGACATTGATTGCAATCCCTAAGGTTTTTTCCTTAATTTGTTTTAAAATAAATCTGAATCAGATCTTTTCCCAAAAAAAGATGTTAAGAATTGTTGATCATTTTCCAATAGCTTTATTTCCTCCTAACAATAGGCAGTGCATATGCAACTACATAAGCTAGTATCATCAGGTACAGTGGTCAATAGAATGTGACGATTTCACTTAACAGCTCGTAAACCTAAGGGTCTAGGGGTGACAAGGGATAAATACCTCGAAATATAAGTACTTTTATAAGTGAGGTTTCTTACCTGTAATATTTGGGATCATCTCTATCATCATCATAATCTTCTAAGAATTCTTTTAATCGCTTAGCTTCTTTAGCCTTGGAAGAACCAAACAACAAAAGTATAATATTAACCAAAAAGTCTTGAAGACTGCCCTTTAATTCTCTTTTGGGGGAGTAATTTTTCCTTACTCATTCAATCACACTAAGTAAAAAAGCACATTATATATTATTTTCTCTTTTACCTGAGAGAAAGACTTATCTGTGCAATGAAAACCATATTGTATACTACAACAAACAATCTCTATAATAACAGTATCTGAAGTACAGTCATCATATCTAAAGAAAACTGAGCACACTAGGAAAGAAAGCTGCAAAAGCTATCCTAATTGATTTTACTGATTGGACAAAAATATTTCATAGGTCGAGGATGCTATATAATTTTATCTTCTAAGGTGCCAGAAAAACCCACAGCCATCAACTCAATTCTGCCTCATAGTGACTCTGGTAAGAGCAGAGTACAACCGTGACACAGGGATCTGAAGCTGTGAGTCTATGCCAAACATTTCACTGTTAGTTTATCAACCACAAACGCAAAAACCCATTTCTATGTTTATGGTATAGTTCAATGAAAGAATAGCAGGGCAATGTAAGGATTAAAGTTCATATATGAATATACAATTCATAAATGTTATATATACACATATTTTTATTTATAAAACCAGTTCTCTCAGCACCCTATTTGATTCACTCAAATGCTATGCAACTTACAGAATATTCAAAGCTCCCTGAAATTTCAACAATTTTATGGATTCTGAATCAAAAAAGCTTTATAAATTATTATTTTATATATTAGTCTATGGCAGTGTCATTTCAATTGCATTCAAAGAAGAAAATTTTACATGTAGGAAAAGTTTGAAATGTTTAAAACATGCAATAATAGTTATTGATTAACTGGGAACAGTAAGTTGGTTGGTTTTTTTTCCCTTTTAGTTAACAGATAGGAGGCAATGTGATTTTTATCTGAGAAAAATGTCATTTAAAAAACTCCCAATCTTACCATTTCTCTTCTTCTTTCTTCTTCTCTTTCAGCCTCTTTCTCATATTCTCGGGTTTTTTTCCGTTCTCTGATTTCCCAATTCTTAAGGCGCTAAAAGAGAAAATTAGAGAAGTTTTTAAATTATTGCTCAAATAGAGCTAAAATGTTGACAGCCAAGCTGCAAGAATGAAAACATTGCTTCAACTTACCTCTTGATAAGCAGCTTCTTTCTCTCGGAGTTTTCTTTCAAGCTTTCTCCGCTCATACGCATCTTCTTCATCCTCTTCTCGATCCCGTTTCTTGTCCTTTTCTCTTTCTCTCTCACGTTCCCTTTCTCGCTCTCGTTCTCTCTCTCGCTCTCTTTCCCGTTCCCGCTCTCGTTCTCTTTCTCGTTCCCGTTCCCTTTCACGGTCTCTGCTCTTCTCTCTATGGAAACAAAACAACAATACCTGCCTGTCAGCTTCCTGTTTTCCTTAAAAATACAAAAATCACAGAAAAAAGGAGTAACATACATTCTAAGGTACAGTATAAGCCCACAAGCCAGAAATTAAGACTTTAATCTCTACAAACTTTTAACAATCAGGTAAATTTAGAATATATTTCTAGTACAAGGTTCAGGAATGGTTTCTCAATGCTTACTGATAACTATGAAAAGAAACAAAACAAATGTCCCAATCCTTAATGAAAAATATAAATATGTATCACATCAGGTTAGAGACTATCTAAATGTCCTAAAAGACTAACAAATAATAATAAAATACCCAAGGAATAAAACAAAGCACAAACATAAATGACATACACAAGGAAAACTATAAGACATTACAAGAGACTAAAAGAGACCTATATGAGAGAAGTTCCATTTTCATGGCTTAGAAGTTATCAATGAAACTATCACTACCAACAGCAATCTATACTTAAAATGTAGTCCAGATGTCAATCACAACATTCTTTACACAAAAGAGAAATCCAATTGTCAACTTTATATGAAAAGTCTCAGATAGCCAAAACAACAGAGTAAGACGAGAGTCAGAGATCCAGTCATTCATTTGACAAGGGTTGAAGTGTACATCGCTTTATGAAAGTGATGTCACTAAGACATGCACAAGAATGTGGACAGAAACGAGAGTGTGTATTTATAACTTTACAAAAAAGCAAAAACTGTGGAGTTCTGTATGTGTGAAAGTGACGTTGCTCTCCAGGCCTAACAACAATTCAATCGGCTGCACTATGCTCTTGGAGTTTTCAAGAGGAAGGACTCTGGAAAGCATTCCATTCAAGGCAATATGGTTGCCCACCCACCATCGTTGGTCAGGACATAACTGTTTCCTACTGGGATCAAAAACCCACAGGGAATAGCAAATAACACACCCTTGCTTGGTGAATGTGAGAACTGAAGCACTTGCTAATAAAACTAAGAACTGCAGTCTTCAGTATGGATTCATTGCTAAGCAAAGATATAGTCACAAGTGGGCCAATCATCATCATAAATAGAGAAGAGATAGAAGTTTAAAGGATTCCACTGTACATAGGATACACAATTAATGCTCATGGACAAACGATCTGTCTTGAAGGAATTCCTTAGAAGATGTTCCTTCTGGAAGGGAAGAAAGCAAAACTTCATTTCTCATACTTTAGAATGTTACCAGACAGAAACAATCCCTGGAAAAGGGCATCATGCTTGATAAAGTAGGTCAATAAAAGAGGAGACAAGCAAGCCTCAATGAGGCAGACCGACACAGCGGTTGCAACAGTGATTTCAAACAGCAGTGGTTATGAAGATGCTGAAGAACCTAGGAGTGTTTTACTCTACTGTGCTGTGTGTGAGTCTGGGTAAATTTGCCAGCACCTAAACAGCAACAGTAGCATAATCTTAAAAGCCTAATATCAGATATCATTAATGATAAATGGACTGGATATAAAGTATGGTAAGGAGTAAAGAAGGAGCAGCATATGTAATATTCTAATAAGGATTAAAGGCTATAATAAAAGTCAAGCCATGTAAAGCAGATTACAAAGAAAGAAGAGCTGTAGAAAATATTTCTAGCTTATAAGGGCAGGATATGAGAAAGAATAGATGATTAAACTCACTGTGAATTTTTTTTTCATCACAAGTGAAAAATTTGGTAGTTTATGAGTTTTGATCAAATTAAAGTTTGAAGTCAGTGGTTTGCTGTTGATTTTAGACATAGAATTTCAAAAGTGGTAAACTGGAAGTGGTAACAAAGTACCTGCTAACTTGAAAAAAACAACAAAAATATGAGAAATCATTTGGTACAGAGTATGATGAAATGCTACACAACCATTAAAATCAGATTACATCATATGATAGAAATGAAGTTCTCAAAAATTTAATTCACTGATAACCAAATTGTAGAACACATATGAAGGAATGCTTGGATCCATATATATAGTGAAAACAGATATAACTTTCCATAGATCAAATTCTAATCAACTATTGTATCAAACGAGAAAGGGAAGGATGGAGAACTTCTCCTCCAACAACTGGTAGATGGACCCAGAGCTAAAATCAGGTAGAAAAGCTGTGAACAGAGAAATTAAACTTAGCTTGTAAAAGAAAGTAAATCAACATTGTCTAGGAGTGAGAAATGGAGAATAAATTTAGAGCCAGCAAGGAAGGAAGCTGAGGTAGTTCAAGTAGTATATAGAATGAAATAAAGACTTAAGCGACTGAAAATGGTGGTAAACATAATTATTTCCTAGCTTGAGGCCTTTCAAAGGGTAACTAGAAAAATGTCCACCAATCCAGGTAGACCACCGGGTACCATGTCTTTACCCAGAATAGGAGGCAGACAGTTGGCATACGGTACCCATAAAGTTCTGAATTGTATGTAATCTTCACTGGTGCTGTGTGACTGTGTCACCACAAGCAAGCAGAAAGAAGTTCTCTCATCACATATATAAATGTAAATGATCCTCCAGAAAACTGTTGACCAGCGGTTCTATCAAAGCTTTTATAACGTCTTACCTGGATCGACTCCGATCTTTATTTCGATCTGAGCTCCTTTCTCGGTCTCTTTCCCGATCTCTCTCTCGATCACGATCTCGCTCTCGCTCTTTGGTCCGGTCACGATCCCTATCACGTTCTCGTTCCCGCTCCCGTTCCTTCTCCTTTTCTCGTTCACGTTCTCTTTCCCTTTCTCGTTCCCGTTCTCGCCTTTCTCGTTCCCTTTCACGCTCCCTCTCTCTTTCTCTCCGTTCTTTCTCAATTTCCTGTCTTTCTTTCTCCTTTTTGCCTTTCTCTTCTTCCAGTTTCTAGAAACCAATAAAAGCACTTTTAGAGTTAACTCTGTAGTTCCCGTGTTCAAATCACTCCTGGTGCATTGCCCAAAAGTACCAAACCACTAGAATCTAATACTAAATGGGGTTTCAACTTGACAAATCCAAACTGAAACAATCACAAAACTAGACATATTTCGTGCACACCATATGCTGTAACTGAGCAGGAATCTCCAATCTTGGATGCTGGGAGATTGTGTCAAGTGTGGCTGGACACTTATTGACCATGCAATAACTAAAAGAATCACGGGCAATGTGGTGATCCATAATTTCTTGAAATGCAATTACTTAAGACTTAACTAAAACTTGATCGAGTTATTTTAATTTCTGTAAATGTGGGACTGTAATAATACTCATTATAACCCAGGGTTCCCATTACCTATAGGTTTACTACTTGAGAGATTCAGAAAGGGCTTAAGGAAAAGTCAAGTCACCATAAAGCAACAAAAATATCTTTTTTTCATTTGCTGTTACCACCCTCCAAAAGAAAAAGGAGCTGAATTCAGCCACAATATACTCTATGGAAACATGAACTCCCACCATTACAAGATGGATAGCTCACCAAATACAAAGTTTAAAATTCACTCACTTCAAACAGAAAATGTACATAATATTTTCATTAACTTAATTTTAAAAGTAGTATACTTATACCCATAATACCTATAAAACAATGAAAATTACATCAACAATGACAAATCCATCCTCGGAAGCAACGATTGTGTATTAACTTACAGATGCTGTGTTAGAACATGGATCGCCAACACGGGATTAACCTTGCCTACAAGCTATGTTTCTGGGAGGAAGAGCAAGTACATGGTTCACAAATAAAGTCAGACCAAGTTTGTACCTTGACAAGATTACCAGTGTACCACAAGGTTTCTACACAAACTCAGGGGGAAAAAACAAAACAAAAAACCCCAACAGGAAAAACAGAACACATTTATCCATTTGGTTCCATGTTTAGTGTCACTGAAATGAAATTTAACTGCAATAATAAAATGTCTTTTCTTGTTACGTAAAGCATTTAAAACAACTTTAAAATGCAATCTTACCTGTTAAGATACTTTTTGCTCTTGGTCATGGGTCAGAGGACTGACAGAATTATCAAAGAAAAGCTGACAGATTTATCAAAAGAAAAGCTAATGCATAAGAGATCAATATATTCAGTCACTCTACCAGTCTATAATATAAAAATAGAATGCAGGCAAAGCTAATACTGAATATGTTGAAATTACACAGAAAAGGGAAATGAGAAAAAAGAACAGAAAAGGGAAAACTATAGGGGCTAAATCTCATTCTGGAAACTGTTCTAATGCAATATAAAAACCTACACTATTAAATGAGGCTGGACTACATAAAACTTACCTCTGTCATACAGTTATAAAGAAATGTTTAATTTCTGAAATGATACTTACAGATTATTTTAGCTGTTCCAATAATAATTTGTGGAATTCCTCAGTTTTATCTTTAACTCCTGCTTATTCACTGTACTACTTATTTCTTAAAGATAATTTCACTTATGGTAATAATGATTTGTTTCAGGACTCTTGTTCAAAAGTTTTGTTCTAAGTAAATGAAATAATGCACGATGCTATTAAGTGCCAACTGCTTTTCTAAAATGTTACAAATAGAACACATGAGTATTTATTTATTTGAAGGGGGAAAAAAAGACCCTGAAGAAATATGGAAAGGAATAGCTACTGAAGGATGTAAGAAAATTAAGAGGTAATGAAAAGGACAGATTAAAGAACCATAAATCTTACCTCATTCTCTCTTCAGACTCGTCCGTGCTGTAAATGGACGCCCCCTGCCACGCTGATAACCCTGACAGTCTGTGGTTATTAATAAACTCATACCAAAACATGCAAAGGTTCACTGAGCTCATTTTTTAATAATTCGAGTACCAAACATTCCCTTTAATCACACCGTCCCAATAGAAAGAAGTGGGCTGTTTTTTGTCTTTTCCTTTTTTTTGGTTAAAGGATGTTTTTGAAATTCAAGACATTCCTCCCCCCACCCACCGCAAGGGAAAAGCAATCAAATGCCTGACAGCTTCTCAAATTATGAAGCAAAGATCTTTTTAAATTATTACTTTTAATCATGATTTCCTCATAATTTATCAATAATATGGCAGGGTTTAACAAATAACAAAAAAGGGGTAAAATCACACACACAACTGTATACCATTTTCAAGCGTACATAGATTCTGATCTTCAATATTGAACCTAATCAAAAGTATTTACCTAAAAGGACTTCCCACAGACTACCTTTCAGTTCTCAAAATTAATTTTTTCAGGACAACATTGAATTACAGGAAAAGTACTGTGTATGTGAGCTAGAGCCAGGTGTCTGGATAATGCAGCATTCTCATAAAATTGTCAACTTGAGCATGATTGACTGAAAAGAAAAAGTCAACACATTTCACTGAGTCAAAGGCCAACCTCAGCCTACAAGAAACAGTAACATATTATTGCCTCTAATATCAAACTATATTATTTCATGCAGTATTTGCATTTCACCGTCTATAAGCATTACCTTCAATACCAGCAAACATTCACAGATGCACTGTCAAGGAGAGAAGCTTTCATAGGCAAAACTCGTGAGTGGGATTTATTATGTACAAATACCCCATTTCCAAGCCAGTTACCCCTTTGCATATTTTTCTGAGGGGGCATCCATAAATATAATAAAAACAGAAGCGCATACTTACATCCTACTCCTTGTTACTTTCCAAGCTGAGAGTTTCATCTTGCATTAGTCACCATATGATCTCTATCATAATGGTGGGGTCAATGAATAGATTAGCTTTAAGGGAATTCACAGTTCTTCCATGCATCTAAAATTTGGTAAGTCTGGTAACCACTGGCCTACTTTTAAAAAAATTTCCCCCTCAATTTACATCTACACAACTATAAACCTTAAATTTTATCTCAGCTCTACAGATAAGATTTTTGTAGGATTAAACTGCCCCCAGAAATATACTATGATAGTGTATGTCATCCTGCTGCCCCACTAAAATCTAGTTTAAACCTGATCTTGATGTTGATGTTTAAATTTTACCCCCAAAAAAACTTTCTCTCATATTAAAGTGAGATGACTGCAAAGCAATCATTAACTGAAAACACTAAGGCCACTATGTCAAGGATCACTTTAATATGGTATTTGTTTTTGTCTCTTGGTTTCTATCGAATTACCAATTAGACCTATAAAATACATTTAAAATAACTCTATTGTAAAGTTGATTTTCTTTTTGACTGCTTGCTTTGGATTCTGTAAAAAGTCTAGTTCGGTATCAAGTGAAAAAAATAAGAATACTACCTTGTGTGTGTCTCTGAATTTGCTTATCTCTCGGGATATCAGGTCTCTTTTGTCTTCTTCCATTTCTATAGCATTTATATCCTCCTGAAAGACAAATAGGACAGGGGGAAGACTTAAAATCAGGCTGCAACCAGTTACTTCTTTGTAAAGGTTATCAAAGAAAGGGTAAATAAATAGACCTTTTTACAGTAGAAAACCTAACAATTTGAAGTCAGACACTGAAAGATTAAATGGGCAAGAATAACAACTATGACAATTAGCAGTAAGCCTAGTGAATGCTAACAGCTACAATAAACTAACCTTAGTGATGAGCGGATAAGGGATCAGTGGGGCCACTGGAAATCTGCGGAAAATCTGCGGAAAAATCCACAAAGATTATCTTTTTAAAGAGTTCATACTACTCTGCAAAATAATGTTTTAAGCAAAACAATATTTCTGTGATATTTCTCAATAGCAAAAATAAATAAAAATCCACTACTCCACAGCCCCTCCAATCACCCCAATAATGGAATAGGAAGTTCTAAAATACATTAAAGGAGTCCTAATGGGGTCAAGGTTGGTGGGGACAAGGATAAGGGTATTCGATCCCATAAAGATTTACAGTCTCAGAAACCCTACACAGGGTTTCTATGAGTCAGAATCCACTCAATGGCAGTGGGTTCGACTTAATACACTTGAAGCAGCCCTGGTAATGCAATGCTAAGAGTTCTCAGTTGCCACCGAAAAGTGAGTGATTTGAACAATCCAACTGTTGTGCTGGAGACACAAAGATCTATAGCTGTGAAAACCCTGTAAGACGATTCAACTCTATCATACAGGCTTGTGATAAGTTACAAATTGAATTGATGGCCCTGGGTTTTGAGTTGGTAGTAAGAGCTAGTAAGAATGGTATTGCCAACTTGCCAACATTTTCAATTACCCCTTATCTGACTATACCTTTGAACAGATTAGCACTAACACCAAGAGATTCCAAAAGGAGCTACGGTGACCCACTGGATTAAGCAATGGGCCATTTATCAGGGAGTGGGCAATTTTGTTCCCACTTAGCCAGTCCATGGGAGAATGATGAGATAGTCTATTTCCATAAAGATTTATAGTCTCAAAACTCTACGAACAATTCTACCTTAGTCCTGGAAAGCATATGAGGCAGTTCTACTCTGGCCTATGGGGTCACTATTAAGTCAGAACCATCTTACTTGTATTGGGCTTAGTAGACTCCAAGTAACACTCTTTCAAGATTGGAGATTCAATATATGGGATTTTATAATCATTAAGAACAAAAAGTCATAGAAAGCAAATGTTTTGAGAATGATGATGGCAAAAAATGTACAGATGTGCTTGACACAATGGATGGATGGATGTATGGATTGTGATAAGAATTGTACAAACCCCCAATAAAATAATTTTTTAAAAAGAACAAAAAGTAAAACAAAAATGCATTTGGCCACAAAGTAAACTGAAGATTGTCTAATAAGACAACAAAACCCAAAGAATATGAACTGTAAGTCTCCCTAGAAAATCACAATATATAAATGGATACAAAATCCTTCTAATTTTTAAAAGAACACTTCCTGTGTTTTCCTAAGTTCATCTAAAAAAATGAGTATAAAAGAACAAAATGCTTTTCAACCTGGACACCCTACTGTATACTCTTCTTTCTTAGTCCTCTAGTTTAGTTGGCTGTTCAACATTGTTATTATAAATGGAGAAAACTGAGAACTGGCTTCTGGAGGAATGGTGGCTGAATAGTGAAGTGAAACTCCCCAATGCAGAAACCATGCTTGGGATAGAAACAGGTTCACAACTAAGGGGTTATAAGGCAAAACAGGGCAGCCGCTTCATTTATCCCTCTGGAGTTGAAATGTAATCAAAGCACAAGAGTGACATCATAAGAAATCAACCGCTTTGGCAAAAGTCAGTAACACATACGTCCTCCTTCTTTTCCTTTTTCTTCTTCCTAGGGTGAGAGTCAGATTCTTGTGAGGGGGCATTGAGCTCACTGGAGTATTCACGTATTAAAACTTCAATTGCCCCTTTAATCATCTGATCTCTTCTCTTTGTTTCTTCATCTAAAGCTTCTTCATCATCAGTAGTGACCGTCTCTGGTCTGGCATTCTTAAGCAACAAAGCAATTTCAAGAGAGAAATGGGGGAGGGGGGGCGAAGAGAATTAAGACATTTTAATGTAAAGTTCACAGACAGAAAGTAAAAACAATATGTCCTCCAAAATATGTCCAGGTTCTATTAAATATGGAGTTGGCTTTAATCTTTAACTTGAAAACACTAAATTTCGTTTGCTTTATTTTATTAATACACTGGTACTTCATTTTCTTTCCCTCTCTTCCCTTGAGACTTGTAATTCTGGCTCCTAATCAACCAAAAAATTAAATGGCAGGACTATCAGTTTCGGATTGTCTTAAGAGTTAACAAGTTAACAATATTTATAAAGTAACTGATTCTTACAAATAGACATACACACAATTTTGTGTACACTACAATAGTTACCATGTAAAACAAAACAGTTAACATGTAAAACAGACTACAATAGTTACCATGTAAAACAAAAAGTTACCATGTAAAACAGCATTATGCTGGGTATACAAAAAGCACCAGACAACTACATACACCAAAATGCAAGCATCAGATATGGTAGACACTGAAATCGTAGCTTTCTCCCAACATCCACACAACCATTAAAAAGCCTGCCATTTTTAAATGTAAAAATAACAACTTAATTTTAAAAGCTGTGTTTCTAAAATACGAAAACTAAACTCAGTGCCCCTGAGTCAATTCTGACTCAGCATCCCTCCCAGGACTGCCTCTGTGGGTTTGAAGCAGTAAGTCTGTATAGGAAAAGGAAGCATCTTGCTCCTGTGAAGCAGCTGATGGGAAAGAACTGCTGGTCCCAAGCTTAACAGCCCAATATGTAAACTCCTACATAGCCACTGTTCCTGCAACTGTAAAGGCTATACAAGTCTTCCTCTCCATGACCCAAGCATGTAATATGGCATTAAAATGTTTTTTTAATTAAGTCTTATGTCGTGATGGTTGTCACAAATAAGTACTGAATATTTATAGGGCTTTGATGATTTTTAAAGAAGTTCAGATTGTTAACTCTATGTCTTTGAAAGAGAAATTAACAGCTTCAAATATGCTACTTTCTTCTGCCTTCATTTTAAACTGTTACTCTCCGAGTCCTACAGGTGAAACCTGAACAGTGAGTATAGAACCACCTGAAACTTTCAGTAGTCTCCAGTTACTATCAAGTAACGACTTAAAACATGGAAAGTGTACAAGGAAATGTTTCCACAATGAAGTAACTGATAAAAAACAGGTAAAAGTCACTCATTATTCTAAATTAAAACTATATACAAGCCTGTCTCCAAAATAGATACTTCATGAAATCCAGAACATTCTCACAGATAGAATCATACAATTTTGCACAAATACCTGGTTCTTAGTTAAAATAAATCCAGGGTGAATTTCACATCTTGTTAACTCCTTAGCAATACCAGTGAGCAGTGGTTTCATAACTGCCACACCACTCTGAATGTTGTGTCCAAAGGAAATATATTCAACAAGAGTCTTTCTTTTTTTCTCTAGAAAGTCTTATTAAGTGCCAACTGTGTATGAGATGGCATAATATTCAAAATAGATTACTTTGACCTCAACTGTGAAAAATGAGATAGGTTATAGCACAGAAAATTTCAATTTAAGGCACTAGTTATTACTGAACTAATCAATATAAAAGTTTCTTACTCTCAAATCTTCCTCTTCATCCACTCTTTCCCCCCTCCCTTTCTGACCCTACCTCCCTCAAGAACCCTTGATAATTTACAAAGTATTATTTTGTCATGTCTTAAACTGTCCGATGTCTCCCTTCACCCACTTTTCTGTTGTTCGACCCCCAGGGAAGGGATAATATGTATACATTGTGATCCGTTCCCCCTTCTACTCCACCTTACCCTTACCCTCCTGGTAACATTACTCTCATTGCTGGTGCTGAGGAGTTTATCTGTTCCGGATTCCCTGTGTTTCCAGTTCTTATCTGTACCAGCGTACATCCTCTGGTCTAGCCGGATTT
>NW_022103915.1:32416180-32423380 GCF_000313985.2 Echinops telfairi
GGGGGCTTAAGTGGAGAGGAAATGTTTTGAGAATGATGAGGGCAATGAATGTACAAATGTGCTTTACACAATTGATGTATGTATGGAATATGATAAGAGTTGTATGAGCCCCTAATAAAATGATTTTTTTTAAAAATAGCAGTCTATTGCTGGCATTTTCCTTCCAACCTGAATTCCATTCCATGAGTGCCCCCAGGTCTGTTGTACTAAAATTGGGGAAAGGGGCTATGGAATCCAGAGGCCTCTCTATGTAATAACTATCACTCTAAACACATTTAAATATTGGTCAGTTCGCATAACTTAGAAAAAAATATTTGGAATTAACTACACCATTTTGCAAATAACTACATTTACGCAGAAATAGCAAAAAGTTTAAAGAAATCTTAATACCAAATTTGTCGACTGACTTTTTAAAAAAATAACCAGGTGTCACAAAAATTTAAGTTATTATTGGTTAGAGACCATTACACACACTGGCACATTTTGCCTAAAGCTCTACTTCTTATTCTTCAGGCATATACACACTCCAGATTTCCAGTTTCTTCTCCACTGTAGAAAGCAAGTACACAGCTAATAATAGAAGGCCAAAAATGTGGACAGTTTAGCAATATAAGGTGTTCACAGAAATCAACTTATTATCTAGGATGTTGATGTTTTAACTAACTTAAGTTGATTCCGACTCACAGCCACCCTAACAGAATAGAAAGAACTGGACTTGTGGGTTTCCAAGGCTGTAAATCTTTACCAAAACAGAAAGTTTAGCTTTTTCCTGCGATTTTGCAATTAAGCAGACAAGTGCCCAAAATGTAACCCCTTATGCCACCTGCACTCCCTTAGGATGACCACCCATCCTGTTTTTCCTTGGCTATTTTAAGTGCCAGAATACGTGACTCTTTTCAGATGAAGTAAAAGTCGAAAAATAGCTCTTAGGCACTCTTTGGCACAGACTTGTACAATTGGGGGAAAAAAGCCAACTTAAATCCAGGGCTTCTCCAGAAAATGTAGATATCAATAAACTAATATCTAGGCATGGACATGATGATTCACCCAGAGCACTCTATCAATCTATCAGAATATAATGTACATGACTCCTCTTCCTGAGAAAAGGTGGGCTTGATATACCTCTCCATTCTAGCAAACATTTTTCAAACTCATCTATTTGGACTGCTGACAGCAACCATCCTCGTTTTTTTTTTCTTCCAATCTTCTAAGTCAAAAATCACTGTCCTTCATTGACAGAAGTCTCACGGAGGTCAGGTGAGTCAGGAGAGGCATGCTGTTTATTGCCAAAAACTGGCACACAGAATTGGCTGCAGTAGCAGGTGCATTGTCATGGGGGAAAAACTTGTGCCCCATGGGCTACAAAACAGTCCTTTTTTGTTGCCGTTACGCAATCTTTTCATAACCTCTAAATAGAAAGCTTGATTAACAATCTGACCTGGAGGGAACAAAGTCCCAATGCACTACGAGTAGTCATTTTCATCCCTTGGGGAAGTTGACGGATATCCAGAACGAGGTTATGTCATCAATCGATATTTCACCTTTTTTGAAACAAGAAAACCACTCGTACATTTGAGTATTTCCCATAGTGCTATCCTACAGCGGAATTTTCCCCAAGAAAACAAAATTTCACAGCCACATGCAGTTCTTAGCACACTGTTCTCTTAAGTCAGCAATCACCAAAAAAAAAAAAAAGAGAGAGAGAGATTTAAGTGAAGCTGCTTTTTAAAAAAACTCACTATGACCAGACAGGACCCTCCTAGGCGACGCCTGTGCGTGCACTAAGTCAGAGTGAGTTTCTGATAGTCACCTAGTGTGAAAAATATGTACTATGAAAAGTCCCACCCAGGGGAGTTGTTTTTTTGGATACTCCCTTGTATGTCCTTATTTATATAAATGTATAAGGTGATTAATTTCAAAATAATATAGTATACTACTTGATGCAAATTAAACCACCTCTTAAGCTGATAAACAGCAAAACTGGGAACAGGAGGAAAATTAGCGGGGGGAGATTCATGTTATTTAATGTATGCATTATTTTAAGAATTCAATTATCACCATAAAGAAAATCTGAAAATCCTAGAGGATTTGTATTTTTTATTGATGTAACAGGAAATAAATTCTGTATTGAGGTGTAATTTACAGTACAGAGAAATTATTATTGACAATAATCAAGATCACCGGAAGTAATAAACCTGTACCTTTTATCCAATAAATGTTCACTGTACTTTGCTATGGGTATAACGTTATGCTAAGTACTATGCATGGTACAAACTGAAGAGACTACCTGGTAGTCATAACAGGATGTCAGAGGAAGATTTAAAATCGATACTAACAGTTAAAATCTGTTTTATATGGTAATATAGAAAACTTAATGAAGGCATGAAATAAGGGATATCTTGATTTTAATTCTAAAAACTAAACTTAAATAAGAGACTTGAAGAGACAACAAGAACATGTCAGCAAAGACATAGAAAAGATGTGGCCAACTGGCACCAGTCTTAAACACTATGTTAAGAACTGGGAATTTACCCAAAATTGAAGTTGCATGAGTAGATGCTAACATAATTATACTTGTGCTTTAGAAATAAAGGATGTATTCCAAACTCTGATGAGAGTAAATGACATCCACAGACAGGTTAGGGTAATAGTAATAGGTCAAGGAAAAATAGAATTAAGTTATAAACTTGTTTACAAAACAGTACTTAAAATTTTTATCTAGAGAAACATGTACCCCAAAAAAGTACCAATGTCTATAATACTTACATACGTGAACAACTCTTAATATGACTGAATACTCAAATTGTGATGTGATTTATATGCCAATATAACTATTTTTAGAAATTCTTCCATGAAATTTTTTTTAAGTTACTTATGGTAATGATATTATAAAAGGTACATTTTGATACTTGGGTTTGATTTGTGAATTTTTAACAACATTTTTTGAAATAATAGAGGGAAAAGAAAGCTACTTCTGTTTTGAAAATAAAATACTGAAAGTCTGAGTTGAAAGCAAAGACTGTTGTTCTTAGAATGTTTGTTTTTCTGGGAGAATGTAATAATCTAATGTGGCCTGTTGAGCTTCATGTGGCAAATAAGAAATTAGGAAAGAAAGCAAGGGGCAATATATTCAGGTTTTAGCATTTGTTAGGAAGGGGTACTGACATACACATTACAACACAACATACAAAAATTTACTTCACTTAAGATAATCTAAATAAAGACATCCAACTGTGGAAAAATATTAAGATTCATTTTTATTCATCTTAGAACCTCTGTATTTCTAAAAGAGGGCAACTAATAAAAATTGTGTAGGTTGAAATATATTTTGTACTTACTTACAAAGCTGCCTTAATGAATTAGCTCTGTTTGGAATAGTCTGTACCAGTGTTTTCTCTGGCAAGTTAACCTTGTCCAGCCTCCCTTACTACCTTCATCCCAACCTGGAATAAGCAAACCAACAGTCACCCACGCACTGTGGGTAGATAGAAGAATTAAAATAACTACAAACTAAAAATTACCCTCCTGCATTTAGCCACAAGCGTGATTTATGATAATGATCTTTGAATCCCCATTCATTTATAAGAAAATCATTTATACTGAAACAGCACAACTAGCCACAAGATACAGCATTAGGGAAACATACCCCATTAGAAGCTTTCTTCTTTGCTTTCCATTCATCAAGTTGTGCCTTTGTCTTTGCGTCAACTTTAACAAGTAGCTTCTTCTCTCCAATCTGCAGGTCATGCAATAACCTGAGTGCACGGAGGGTAGATTCAGGCTCCTTATACTCACAGAATCCAAAGGCTATCAATGGATGTAAAGAATTAGTGAAATATCAATGTAATTATGAAAGACTAAAAAAAATCATTAGAGATCAAATACAATGCACAGATTACGCAAGTACTCCCCTTTCCTTCATTCCCTTTGGTAAGCATTTCAAGTTTAACCTTAGGGCCTTAAACAACCAAAAGCTCTCCGAATCGCATTTTGGATATATATTTATATCTTTACCTCCTGAAGACACATAGTAAAAATATTTAAAGAAGATGATCTAGTACTTCAGAAGAAGTGGATGGGATAGAGAAGACACAAAAAATTGGTATGAGTTTATAAGAGTCAAAAATGGGTGATGCGAGGTGTCGATGGAATCAGGGATCAGGCATCTAAGACCCAAAATAAAATCATACCCAAGGTGAATGGGTAGGGGGGAGCCGAAGTGGAGAACTAATGCCCATCTGTACACAATTGGACATAGCCTCACAGAGGGGTCATATGGAAGAGATGAACCAGTCAGGGTGCAGTATACAACTGATGAAACACACAACTTCCCTCTAGCTCTTTGGTGCTTCCTTCCCCCCACTATCATGACTTCAATTTTACCTACAAATCAGATTAGACCAGAGCGTGCACATTGCTACAGGTAAGAGCCCTCAACACAGGGAATACAGGATAGATAAATACTTCGGGGCCAACAAGGAGAGTAAAGATACCAGAATTAGAGGAGGATGGGGGGAGAAAGGAGGAATCGGTCACAAGGATCAACCTAGAATCCCCTTCCAGGGGAATGAATAACGGAAAAGTGAGTGAAGGGCAACAGAGGATAATGTAAGATATGGAAAAAATAATCTATAACTTATCAAGCGTTCATGAGGGAGGGCAGGCGGGAGGGAGGTAGGGAGAAGAAATGTGGAGCTGGCATCAGGGGCTCATGTGGTTTGAAAATGATGATTGGCCGCATATGTGCAAATGTGCTTGACACATTGGAGGAATGTATGGATTGTGATAAGAGATGTAAGAGCACCCAATAAATTTTTTTAAAAAAAAACAACACTGGGTGATGAGTACATGGAAGTTCATATTATTTTTTTAAATACATGAAACTTCATATAAGTTTTTAAAATGCATAACTGTGAGGTGAAATTAATTACTACGGCTCTTCTATCCAATTTTGTTTAACTCCCACCAAATAATGTATGTGAAGCACTAACAGGATTGGTCAGTTTTGCCATTCCTCTGACTATGAAAGAGTCACCTCTAAGACAAGATGAGAGAATCTGGAATCAATAAAGAACAGCTACCAGCAGTGTATGGGAGATTCCTGTCTGAAGTGGGGACGGTAGAGGCCCAGGGACTGCATGACTGAGAGGTTGAGGCCCAGAGATGAGATCATGAGTCTGTGAGGATAGCTACCTGGCCCAGTGTGGACTAGCTACCTGGCCCATATAGGGAGAGAGAAGGGGTTATGTGACTGAGATGTTGGGGGTCAGAGAGACTTGGCTGCTGGTTGGAACAACCAGAGGTGCTGCAATGGAACAATGACTATACCCTTATTGTTTTCTAATCATTTGTTTTCCCAATTACCCCCCATTGTGAGTATTGTTATAGAGACAATAACTACATCAATAGGGTTTTTTGTTGTTGATTTTTTAAAGAATTATGGCAACAGACGATGGTGGAAATGGGGAGTTAATAATAGGTACAAAAATGAAGAAAAAGTTATAGATTTGTTGTGGTGATGACTACACAATTATTTAGCAAATTTAAACCATTGAATTTTATGGTACAAAAATCATGTGTCAATAAAACGGCTTTTAAATTTTTGAGTATGGTCTGTGAGTTTATGAGGACGTTGCAATGGCTTGTCAAACCTAACCAAAATGGAGGACCATTTAAGTGTCAGAATAGAGTGAAAGAAAGAAAGGAGAGTGGAGGCATGTCTTACCACTCCCCTGTAATGGACATTGGGCTGGTGGAGTTAAAATTCTCCTCCTCCCTACCATAGCAAGAGGTCAGATGTGGCCTCCATGCTGTTTTCACAATAACCATCAAGCACATGAGATCAAAGGCCATCATTAGCCCAGGGATAAAGCTCAGGATGTGGGAAGGGTTAGGAAAGAAAGACAAATGGAAACAGAAAACATAAGTGGAAAGAAAACTTTTACACTGTATTACCATAAATATCACAAAATAAAATGTACAAATTATTGAAAAAAAACAATTTGCTCTATAAATTTTTAACCAAATGACAAAAAGAAAAAACAAGTACAATCCAACAAGTGCTTCTACCAATAAATATTAGGACCGTTTGCTTTACAGAATAGTCACCCATTGCCTTTTACCAATACTTTTTCTAAATTTGATCATGCTGTCCCCCAATAAAACAAAACTTTTAAAAAGTATAATTAAAAGGAGGAACTTAGTCTGAAAAAATTTTCCCTTCTTACCACATTTATATATTTTCAACTTCCTTCTTAACTCTAAACCACCATCTTCCCAACTGACTTTTAACTTTTCATCACATTTCAATAGAAAGAGTGCTTATCGAACAATGACCGTAGTTGAGTATGAAAATAAACATGTAAAAACTGATTTATGTGCACAGGTTAAAATAATTGCAACCAAAAAACGGAGGGAAATTTTTACCTACCTTGAAGTTTTCCAGAAGCACCCTGTACTCTCTTCCAGCTCAAAACAAGACCACATTTCTTAAGGAAAAAAAGAAACATCATAGCCACTTATCAATTAAAATAAAAGCACAAGTCTTTTATTTTGAAAAAGGAAAATCCAATATAAACAAATATGCACACCCCCACTAAAAAAAAAATTAACAGACACAAAAAGTATTAAATTACTAAATTTATTAAAATTCTCCCTATCCCCACAAACCTATCATATAAAAAACTAGTTTAACAAATTGCTTTAAATATAAATTCTTACTTGTTCTTATTTGTATGGAAAATTATCTAACTTCCTGTAAATTAAAAATTTTACAGCATTGTATGTTTTACAAAAAATAAAATGTTATGTATGGATAGTGATAAGAGTTGTAAGATCCCCCAATAAAATTATTTTTAAAAATAAATAAAATAAAAGGCAAGACCCAAGCACCTTATAATTTTAAAAAGTTGTCAACTGGATACATGATGACCCTAAGTCAGAACTGAGGGCAGTGTGTTTGGTTTTGGAAATATTGGATATAATTCCAAATTACCAAGTCCACTGCCATTAAGTAGATTCTGACTAAGAATAGAGGAATGTTGCTTAAGGTTTCTAAGACAACACATTTTTGGGGAAGCTGACAACCTCCTCCCACCCCCAACAAAGCAACTGGTGGGTTTGAACTGCCAACCTTGTGGTTGGTAGGCCAGCAGTTAACCCACTGTGTAACCATGGCCCCTTCTGTTGAGTATACTATTT
>NW_022103915.1:32425301-32438632 GCF_000313985.2 Echinops telfairi
ATGCCATGACCAAAGATCAAGACAAGGAGAGCAGACAAAGCAGACAAGCAGTACAGATACGATGAAACTGAAGCAGAGCAGCATGTAGGGTTCATGGTCTATGGGATGCAGAGGCAGGCCAGAGAGGTTGAGAGGCTATGGACTAGAGAGAAACATGACTGCTGGCTGAAGGTGCTTAGACCAATGACTGCATCCTTAATATTTTCTCATTCTGACTTATGGAAACCCATTAATTTCCTTAACAAACATCTATATTGATGAGTTGTATCAGTAAATTCTGCAAGGTCATTGAAACAAAATATTAAACCAAAAAGAAGAGTGCTGTGGATGAATGCCTGGGTCTAAGTGTGAATGGGTGTGAATAAGGTAAATAAAGATGAAGGATGGGAGTTTGGAAGTTATGTCTGACATCTGCCTAAGGGCAACAGGCTTTTGGCTGGTTAAGGAGGAGTTAGATTCTCTTTCTCCCTTGTATAGTCAAAGAAGTTGAGATGCAGAGTCCATGTCATTTTCACACCTCTAGGTAGTCTATTAGCATTAACTTTTTCTTAACTAAGATGCTTTAAGTGTTCAATAGCTTTAATAAATTTCAACCAAGTATTAAAATTCCAGATTTAAGATTTAGTAATGAAGGAGTTCTGCCACGGAAAGCCTTCAGTAAAACTAGACAAAGCTTGAAGGTGTCATACAAGACAAAGAAAAGAAAGAAAGAAATATGAAGGGGTATCCCAAAAAAAGCTGTAATTTTATTTTTCAAAGCTATGTGTTTAAATTTTTTTTTATAAAATTACTTTATCACCTTTGAAAGTAATCTCCATTACACTTAATATATTAGTCAAATCTGCAACCCCATTCTTGTAAACATTTTTCTAACTCCTCTGTTTGGATGGCCCCCTCGTTTTTTTCACCTCTTCTACATTGTCAAATCGTTGTCCTTTCATGTCCCTTTT
The DNA here is from genome assembly GCF_000313985.2 of Echinops telfairi. NCBI lineage: Eukaryota > Metazoa > Chordata > Mammalia > Afrosoricida > Tenrecidae > Echinops > Echinops telfairi. The sequence goes on from NW_022103915.1 coordinate 32,426,252, forward strand.
CATTCGTGGAAACAAAAAGAAGTCTCACGGAACAAGGTCAGGCGAGTCATGTGCATGGAGGGAGAAAGGCAATGGTGGTTTTTGCCAAAAACTGGCACACTGAGATATCTACAGGCACAGGTGCATTGTTGTGGTGGTGGCAAAACCTGTCCCTCATCTGCTACAAATCAGGTTTTTCTGAACTTCTAAATCAAATCAGCAGTTCTCAACCTGTGGGTCACAACCCCTCTAGGGGCTGAACAACCCTTTCACAGGAGTCACCTGATTCATAACAGTAGCAAAATTACAGTTATGAAGTAGCAACAAAAACAATTTTATGGTTGGGAGGGGTCACTACAACATAAACTGTATTAAAGGGTCACTGCAGCATTAGAAAGGTTGAGAACCACTGTTCTAAATAGAAAGCTTGATTAACAGTCTGACCTGGTGGAATTAACTTCAAATACACTATGAGTCAACATTTTTGTCCCTTCTGGAAGTTGACGTTGTTCAGAACAAGGTTTGTCATCAATCAACATTTCACCTTTTTAAAATACACACTTTTTTGCCCATAACGCTATCCTTTTAAGTTGTGTTCAACACCACAAGTTTCAGTGGCATTTTTCCCGAACAAAAAACAATATTTCACAGCTGCAGGCTGTTATTAAATCAGCCATCACAAAAAAACGAGGTTTGAGGGAAACTTGCTTTTACGAAAAAAATTCACTGTGACCAGAGAGAACCTTCCCAGGCAATGCCACTGGGTGCACTAATTCAGAGAGTTGCTAGATGCTCACCTAGTGAGAAACATGCATACTATGAAAGCTCCGCCCAGTGGAGCTTTTTTTCCAATTTGTTTTGGGTACCCTCTAATGACAGGGGGAGGTGCTTAAAATGAAAGGGGAAAGTACAGAAATGTACTCCATATCAATTTCACTCTCCAATATTGAAATTTTTACTTCAGTCTCATAGATACATGTATGTATATGTGTGAGTTTGAGTATTTGTTTATTGAGATAAGAAATGGAGTAATTCTATTATCATATGAATAGGGCAATTGCATATGCAATTTATTCAATTAAGTGGTATGACATAGATGAGTGTTGCCATTCTTTTCCTGTTACTATTTTAAAGATTTAAATCATTCAACTAAGTCAACCAAGTTATTTGGCTTTGAAAAACACTAGCACAACCCTATCTTCTAATTCCTTCTTAAACTTATACTTACAGTTGGAGCAGGAGCCATAATGCTCATTGGTACAGGAATCATCGGAGTCCCTTTGGAAAAGGAAAGAAAAAAAGATGAGTTTTAAAAATACTGTAAATATTGTAACAGATTACCATATTCTGTAACAGCTACAATTTATACAAATATCTTTTTTACTTATGGCTAATAGAAATATATAACTAATAAAAATAGGATTATACCTGTCTTTAAGAAATAATACGTTTATCAAGTGAAAATATACAAATTTATATGGAACAAAAAACTATTCTGAATGTAAGCTATCGCACACAAAAGATAAAATTCTTGACATTTTATCAATTCATATTTATCTGGTTCAGCAGGTCCTCAAAACCAGCACCTTGCATAAATACATATTAATTTACAGGTGTGTACAATGGTATTAATCATTGAAAGTATCAAGTGAGAAATTCACCTTCAAACCTAAGAATAATTTCACTATTTCTAGTTCAATAATACCGTACATACTCTAGTATAAGTCAACCCGAATATCAGCTGAGGCACCTAACTGTACAAAAACTGCATTACAAATGTGCTAAAAAATTTGGCTTATACACATGTACATACAGTAATTAGAGATTTATATACTATTTATATAGAGATTTAAAATATATACATTTTAAATGCTTGTACATCTATCTGAAAAGTTATGAAATCATGGTTCAAGTCAAATTCAGCAACAAGTTACAATTATTATGTAAGACTAATAAGTTCTTAGCACTATGCCTTAATATATTTACAATAGATGCATGTTTTTCAAAGTATGACTTAGAAAATCGTGTCAATAAGTCTATAGAAAACTGTACAAAGTAGAAAAAGACTTCCTTTTAAACCTGAATTCATTTCTTGATTCTGTCGTTTTGCATCATACACTTTAGGCCAGTTCTTTATCCTTAGTTTCTTCCATTTCCATTCCCTTAATTCTACTGAGGTAATTCTATCATCAAAGTGTCTATGGGGGATTGACATAATTTATGTGAGCACTTTCAGGACACTGGATGTCACACTCTAATCAACTCACATCTACAATTTCCATAACTTTGAAGAAGAAAAAAAATATATATATATATCTACTCCCCCAAAAAATTCTATTAAAGAAAATATTAGGGGAAAGGGCATGCTGAGATTTTTTTTCCCCTACAATGTAAATAAATCTGCTAAAGTGGACAAAGAACAAAGAGCACCAAGTGTGTAAGGTATGTATGTTACCACTTGTGTTCTTGGCAAAAGGGGGAGCACAGCAAACCTGCTGGGCTGTGCACAGCCCATCCCGAGAGCTACACATTAGAAATTGTTAAGAAAGGCTGTCTTTGGGAAGGAACTATGGAATTGGAGGGTGTTCATAGACTTCTTTTTATCAATATGCATTTTTTAAGGAAAACTTACAACCATTTTTCAAAGTTATTTTCTAACTTAATACAAGGGGGTTTACAAAAGTTCATGGAGATAAAAGAACAAAAATTTCCACAAATTTTTTTAAAGATCCCACATACATACCATTGCCACCTACGTTATCTTATTCAGTATTCAATCAATTGCATTAATAGAAAAGATGAGAAAATTACACATGAAGTATTACAATTTTGAACTCTAGAATATTATTTCATTCATTATCTGAGGTTATACACAGAACGTAGATGGCAACCAACCTACCACTACAACTAGAGTGCCATTTATCACAAGTATGGTTCCCTAAACTGCTTCATATTGTTACTAATGAATTCAAAATCACAGTAACATTCCATTCTGTGAACAAAGGCCCTTAAGAGTTCCACCAACCAAATACAGTGACAAATACTATCTCATTTTACAGTGTGCTGACCAATCTTAACTAGCCTTAGAGAAATACGCCCCTTGCTTTCTATTTCCTTTCATACTTAAGACTATGGTGTTCAGGCACCCTTCATGTCTAGAATTGAACTCATACCTGTGATAGTTCAACTTTTAGTCAAATCATGGGACATACCTATAAGGGAAACAGTAACACTAGGGAAGTTATATACTCCTTAGTACAACCAACCATTTGAGATCAAAAGGGCGGCATTTACCCAAAAACAAAATTCAGAAGGGTTGGGGGAAAGGAGGAATGGGAATGAGAAGCACAGGGAACAAATGATGTTACATATGGGAATTTCAGTCATTGAGAGAAAACAAAATGTATATGAACTATTGAATGAAAAAATGACCTGGAAAACAATAAAAAGGTCATTTTATGTTTGTTTTTGTTTTTCTCAATTCAAGAAATAGAGATTTAAAATAAAACACTATCAATAAACTTACCTGGAGGTACAGGTGGAGGAAAACCAGGAAACTGTGGGGGTGGGATCCCTGGTGGAAGTGCTGGGATTCCCATGGGAGGGCGATTCAAATGAGGGGGGAAAGACATTCTTACTGCAGCGTTCTAAAAAAGAAACCATGACAAATCATTTTATTTGAAAACTTTACTATTCATATGCCTGGCTTGTTGACCTTCATTTTTTAGAGTATCTGCAAAAATCTAAAGTTTTCTTACCCAAAGTTGTTGGCAAAGACCCTCTTTTCTCTGTCTGTCCATTGAGAATTTTTAAAACTTAGATCTTTTCTAAAATAAGTTCCCAAAATGTACACGATCTAAGTTCAGGATAGACTCCTACAATCATATGGGATACATATAAAGGAAGAAAAAATTTTTGAAGTTGTTAATATCCAAAAATTAAATGCCAAACATTAATGAATCTTTTCAAATCAAATTCAGACTCCAGGATGGTATCTAACATTTTTTTAAAAGTGTTCTGATGCACTCATTTTTCTAATACCCACCAACACACTGAAAACTAATTTAAAATGTTATAGTGTTCATTGATTTAACATGGACAGTTCCTCAAGAACAAATGTGTTCCTCCAGTACAGAACTAAGGAAAAGAAAAACTGGACACCAGGCCACAAAGTAACACTCAAACATAAACAGCTACATAACTGATGGTGATGAAGAAAAGTGACTATTTTAAATTAAAAGCAAACCTCTTAACCATTCATGACTCCAATTCAAGAATCATATTGCTACCATTTGATTTTTTTAAAGTCAAGAATATTAAGTTTAATTTGTCCTTGCATTACTTAAATGAAATGTAATTTTGTATTTTAAACAAAGTATTTAAATCTTCTTTCCTCAAAATGTTATTTTTGTCAACAGATACCAGAATCTAAAACTACTGGGGAAAGCAAAAAAACTGTTAGAATGTTCTAAGAGGATCATCTATACCAATCAAAAGAAAAGTCAAACAGGTAGGTTAACCTCTTTATTGGTGACCCTAATGCAATTATTGATTTGATCAACAGAAGATATTTGACACTTGAAAATTCCTACCTATATTCCAAAACAGGAGCTCTGGTGGTTGAGTGGTTATGAGTTAGGCTACAATCCCCATGGTCCCCAGTTTAAAACCACCAGCAGCTCCTCTGGAGAAAGACTGGGTTTTCTACTCCAGTGAAGTTAGTCTGGGAAACTCACAGGATGTCGCTGAGTCAGCATTGACTCAATGGCAGCGAGTATATGCCATACCTAAAGAGGTCTAGAGATGTTTCTCTTCTTTTTTGCGTTTTATAACACCCTTCAGAAGAGATAAGGTAAAAACATTCAAGTTTTCCACGTACATGATTATAAAACTGTATTATCTACAGTTGATACAAGGAGCCCCAGGTGGGCCTGATGATTGAATGTTCAGTTGCTAACCAAAAACTCTGCAGTTTGAACCCAGCAGCTGCTGTGTGGGAGGAAAGATGTGGCAGGCTGCTTCCAAAAGTCAGAGCCTTGGACCCTGTAGGGCAGTACTACTCTGTTTTATAGGTCTGCTAATGAGTCTGAACAGAATCAATAGCAACAGTGGGGTACAGTTTGATATATTAACTCCAATTTTCTAGGTATCTTTCTATTTACAAACAAATATATAATGTTTGGGGGCAATGTAATCATATTGTATTATTACATGCAGTTCTTCCTCATTATCATTTGCATGGCTTTGCTTCATGTCATCTCAAAAAACTAGTGCATTCTTTGTAATGCTGTAAACTATAACACAAGCATACAATAATTATGTAAGCAACAAAGATGGTTGCTTCCATTTTTTAGTTCTTACAAATAATGTTGAGAATTCTTGGACATAACATGTACAGAATCCTATAAACTTGTGCAAGTATTTCCATAATACACATTACCTTCAAATCATCCTCCAAAACGTTTGTAGAAATTTATATCCCCTCTACCAGTCTATGGGTATGTCCTTTCAATCATATTCTTACCATGACCAACAGTCAAATGTTTCAAGTCTAGCAATGTTATAGATTAAATGTTTTAATGTGCATTTCCCTAAATTACTAGTAAATTATCTAGTTACCTATTAATCATGGCTTTAAAAGTCCTAGAAAAACATTCTGTCATTCCCCTAACTGTTCTTCTTCAGAGAGTTTCTTTGAGTTAATGTGTTAGGATAACTCAATATTCTAAAATTCTAAATTTCAATTTTATTAAAAACAGCATAAGTAAAATATTCAAAAATCTTTACAGATAAAGAAGTTCCTAAAATAATTTCACATACTTAGCAAATAAAATACTAGAAATAAAAATTTTTAAATACAATTAGGATTATATGTGTTGTTTTTTAATATTTTGTCCAAAATATGAAAACAAATATTCTATATGAAAGGGGAAGGATTATATCTGCCTTTTAAAGTAAACAAAAAGGGCTACTGTCCTACTACTTACAGAAGCTCTTGTATTATCATTATAATACTCTATCTCAGCATTTTCTTAGATGGGCAGTTGGTTTTAATACCTGTTGAATAAATAATCAGTGAATGAATCAACACACAAACTGTGAGGACCTCATTAATCAAATTTATTAAGCTACTATATGCTAGTTAATTACTATGATATCAATAACCCAAAGTCTAACTTCTGTTATTTTCAAAGTCATGAATTCAGCTTTAGAATTACTTTTAACTCCCATTAGGATATTAAAAAATAATAACTCTGGTCTTAGTGTTTCTACTGCATTTCAAGGTTTTTAAATATGAACATATGAACCAACCCTGTAGTCTTTTAATTTCAAGGTAAATACATGGTTCATGATAACAAATGAGTGCTATTTGTAACACAAAACAAAACATTAGTAGTATCTACAAGTGTTTAATGTTCCTATGGGTTGAAAGGTACAAGACAAACATTTGCCTGTTACATACAAATCATACCTAACTATTCCCAGCTTATCCACAAAGTTGACTTAAAGTAAATTTAGGACTAGAATGAATTCATAATCTGGGGACTACTGGTATTTAATTTATTCAATAAAATTTAACCAGATTATAAACATTCAGTTTTGGCAATATGCCTACTTCATTTGCTTTTAATTTTTCTATGCAAGGTTTCTTTTCATTGGAGCTACTCAACACTTGCTCAATATTAAGGTAAACCTCAAAGATGAAAGTAGAAATTGACTAGTTAATAGACTATTATATGAAAAATCAAATAATGACCATTTACGTGGGAATTCAAAAATACCACATTTCTAGTGATCTTTAAAAATATGAGCTAAAAAAAAATATGAGCTTAAAAAACAAAAACAAAAAAAATGAGCTTAATTTAAATATCCTAAAATGAATTACCAATAACATTTCAATATAAAGTTTTATATTTGGGGGCATATGTGAAAATCATTAAGAATAAACTTTCATAGCCATCAGTAAAGCTTATCAGATTACCTATAGATGATAATTAACACCATATTATTATATAGAAATGAGAAATTGCTTAGTGCTTTTGGGAAAAATAAATCAAGGAAGAGAGCTAGGAAGTAGCTTCTTTTATATAGTTGCCATAGAATTGCTGTATGTTTGGCATATCTTCCCAACAATAATTTTTTTTTTGAAGCTAGTTGAACATTTTCCATGGAAAAAGATACATAATGAAACAACTGTGCTTAAGATAGAAAAGTTGAAAACTACTAAGAGGCTAAAATACAGTCTGAATATTAATTATAAAAAAGTCTTTCCTTACATTACATTCCTTCATGTCCGAATTAATTTCTGGGGAAAGATGAGAATCATTTAATTATGAGCCAGAATTTACTTACTTTAACTTATTCCAAATTACACAATATTTTAAAGAGTTAGATGGGAAAATGTTTTTGCCCATGATAAAGTATATCTTCTGCACAAAGTGGCTTCAAAAGTTCATAGAAAAATTCCATTATCTTTTAATTACACTTTTCCATAAACATTTTGAAGCTCTTTCATATATATCTATAGATTTTAAAATTATTGTTTTCAAAACTGAGTTACACCCAAAAATATTTGTAAAAATGCGTTAAGTTATGACTTTTTGTTGTTGTTTGTTTTTTAAATCATTTTATTGGGAGCTTGTACAATTCTTATCACAATCCATACATCCAACCATTGTGTCAAGCACATTTGTACATTTATTGCCATCATCATTCTCAAAACATTTGCTTTCTATTTGAGCCCTTAATATCAACGCCTCATTTTTCCCCTCCCTCCCCAAGTTATGTTTAATAAAATAGACATCAGGTGAACACATTACTTAAATAAATAAATAAATACAATAGTCAGACTTCACCCAGAGGGTGACATCTGAATAAAAAATTTAATGAGGCCATGTATCTGAAGAAGACCCTTACAAGCAGAGGAAAGTACAAACACAAAGAACCTGAAGTTGTCAGAGAGCGTTTGGAAGAGAACCATCAAAGCCATAACTGGAGATCAAGGACAACAGTATGGTTAAAGGGAGTGAAGCAAAGGAGACAAATGCTGAGTATTAATTGGAGAGGCAGTTCTGAGAGAATAGAGTTTAATAGGCCACAGCAGGAGTTTTTGGTTTTCTTTCTGAAAGGTTTTGACTTGACTTGTATTTTAAACATTTTTAAAAGTATGTGAAGAAGAATTGGGGGGGGGGCAGAGGCAAAAGTTAACATTTGGGGAATCTGAATGAAAGATACCCGATGGACTAAAATTGGGGAGGAACAAGATTCTACAAAGCTACTAAATAATCCAGGGGGGAAAATGGTGGCCTAGTAATGACAGTGGCAACAAGTGGTTGGATTGTGGTTGTGCTCTAAACACAGACAACAGAATTTGCAAAGTAAATACTGAAGTAATATAAAAAACATTTTTAAAATGTAAATTTAAATAGTTCAAAAAATTTTTACCTGCCAAGGTATGAAACGCTATAGTCCAAAGTAATGGAAGCACTCCATATTACAAGTTTGTGGTCACACACGGGGGCATGCACTTGTCAAAACTCATCCAACTTAAAATGAGTGCATTTGAATTTTGTTGCAATAAATTTGGTTTAAAAAATTATTTATACTCAGAACATATGGATGTGTTTTGTTTTTATTTTTATTTATTTTTATTTTTAAATCATGCTTTCCAACTATTTTTCCCTCCACCTCTGAAAATAGCATAGGATACAAAAATACAGCAAGTTTCTGTGTATAAGGATTATTCCATTGCACTTTTCCAGCTAACTACGTCATTCCACAGGAGAAAAAAGAGGCTTTCTACTCTATCCAGAGTTAAAGTCTTGAAACCCACAGGGGCAGTTCTACTCTGCCCTATAGAGTGGCTATGAGTCAACATCAGCTTGATGGCAGTGAACTCAAGTTTTGATATGAAATTATAAAGTCTAATAACTAAATATTCATTATTAGATTAATATGCGCTGTTTCCTATTCTGCTCTTAGAGCCTGCTAGGTATTGTATACTGGAAGCTAACCCTAGTCTAAACAAAACAATTCCTTAAGTCACTTCCGAAAGTGAATTCCCACAAAACTTCAGTTTCTCTCTGTAGCTATTCCAAGAAAAAGATACACTTTGCCCAAAGAAGAAAATGTTTGATTAGCCCAAACAAGTGGCATGAAAATAACCCAGTGCTTTTAATCTCCTCAAAGGGAGATGGCTCTTTTTCTGGAAGAATTCCTTTGCTGTTACCACTCTCGATGATGAAACATTCCCAAATCACCTAGAGAGACAGACAGATAAGTTGTTGTCTGGAGCTGGGGTGGAGACTGACTTACAAATGTTACCATGTAAGGATATTTTTAGGGTGGTAAAACTGGATTGGGGTGATGGTCAAGCAACTCTACCATTTACTAAAATTCACTGAGCTACATACAAGTTTATACCATGCTAAAGTTTGTGAAATTTCAAGTAACACCTGTAGACTAGATAAGGTTACTGCTATTTTCCTGATTTTGATAATTATACTGTTATTAAATAAGAAAATGTTCTTGATTTTAGGAAATAAATACCTCACATGGCAAGGGGGTAAAAGGAGTACCATGCCTGCTATCAGCAAGGGATTTCAGAAGAAAAATAGGAGAAAACTCAAAATGTTAGCATTTGAAAAATCTGATTGACAGGTATTTATTTGAGAATTATTCGTTATTCTTGCAACTTTTTTGGAACTGTGCCAAAATTTTTTAAATAATACAAATGTGTTAAGGGAGATGACAACGTTTGGGACTGGTAAATGGCAATGTTAGAACACCCCCAACATAATGAATTTAATTAGTTTCACTGAGACATGTGAGGATATGAATGGCAAAGGTTTTATTTCATTATAGGCACACACAAAAAAAAACCACCATAAAAACCCACTGAAAACAATACAGGGTAGTGGGCTATCATGTTCTTCCTTTTATTTTCTACCAGTTCCAAAGTTAAGGGGAAAAAATGGATAGAAAGCCTACAAGAAGCTGTAAGAGAGAATCGAGGGAAATTCCCTTTTATGAAAAGCAGTGATAACATTTGAAGATCATTGAGAGATTACAACACACAGAATGTGTTTACAAAATATTCAAAAACTTTTACTCCAAAAGCTACAATTTTTTTTCATGTATCATATGAACGCTACAAATTAAGTACAACTAATGGCGAAAAAGGAACTTAATGACAAAATAACAATTTATAAACTATCAAGGGCTCATGAGGGAGGGGTGAACAGGGAGGGAGGGGAAAAATGAGGACCTAATTTGGGGGGGGGGGGTTAAGTGGAGAGGAAATGTTTTGAGAATGATGAGGCCAATGAATGTACAAATGTGCTTTACACAATTGATGTGTGTATGAATTGTGATAAGTTGTATGAGCCCCTAATAAAATGATTAAAAAAAACAAAACTTGTAGACAGTTGATCATAACAGTATTTTTCCAACAAAGACTTACAGATAGTTCCCCAAAGCCCCTTATATTCCCAAAAGAGTAAATTCCTTCTGCTATCATACTGCTATATAGAATTTGAAATAACTTCTTTTGAATTCACTATTATGTTACCAAACTAACTTGAGCGGTTAAATAAACATAAGTCATTAAAAAAAAAAAAAAAGGAACTTAATCCAAAATTCTGAAGCACATATGTCTCACTCAATTTTTAAATGGATTAGAATTAGCATAAAAACACATATTTTTAAAAATAAATTCAGATCAACACCGTGGAATAAAAAGTTAATGCTACTTAAAAAAAAAAACTTAGTCAAAACCATTATTAATCCTATGCACAATAGGTAAATAAAAAGAATCTTCCTACAAGTCTTTTGGTATCAACCCTCACTTCATCCCCTCCTACCCCTCAAAAAAAAGAAAACACTTTGATGATCATAAAGAAATTCTTGGTAATGCTATGATGATGAATTAATAAAATACCAACACTTCAAAATTTAGTGTTACTGGTTACAAGAGCTGCTATCATGATTTCATTCATTTCAAATAACCTGGAGTAGATACATGAATATTCTCATTTATGCAAAAATTATCCAATAGAACACATTAAGTGGTTGGGAGACTAGCCTTAAAATGAAACCCAATGGCTGTTTTCACTGTATCACAATACCTTTCTCTTAATAATGTATTAGTAAATAAGGATTAATTTTAACTTTAAAAGTCTATTAAGAATACACAAGAAAAAATATTAGTGTCAGAGTTAAGTTCTTATACTTCATTAAAAATTCTCTAAAACCACTATGGGCCAATATAGATTAAGCACTTGCTATGTTACTTAGGTCTTGCACTAAGAACTTTAATAAATATTTTTTAAAAAGAACTTTAATATATTTTCCTCAATTACTTCCCAAACCCAATAAACCATAAAGTGGATACCATTATAATCATCATTGTATAGATGGAGAAAAAAAATTTTTTTAAGAGATACTAATTAACTTGAACCGGGAGGGGCTGGAACTGAAGACCAAATAAATGGCTTTCTAAACCGCGGGATGATTTTGGAAATAAGCTTTTAAAAATGAAAAAAGCCTCGAGACAATGTTGTAACTTTGTACACTACTGACAACTACCTAATACACATTACGTCACATTATAGCGGTCCGGTGCAAGAGCAGATAGGAGTCCAATCAATCAGTCAATCAATCAATCTCTTCCCTCCTTTTGGTTGTTCCACTTTGCCCAGTATCAAAATGGCATTTCCATGGCAATAGAAATCCTTATTACACAACTTCAAAATAATCTTCATCCTCCTAGATCTATTTTGAAAAACGCATTTAAAATGTAATATTGAAGGCCAAGAGAGAGTAAGGCAGAAGTTGCACATTCTAACGTGAAGCCTGGTCATTTCCCCAGAATGAATGGCGACCAGCAGTTTACAGCATCCTCCGGGAGAGGGGGTGGAAGATGAGCAACAAAACGCATCACAATCTTAGCCTAGAAAGCGGCAAAGGTGCAAAAGAAGGAGCATCTTAGCCCAATTCCAAGTGGATGAGGCCCACTCGGCTTAGAGGCGGGCTCTAGGAGGCGAGAGCGGGGGGGAAGCGGTCCGTTGGTGGGCAGCGGCTCGCTAAAAAAGGGCGAATGCAGGGCGGCTGGAAAGCAGAGCCCGGGGCGAGTGTGCAGGAGGCCCTGAAAAATCGACCGCGGGGCTCTGCGGGCAGGAGGAGAGAGAGAGGCCGAGGGGAGAGGCTCCCCCGGGGCAAGACGCAGAGCCCGAAACCGGCCGAGACGTCTCACCCCGCGGGGGAACGTGGACGGGAAAGGGAACGCGGGCGAGAAAGCAAGGAGCGCTCAGGCTGTAGGCCCGGCCTACACAGGGGCTCCTGTGCCCGGGGCGAGGCCAGCGCCCACTGGTTTTGAAGGCCTGAAGCGAAGAAACCCAAGCC
>NW_022103915.1:32438732-32442013 GCF_000313985.2 Echinops telfairi
TCGCAGCTTTCCGGGCTCCAGATTACGAGCGGCCCCCGCCGCTCACCCCACCTTACCCTGGCCTTTTCGCTGCCACCCCGGCTTTCCCTCCTCACCCAACGGAGGTAGCCCGCTCGCCTGGTTTCCACTCGCGTTCAGAAGCCTGAACTCACCCGCCGCTGAGGAAACGGTATTATCTTCGCAGCTTTCCGGGCTCCAGATTACGAGCGGCCTCCGCCGGTTCCAGGTTTCGGGGCGCCGCTCACCCGGGAGACTGGTTCTGAGATGCCTCCTCTCATAGGCCGCAAATACAGCCGCGCAGCGCGGGCGGCTTGTGGAGGTCTTCCTCTTACCCGGCGTGCACTGCGGCCAAGGGAGCGGATAGGCGAACCATAGAGAAGAACGGAGCTAGATTGTCCTCGCCGTCGGCTTTGAGTTGCCACACATAGCCGGATGACCATAGAGAAGAAACGCGTAGTAGGGACTAGAAAGGCTCGAGCTATAAATGACGACCCATCCTGCCATTTTTTTATTGGAGCCGATTGAGTCTTGTGACTACGCGACGCCATCTTTAGGTCAAGGTTCCGCCTGGACTCGGCGCGAGAGCTGTTAGGCTCTTTCTCTTTCCGTGGTAGTTGTGTGTTTGGGGCGCTAGAAGCCTGATCAGTAGGTTGCTAAAGTTCATTGGAATGATGACTGGACCCCTCCCCAGCACCTCATGAGAAACTTGAGATTAATCTTTTCCTAGGAGAAAAAACTCTAGACCTCAAGAAACAACTGACCAAAAGCCTTGGTGTTTTTTTGTTTTGTTTTTTATTCCCGTGCGTTGGCAGGGCATATTATCGTCCAAAGATACAGCTGGAAGATCTGTGAAATTCCTGAAGAGACTTGTAAAAATATTTAACTGAATCCTGTGATGTCAACATGCGAAAAAAAATCTCATTTAAGATATTAATGAAAATGAATAATCACAAGAGATTAGATTATTTCGTCTATGGACTTTATGGTCAATATCTGTTTACTGGTCTTTGCTTCCCAAACCAGAAACCCTCGCAGCGCAGTATCCCAAAGGTGGCGGTTCAAATCCATCAGCCAATCTTTGGGGGAGAAATGTAACAGTTGCCTTAATGTAAATCTTATCAACTTGGAAACCTTCGAGGCAGTTCTACTCCGTCCCATAGGGTAACTATGAGTATGCATCTATTTGATGACAGCCAATTTGATTTTCCAGCTGCTTGTTGATTATGCTTATAATTTCATTAATATGAAGTGAGTTGTCTCAAGGAGTACCTGGTACTAAACCAACTGCTGGGAGTATAATGGCGCTTAATGTGTGTCATTGTCCTGGAGGAACTAGAAACCTGGAAGGTGTAGATGACAGACCCTGACTATACCGTGTATAAAATTAAAGCATGCCTACTTATTTCCAGTACCCTTTTCCACTTCATTTTTTTATAGAGCACGTTTTGGTTGGGAGGTGATGTAGTTGGTTAACCTTAGGGCTGTGAACCACAAGATCAGTTCAGAACCCACTGGCTGTTCCTTGGGATGAAGCTGAGGCTTTCTGCTCCTGAAGAGGCTTAGTGCCTTTTTTTTTTTTTTTTGTCTTTTAAAACTGCCTTAGGCATAAGCACCAAAATCCTCTCCGGTTATTCCCTACCCGTTTGTATTGTTAAAAATACTGTATGTGAAAAAAATAAATAAAATAGAAATATTGCATGTGAATTCAAGTGGTGGTAATAAAGTAAAACCTTAGAGAGAAATGGGCTCAGGCAACAATTTGCTAACTTCCCTAAAATAGACATTTGTTGTTTATATTTATCCAGCAACCATTCTCCTCTCTTTTGTAGTAGCATTCCAAATTTCATGAAAGAACCCATTTCCCCTACTACCATCCATGTCGTTTGGATAAGAAAAGCTAACCCTAACAGACTACCTCATAGGACCCAGGGATAAACTTAAAGCCCAATCTGAGCCTTACAGCCTTTGCTTGCCTCCCCTATCCCTGCCCTAAGAGAGCTCTAATTGAGTATGAGTGAGGCTCCCTAACAGCCCACAACAGACACTGAACAGTCTGCGTGCAAAGTGGGCCCCACTCATTCACAGCCAGATATCAGGGCTCCCTGTTTGAGAACACAAGCGATGGATGGCTTTTAGCTGCCTGGTTACCACATCAGAAGGAGGAATAGCAGGACCAGCAGGAAAACAAAATTTCGAGATTACAGGTTTCTAGTTGGTGCAGAAATTAGATATTGTTTCTACTTAATTCAGCATTTCTCTTGGAAGTAAAAACATTCAATATTATTACTTTTGGGAAATAATGACTTAAAAATGCTTGTCTGGTGAAAAAAGTCTGCCTTGAGCAATATGCTCTTTTTTTACACGCACGGTTAGTGTTTTATTTTTTGAAGAATGGTTCTAAAACATCACAGTAAGGTTGAAAGGTAAAGTTTAAAATAGACCGTTTTATAAGGATAAGTTATAGCACATGTAATAATGGTTTACTCTACAAAATCTTGATCGTAGAGCATATGATAAACCTCATTGGCAGGAGCACTCAGGTTTTCCAAACTAGCCAGTCATTTTTCTCTGGTCTGCATAGACTTCTCGTTAGCTGCCTTCTGCTTCTGTTGTGCGATCTCAGAATCTCTCTGCTTCCTCTGAGAGGGAGTCAAGCTGTCTTCTTTTATTTTTCCCTTGCTAATCTCCTGGGTTTTCTTCATGTCTTTCTGGCAGGCAAGTTCTCTCTGATTTCCAAGGGTCTGTCTACCACAGGGACAGAACCCGGAAGGGAGAAGCAATGGTTCCCTCACACCACCCACCGATCTGGAAGCGCAATATGCTCTATTAATAACTACCCATATGGGATCAAGTTATCAACAGAAGCTCAGAAAATAAGGGTAAGAATGGTTGCACAACTCAAATATTTGATCAACGTGACTAAATTTCACATATAGGAATGCTGCATCGGCAGACTTTTGGTTGTGCATATTCTCAACAACAACAAAATAAATAAAATTTAGAGAAAAAACGCACATGCAAATCATCAATCACCCCTGGTAGCAACAGTTGAGCAATACCTGAAATTCTTCATTTACTTTCTGTACATGCCTACTTTCCAAACACAATATTTCCTTTTGAAAATGAAGAAATATAAGTATTTTTTTTGTTTTGTTTTGTTTTTAATTTTTAAACATTTTATTAGGGGCTCATACAACTGTTAACGCAATCCATACACACATCAATTGTGTAAAGCACATTTGTACATCATTCTCAAAACATTTTCTCTCCACTTAAACCCC
>NW_022103915.1:32443337-32453519 GCF_000313985.2 Echinops telfairi
TGTCCCCCCGGAACTGTCAGTCCCGTTGTTTTCTCCTCCAGATTGTTCATCCAGCCTGTCCTATCCAGACAGGCCTGCTATAAGTATTTTTTTATGCAGCGAAATAAAATTATGAAAAAGGAAAAGAGTTATACTGTAGCACTGTTTAGTTATGGAACTTGAAATTTGATGAACTTAAAAACTCAATTTTCATTTTCCAGCGGCAATATGACCAAGTCTTTTTATTTTAATAATAACAATGTTTTACTTGTTTTAAAATTTGTGAATACAATTAAGAGCTTGGAACAGCATGCTAGAGCTCATAGCAACCCCTTGAAATCACTTAGAAGTTAATTTGACTTCCAAATAATATTTTTTTCCAAATAATATTTTAAAACAGTTTCATTTCCCTAATCATTATAACCAGTTTAGGAATTTTTTCCTCCAAGGTTTTAAAATCTAACTTTTGGCATCAAAAAGAATATTAAGTATTTTGTTTTTGTGACCAACTTGCTTCCCTCTTTCCACCCCATTCCCACCCTCCCAAGACAAGAAAATCAAGTAGTAATATACCAGTGGTTCCTGTGACAGGATAAATTCCCCTTGAAGTGATGTTCTCAAAATTAAAGTAACATTTTATTTCTCCCAATGACAACAAATGAAGGGAGGGGAAAGAAAAGAGATTTTTTTAGTAGAGGTGCAAAAAGTGCTTACAGTTTTGTCAAATTGTGATATATATATACTTTGTGTGTTAAAATGGTAAATTATATTGTTTGATCATAAGTTCATATTGTAAAAGCCACTGCTTGAGAGGGAATGCAATTAATATAATTTAGAAATAAATCATGATATAATCTGTGGTGGTTATGTAATTTCATGTCAACTTGATGAATAAGTACAGGGGTGGAGTCTAGCCTGTAAGTCAATCAGGACACAGCCTGATGATGCTTCATTGTGGGTGTGGCCTTCTCATGAGGATACTGGGACTTCCTCTCTTTCTCCTGAGAGGCAGATCACACTCTCTCTCTGCTTCGCCTTCCTGTTGAGGAGACACACTCAGAGAACTTGAGGAGCCACAAGAAAACCTCTGCCAGCCCTGAAGTGCTTCCACTGCCCCACTGGATCCACAAGACTTTTCACCCACTGGCCTATGATCTTCTTGCATTTGGATCATTGCATGTGCTGCATGAGTCTGAAAGGAATTCATAGACTAACACATATGAGTTGTGTTAGTCCAGGTAGACTAAGACCCATATATGTATAAGAAAGTGCTTTATATATAAGAACAATTGAATATTGAGAAAACATCCCAACCCAGTTCAAATCAAGTTTATAAGTCCAATATTAGCCCATATGTCTGATACTAATCTTTAAAGTCCTCTTTAGGATCCTGAAACACATGCAATGACACCAAATGCAGAAAGATCACAGGCCAGTAAGTGGGGAGTCTTGTGGATCCAGTGGCATTGTAGGCATCTCAGCACTGGCAGGGGTCTCCACATGGCTTCTTCAGCACCCAGGGCTGCATCAGGGTAGGTCCATGTGGTTTCTCCTCAGGGATGCCTTGCTGGGAGTCAGCCTTGTCAGTAGAGCGTCACCAAGGGGGTGAGCAGAGAGACATAGTATCTCCCGCCTCCAAGGAGGAAATACAGGAATTCCCAGAATTCTCAGGTGAAAGCCTCATTGGCTATAACCCAAATTACAGATTAGACTCCACCTCTTCACTCTTAATCCTCTCAAGTCCCAAATTGACACCAGATTATGTAACTGCCACATAAGTATCTCTGAATTAGTTTCTCTAGTCAACCCAGACTAACACATACTCCTTTCCAAATTCCATGATGTCCATACACAATTCATCATTTCCTGCATGGTAAAGCACTTTCAAATTCTGGCAAAACAGTTCCTAATTGCATTTGTCAATGAATTCCATCAATAGAATAAGGATTGTCTGTGCTATTGCTCAGCAACAATTGTCTGTGGAAGGTCCACCAAGAAGAGTAGGCACATGGGAAAGCCCAACACTTTTTTAAGGTACCAAAAGTACACTATGAAATACCTGCACATGGAGCCATTCCTTATATAGTAGGTATGAGGCTTCTGTAAACTCCAAATGTGTTAGGCCGGGTTGACTAGAGAAACAAATCCAGTGACACTCATATATGTGTGTATTAGTCTAGGTACTTTAGAGAAACAAATCCACAGCAACTCATGTATAAGAGAGTTTTATGTAAAGAAAATGCGCATCACGAAAACATCCCAACCCAATGCTGCCCAAGCCCACAAGTCCAACATTAACCCATTAACCCAACACCAGTCCACAAAGTCCTCCACCTCACAAAACAGAGGCAATGATGCCGACTGCAGGAGGAAAGCTGAGTCAGTGAACGAATAAGCATGTCAGCACTAGCAGGGGTCTCCACACGGCTGCTCCAGCACCCAGGGCTGCATCGGGATAGGTCCATGTGGCTTCTCCTTGGGGATGTCTTGTAGGAAGTCAATATTGCCATGTGAAGCTGGGAACTGTTAAGGCAGCTGCACCCTGGTGTGACCATCACAAAGCAAGAGACCTGAGAACTAGAAAGGCGAGGCTCACCACCCATTTATCCCTCAGCCTTTCAATTAGCCCCACATGTGATTATCGGCCAGGTTGGCACAATTAACTAACTCATGTGTAAGAGAGAACTTATATCAAGAAGTAATTATATATCAAGAAAACACCCCAGCCCAATCCAAATGAAATCCATAAGTCTGATGCTAGTTCATAATTTCCTCTTCAGACTCACGAAGTCACACGAAATGATGCAGAATGCAGGAAGATCACAGGTTGGTGGGTGCAAAGTCCCGTGGATCCGATGGCAGTAGTAACATCACAGGACTCTGGTAGCAATCAGGGTCAGCCAGCAGGAAGATGAAGTCAGAGAGAGGGAGAGTTCCCTGGACCCTCTTTATGAGAAGGCCACACCCACAAGGATGCACCAACAGGTTATGACCTGATTGACGGTTTGAATACCGCCCATACACTTTCATATATCTTCAAGCTACCATTAAATTATGTAACTACTACACCAAGGAAACCACCTTCCCTGATGGCAACAAATGTACAAATGTGCTTGACACAATGGATGTATGTGTGGATTGTGATAAGAATTGTGCGAGCCCCCAATAAAATGATTTTAAAAAGAAAAAGAAAACCACCTTCCTTTGCTTAAATTGTTTTAAATGCATGGATAATTCTGGTTTAGATGTATTCCCCTTTCACCTGAAATGCTAGGCATACTCTAGCCATGTCAGGAGGGAACGTACAGATACCGACTGTCATACCTACCATGACTCCAGCCGTTAGTCTATGCACATGACCTGAAACTCGCAGCTTTGTAGTAGTTAACACGCTGTAATGTTCAAACGCCGTCAATGAGATGGAGCTAGAGGGAAAGATTCGAGCCATCCTTGCATCATTTCCTTTTGGAGAACAACATGTAATATAGAAATGCTCCTAAATGTTTGTAATGTTGTTTTTGAGCTTATAAGAAAATCTTCCCTCAATCCAAAGAAGCAACTGTTGTTTTGCCACCACATGCAGTAACACCTCCAGCCACCAACAGCACAACCAGGAGAAATCTCTGCGGACTGTGGGCCCTCCAGGCCCTCCACTTGTGGTATCTTGGGAGGGCAATCAGCTGATGCCAGGGCCATTGCCTTGGCTGCCATCGAGGCTAGAGCCCAGGAGCTTTGGGAGCTAAGACACAAACCACTCACCCGGGTCATGGTTGGAGAGACCGGTGACAGGATGCGGAGTTTTCATTTTAAGCAATCATCTTTGCCTCAGCCAGCTTTTGACTTGATTAGTTCCAAAAGGGTTGCACAAAAATCAACTACCTCAAAGAGCTGACCTTTCCTTCACTCATTTAAACAAGATTGAAACGAATGGAGACAATTTTATAAAATAAATACAGTCCAGAGATCTAATCAAGAGCGGTTTCCCACTGGGGGAGGGAAGCATGCTTGTCTCACAGAAGGCAAGTACAATGTCAGGGAAGGCAAGTAAGTTTCTATTGGTAGGAAGAGAGGGACAATCAACCCCCAATCAGGGGGATAAAACATTTAACAATACTTATACCAAAGGGAGACCATGCCTGCTACTATTGTTCCTAATTGGATACTTGAGACCTAGTTGCCTTGGTGAGCCAGGGCACATGCTATAGACTACTGGAACTTTAGACCCTGTTTTTTCAAGGCATACAACATCCTTCATAGGCCACACCAGAAGAATTTGATGTGGAAACCTCACTAAGTGAACAGAGCCCTATCTCAAACTCACCTACAGCCAGTCCTTGGAATTAAGGCTGAAACTACATAGTGTGAGAAGAAGCACGTGGCTGCTATACCAGTAGTATAAAACTGGCGATCCTTGAACTTTGGCTCAAATTTCTAATCTCTTGCCTTTACAGTGTCCAATGAATGGTGACCCAGGACTACCACATACTTACTATATTAATGCCCTCCTTGTTTATTAAGATGTATATTAATTTGAAAAAAAGATATGTATTAATCTTGTAGGCCTGGGTTCTGCCACCACCAATGAATATTATTGAAATATTGCTTATTGCTAGCCCCCATTGTTTGTATAGTGTCAGTCACTTAAGAGTTTAAGCTGCACAAGTCAATAATACATATATTGCTCTTCATAGCCAGTTTATTTTTGTATAATCTCCTTTTCTCATGGGCTTTAAATTCTGTGCCATTGGGATTAACGATAATATCAATAGAATTACTGAGCAAGTGATCTAAAATCGATGGAGAGAAGGCATAGGATGCCTGGTGGGTGGGGCTTAATCAAGAGCAATGTAACCGAGAGGCATTACTGAAACTCAAATGAAGGGCAAACATGACAGTGGGACAAGAGGAAAGAAGGAAATGGAGGAAAGAACTAGGAGGCAAAGGACATTTATAGAGGTCTAAATAAAAGCATGTGCACATGTAAAATATTTATATATAATGATAGGGAAATAGATCTATGTGCTTATATTTATAAGTTAAGTATTAAGGTAGCAGATAGACTTTGGGCCTTGACTCAAGTACTCCCTCAATGCAAGAACTCTTTGTTCTAATAATCTGTCATTCTGTGATGCTCATCTTCCCAACACAATCGCTGAAGACAAATGGGTGCATAAGCAAATGTGGTGAAGAAAGCTGATGGTGCCTGGCTATCAAAAGATATAGTATCTGAGGTCTTAAGGGTTTGAAAATAAACAAGCAGTCATCTAGCTGAGAAGCAACAGAGTCCACATGGAAGAAAAACACCAGCCTGTGTGATCATGTGGTGTTAGTGGGATCAGGTATCAGGTAGCAAAGACCCAGAACAAAAAAAATCATATCAACCTGAATGAGGAATGGGGGGTGCAGAGTGGAGATCCAAAGCCCATCTGTAGACAATTGGACATCCCCTTACAGAAGGGTCACAAGGAAGAGATGAGCCAGTCAGAGTACAGTATTAGTACCAATGAAACATACAACTTTCCTCTAGTTCTTTAATGCTTTCTCCCTCACCACCTATCATGACCTCAATTCTACCTTACAAAGCTGACTAGACCAGAGCATGTACACTGCTACAGAAAAGATCTCACAACACAGGGAATCCAGGACAGATAAGCCCCTCAGGATCAACAATGAGAATAGAGATACCAGGAGGGGAAGGGGAAGTTGGGGGGACAAAGTGGGAACCAATCACAATGATCTATATATAACATTTCCTAAGGGGATGGACAACAGAAAAGTGGGTGAATGGAGACAGCAGTCTGTAAGATGTGGTGGGGAATTTTTATATATTATCAAGGGTTCATGAGGGAGGGAGGGTGGGGGAGGGGGGAAATGAGGAGCTGGTCTCAAGGGTTCAAGTAGAAAGAAAATGTTTTGAAAATGATGATGGCGGCATATGTACAAATGTGCTTGACACAATGGATGGGTGTATGGATTGTGATAAGAGCTGTAAGAACTCTTACAGCTGTAAGAATAAAATGATTTTTTAAATTTATAAGAATTATGATGTCCCAGGGAGATGATTGAAAATGTCCTCTAACATTAAATGACAGTGATCTCATGAAGATATCACTGAACATATGGGTACTATAACAAACTGTAGTGAAGAAACTAGGTGCTGCCTAGATATCAGAAAGATTAATGTCTGGGGTATTAAGAGCTTGTTTTCAAACAAGCAACCATCTAAGTGAGGCGTCACTTAAGTCCACATGGAAGAAACATACTGGCCTGTGTGATCTAAGGTTTGTAAATAATATTATCCAATATTACTATTAAGGCGGGAATGGTATCAGAGTTTAAACTGTGGATACCCAGTTTGCAGAAGGCTATCGATGACAATGGAAGCCCAAAGTCATGTTCAGGGTCCACACATAGATTAAGCCTCCAGTTAATTCCCTCTGAACATAGTGAGGGATGTAAATAGCCTTTTTATCAGGCAGAGTGTATTGGAGACACAATTATAGTAGATAATAGTTGACATACGAAGGGGTACCAAAAAAAAAAGGAAATAGCTCTGCTTTCGTAGTAGGTATTTTTCGCACTAGGTGAGCATTGAGCAACTCACTCTGAGTTAGTGCACCCAGTGGCATTGCTTGGGAAGGTTCTCTCTGGTCACAGTGACATTTTTTGTAAAAGCAGTTTCCCTCAAACCTCGTATTTTATGACGGCTGATTTAAGTGAACAGCATGCAGCTGTGAAATTTTGTTTACTGCACAGGAAAAATGCTGGAGAAACTGTTTTGATGTTGAACACAGCTTACAGGGACAGTGCTATGGGTAAAACGCAACTGTACACGTGGTTTTCTCGTTTGAAAAAAGGTGAAAGGTTGATTGATGCCATGCCTCATTCTGGATGTCTGTCAACTTCCTGAATGGACAAAAATGTCAACAATTCATGCACTTGTGCTCGAAAGACCAAGGACAGACCCTTGCAAAGATGATGAAGTGACCTGAACTACCTTGGAGCTCAGTTCAGCAAAGGTTAATGGAAGATTTGAAAAAAGGGTTGCTGTGACATTGGTGCCTCGGGATCTGACTGACCAGGAAAAAGAGTTTTGACTTGAAACATGCCGGGCTTTGAAAGAATAGCTCTGGGGCGATCCAGACTTTTTTCCAAGGTCATACTGGTGACAAGACATGGTGCTATTCTTACCACCCTGAAAGGAAACCTCAATCAAGCCAGTGGAAGACGCCATTGACACTTCACCCCCCAAAAGCTTGTCAAGTGAAATCAAAGATCAAGACGATGCTCATTTTGGTTTTTTGATGTGAAGGGAGAGTGCCTTTGGAGTTCATTCCACCAGGCCAGACAGTTAATCAAGCTATTTAAAGGTACTGAAAAGATTGTATAACAGTGTGCCACACAGAGGCCTGATATGTGGCAGATAGGGACTGGTTTTGCCACCACAACAATGCACCTGCTCCTGCAGCCATCTCAGTGCACCAGGTTTTGGCAAAAAGCAGCACTGCCTCTCTCGCCCCACACATCTTACTCACCTGACCTCTCTCTGTGCAACCTCTTTGCATTTCCACAAATTAAGAGACACATGAAAGGACAGTGATTGGATGGAGAAGAGGTGAAGAAAAAAACAAGGGAGGTGTTGTCAGTGATCCAAACAGATGAGTTTGAAAAATGTTTCCAAGAATATAATCACATATTTGACAAATGCATTAGGTGTAATGGAGAGTACTTTGAAGGTGATAAGGTTATTTTGTAAAAAAAATAAAATAAAAGACATAGCTTTGGGGAGTATCCCCTCATAGACAGGTGTGTTATTTCTTTGCTCTACAACAAAAAACCCAGAAAGTTCAGACAGTAATTCGAAACCCTACATCACTGAGAAAATGGTTGCTGACTGTGCCAAACTCACCCACAGTGAAAGCAGGCAGTTGAATCCACAAACAGTTATCAGTATTTCCCTGATTCTCCCCTTGCCAAAGCAAATTGCTCCACCTGAAGTCCTGGGCAAGCTCCTGAGACATACCCTTAAGGCACCTACCAGCAGCACAACTCCTACCATACTGCAGAGTTAGAGAGAGAGAGAGAAGAGGATAAAGAGAATTAGGGAGAGGAGAGAAGAAATAGAAAAAGAGAGTAACTCCTTGGTTCTGTATATACCTTTCAGGTGAACAAGGCAGTATCTGGGTCACTATGCACAGTGGCTGGTTATGCACCTCCTTTTGCATGCATAGTACCGTTGGGTCAGCCTGATAAAGGTGCAGGTCAGGCAGAAATTAGGCCTAACATGAGAAACATGGTGAAATTAGCAAAATGGGACTGAAACATCTCAGTGTCTCTCTCTACAGCTACCTTCTTGATGCCCAAACAGTCAGTCCCTGTACACATCAGGGACTATGATCATCCATAGAACCCGCCTCCGTCAATGGTTTTGAACTACTGGACAGGCCCAGGGCAAAAAGCTGCTGTTTAGCTGCATGTGTTTATTTTCCGCCTTATTCCTTTGTATTGATAAACTGCAAGAGGGGAGACTCTAACCCTTATACCTACACCTCCTAACGTCCATAGAAGGCAATGGTGGAACAGGCTTCTGGTAGGCAAGAAACAGCAGCCAGGTTTTTGTTGTTGTTGTTTAGTTTTTCTTGTGATTCTCTCCCACTAATGTTTTCATAAACCACCAGTAGAGAGACACAAGACACAATGGTGGCAGTCAGACACGTGGGGGATCATCATCACTAACTCCCCACAACAGCTTGTTGACTGGAAAATACACCAAATTCCACTCTCATGTACAGGTGAATATACTCCAACTGTGCACAATCTAGTGTCATGTTGATAAATGCATACTGGTGACTGAGAAAGAGAAAGCAGCTTTCAGTTCCAGGCATGTTAAGCAGGTGTGTGGCTTTCCCGTTCACGTGGTTATTCTGTTTATTCTACTCCAGTGGTTCTAAACCCGTGGGTCGCAACCCCTTTGGGGGTCGAACAACCCTTTTATGGGGTCGCCTAAGACCATCAGAAAACACATAATTATTTCACAATATATATTACATATTGTTTTGTGATTAATCACTATGCTTTAATTATGTTTAATTATGTTCAATTTGTAACAATGAAAATGCATCCTGCATATCAGATATCTACATGACAATTCATAACAGTAGCAAAATTACAGTGATGAAGTAGCAATGAAAATAATTTCATGGTTGGGGGTCACCACGTGAGGAAATGTATTAAAGGGTCATTGCATTAGGAAGATTGAGAGCCACTGTTCTATTTTTTTTTAATGTGTTGCTACTATTGCCACTGTTTGCTTTTATGTTTTTTTGTTTGTTAATTATTCCTTTCTTACCCCACTTGACAGTCAATTGTTCCTACAGAACCCAGCCTCCCTCCCATTCCTAACAGTTGCAGCAGGATGTTGTGGAAACAATTTCAGTCCACATGAAGAAGTAAGACAGGCTAACCTCTTCTTAATATGATTGAATTATTGAATCGTATGATATGCTAATTATAGATAAATAAAACTAGTTTTTAAAGGCTAGCACAAACAAGTGACCAAAAGGCATTTCTGAGGAAGAAAAGGCATTGAAACTACCAGCAAAAGAATTCAGAAGAATGATGTTCAGGTACTGTCCACAAATGGACAAATATTAGAAACCACAAAACAACAAAACACAATTAGAAATCCAGAAGATTGATCCTAAAATAATATAATTAGATAACACTTTAAAGAACAGACCAGTAGAATTAAAATAATGAAAGCTGAATTAGTGAACTTCAAGACAAAAGTCTTGATTGCAATGTACAAGAAGAATAACCAACACACAAAGCAAAAGAATCTGAAGAAAGCCTAAGAATTAGGTGGGGCACTCTCAAGAGGAACAGCATACTGCTCATGGGGATTCCAGAACCAGAAGGGAAAAAGGTCCGCAGAGAAAATAGTCCAAGGATTTCTGGAAGAAAACTTCCTTAACACCATAAAAAAGGAGAAAAAAATTTTTAAATCATTAAAGGATAAAAAATTAGGCTCCTTTAACAAAAAAGAGAGAGAGAGAAATACTCTTCAAGGAGCTGAAAGAACCCCAAGCAGAATAGATTCCCAGAAGAGAATCACCACAGCATATCATAATCAAACTTTTATAATCAAGGACAAGAAAAGAATCTCGACGTCGGACAGGGCAAGATATGACAAAATAATAATTT
>NW_022103915.1:32453622-32462698 GCF_000313985.2 Echinops telfairi
TGTTTTGAGAATGATGAGGGCAACAAATGTACAAATGTGCTTTACACAATTGATGTATGTATGAACTGTGATAATAGTTGTATGAAAAAAAAAAGAGTTGTATGAGCCCCCAATAAAATTATTAAAAAGAATCTCGAGAGTAGCTTGAGAAAAAAGAGGAACCAATAAGAATAAACTCTGATATTTTAGCAGAAACTATGCAAGCAAGAAGACAATGGAATATCAATTGTCTTCATATATCATTCCATTGTCTTCTTGCTTGCATAGTTTCTATATATATGTATGTATGTATGTATATATATATGAAAGAAATAATTGCCAATACTAAACTCAGAAAAATCATCTTTCAAATATGAGGGAGAAATAAGAGTATTTCCAGACAAGAAAAAATTAAAAGAATTTGTAAAATTAAGGCCAGCTTTTCAAAAAATATTAAAGGTAGCTCTTTGGACACAGAATCAACAACAGCAGACAAATATCTGAGACTAACATACAAGATATCACCACCCCCTGATAAAGAAAATACATCCTTAAATGGGATTATAACTACTAAGTGATAGAAGTCACAACATATTTTGGAGGACACAATTAGATCCATAAGGAGGATTCAAAAAGTTTAGGAAAAAATTGAATTAAAAGATAATGGATTTAAAAAAAAAGATAATGGATTTTTCTTTCAACAAACTTTGGAAATTGTTCTCTCCTCTTCATTTTCATGTTTTTCTACCATCTTGAATGTAGTTGTTTTGTCCACGATAGCCTTTAGTCTTAGGATAACTTGCCCTCAATACTAAAGCAATATACTTCTGAAGATTCTTTTCAGTATCACACTTACTAAGAAGTTTTTCCTCTTTGCTAGTAGAAACATGAATGATTGCAAGCCCTCTTTGAGTTTCAGGAATTGTTCTATTTTTCTTGTTGTTTTTGGTTATTGTTTCTCTTGTGACCTCAAGTAATTTCCTCATATCATACTAAATTTGGATCAATACTTAGCCAAAGACTTGGATGGGACTGCTGTACAAATCCCCTGAGTTTTCAATTTTTTTCACCGTATATTTTAGCCTCTGTGGCTTCTCTAAAGTCTGACTCTGTCTCTTTAAATCAGTGAAACTGCTGGAATCACTTAGACTTTCCCTCCCTGTCCTGCATCTTTTTTTGTTTGTTTGTTTGTTGTTGTTTTTTTAACATTTTATTAGGGGCTCATACAACTGTTATCCCAATCCATACACACATCAATTGTGTAAAGCACATTTGTACATCGTTTCTCAAAACATTTTCTCTCCATTTAAACCCCCGACATTAGGTCCTCATTTTTCCCCTCCCTCCCCGCTCCCCCCTCCTACATGAGCCCTTGATAGTTTATAAATGGGTATTTTGTCATATCTTGCCCTGTCCGATGTCTCCCTTCATCCACTTTTCGGTTGTCTGTACCCCAGGGAGGAGGTCACACACAGTTCCATGTAATCGGTTCCCTCTTTCCTACCCATTCTCCCTTTACCCTCCCTGTTTTGCCACTCACACCACTGGTCCTATAGGGCTCATCCGTCCTGGATTCCCTGTATTTTCAGTTCCTATCTGTACCAGTGTACCTCCTCTGGTCTAGCCAGACTTGCAAGATCGAATTCGAGTCATGGTAGTGGGAGCGGGGAGGAAACATTTAGGAACTAGAGGAAAGTTGTATTTCTCATCATTGTTACATCGCACCCTGACTGGCTCATCTCCTCCCCGAGACCTCTCTGCAAGGGGATCTCCAGTGGCCTACTAATGGGCTTTGGATCTCCACTCCGGACTCCCCCCATCATTCACTATGGTAAGATTTTTTGTTCTGATGATGCCTTACACCTGATCCCTTCGACACCTCATGGTTGCATAGGCTGGTGTGCTTCTTCCATGCTGTCCTGCATCTTGATTGTGTTAACCAGGCATAGTAAGTCATATGATTTTCTAATACAAAATGGCCAGTACCAGTCCATTTCAGCTCACGAATGTCTATGATATAGATATTAATGTATTCCATTTAATTTTCTATGACTTCCAATAAAATTCCAATCCTTACCAGTTGTTTTGTAGCTGTTTCTTTTTATCTCAAATTGTGTCCCATCAGCAAATGAAGACCTCTATGCTTCCACTCCCACAGACTCCACCTGACTCACATCACCCACCATGGTCAACTCAACTCACAGATATCAGCTCCTTTTCAGGAAAATTTTGAGTAACCTTGGACCTGAAGGGCCCAACTTCTGGCACTATTATCCTCTGACAATGTTCTGCTGCCATTCATTAGGCCTTCCGTATCTGACATTATTTTGAAGGTATGCATAAAGTTTTCATCGGCTACTTCCTCCCAGATGGGAAGCTAAGCCCTTCTTCTTTGTCCGTTCTTAGTGTGGAAGCTCTGCTGAAAACTATTCACGTTGGGTGACCCTGCTAACACTTGAAATACCAGTGACATAACTTCTAGTATCACAGCAAGACACAATCCATTACAGTATGAAAAACTGATAGACAAGTGTGTTAGACAGGGTTCTCTAGAGAAACAAAACCAGGACACTAGATAGATAGGTAGATAGATAGATAGATAGATAGATAGATAGATAGATAGATAGATAGATAGATAGATAGATACAACATAAGAAATAAACAGCCAATTAGTCCACAGAGCAGTACAGCAGAATCAGTTCAACTCACTGTCATGAGACAGTTAATATACTGGCAGTCCTTCAACTCATGAGGGCTGCTGGGTACAAGTCAAGGAAGCAGACTGCTGTAGAGCAATCCAGCCAGTCCAGCCACAGGCAGCAAACAGCGGGGTGGGTCACCAACAGTCAGCCAGATGACAGGGTCAGACAGACCCTAGCTCAAGTGATGTATATACCAGCAGTGTGGCAAAGCAGGTCTTGAAGGAACCTGAAACTATAGTGACAGGATCCACAGGTTGGGTGTCCTACAAGTAGTGTAGCTCGCTAGTTGAGGCAAAGAACTAGCTTAGGCAGCTGCACACTGGTCCGATCATCAGAGACCAAGAGACAGAAAGGTGAGGCTCGCTGAGCCATTTACCTCCTTGCCCTTCAATTAAACTGCAACCTAATTAATCCAACATGTATATATTGGCCAGGTTGGCACAATAAACCTACCTATCACAACAAGTGACAAATTGATCTGATTTGGAAAAAGTAAAGTAAGTGTATTCCTTAGAGGTAAAGATGGCAAGACTTCATCTTACATATTTTGGACATGTCAAGAGAGATTAGATCCTGGAGAAGGACATAATATTTGGTAAAGTAGTGGGACATTAAAAAAGAGGAAGACCCTCAGGAGATGGATTTATACCATGACTGCAACAATAGATTCAAGCTTGGGAACAGTCACGAGGGTGGTGCAGGACAGGGCAGTGTTTCCTCTGTTATACATAAGGTTCCTATTTTCATTTCTTCTGGATTCATACCAGGGGTTGGGTTACTGATTCACGCAGTTGTTCTATATTCAAGTTATATATATAGAGAGAGTTTCTGAAGAACCATCAAACTATTTTCCCAAGCAGCTGTACCATTTACATTTCTACCATCAGTAAATGAGATTTCCAATTTCTCCAAAATTTCATCAAAATATTTGCTTGTTTGCCATTCAGTGGTGGTGAGGTGGTATCTCATTGTGATTTTGATTTGTATCTCTCTATTATCCAATGAAGACATTGAAGAATTCTTCCAATGACTTCAGTTGGAACTTGATAAAACATACAATGAAGATACATGGATAGTTATTTGTAATTGGTATCTTATTAATTGGACAGTAGCTAAAGTAAATGGAAGAAAGGATGACGTTAAGGAGCCGAATAGAAAATTTCAAAGGGCAATTTGAGAAAACAAAGCCAAATATTATAATGAAATGTGTGAGGACCTAGATTTAGAGAGCCAAAAGCAAAGAACAAGCTCAGCACGTCTGTATCTGAAAGAACTCAAGAAAATATTCAAGCCTTGAATTACAGTCTTGAAAGATTCTGTAGGCAACATGTTGTACGATGCAGGAAGCAGCAAGAGAAGATGGACATGAATACACAGTCAGTGTAGCAAAAAGAACTCGCCAACAGTCCACCATTTCAGGAGGTAGCAGATGATTAAGAACTTACCGTGCCGAAGGAAGAAGTTCAAACTGCACTGAATACATTAGCCAAAAACAAGTCGCCAGGAATTAATGGGCTATCCATTGAATGTTTCAGGAAACGGAAAAAACACTGGAAGCATTCACTCATCTATGTCAGGAAATTTAAAAGACAGCTACTGGCCAACTGACTGGAAGAGATCCATATTTGTGCCTGTTCCAAAGAAAGGTGACCCAACAGAATGCTCAAATTATGGAATGCTACCGTTGATAGTGCATGTAAGTAAAATTTTGCTTACCATCATCCAACAACAATTGCAGTGGTACATTGACAGGGAATTGCCAGAAGTTCAGGCTGGATTCAGAAGAGGATGTGGAACAAGGGATATCATTGCTGATGTCACATGGATCTTAGCTCAAAGCAGAGAATATCAGAAAGATGTTTACTTGTGTTTCATTGACTATGCAAAGCTATTCGACTGTGTGGGCCATAATAAATTGTGGATCACCTTGAGAAGAATGGGCATTCGAGAACCCTTCATTGTGCTCACTCAGAACTTGTACATGGATCAAGAGGCAATTGTGTGAACATAACAAGGAAACACTGCATGGTTTAAAATCAGGGAAGGTGTGCATCAGGGTTGTAGCCTCTCACCATACTTGTTCAATCTGTATGCTGAGCAATTCATCAGAGAAGCTGGATCATATGAAGAAGAGTGCTGCATCAGGATTATAGGCAGGCTTATTAACAACCTGTAATATGCAGATGACAGAACCTGCTTGCTGAAAGTGAGGAGGAGTTGAAGCACTTCTTGGTGAAGATCAAGGACTGTAGCCTTCGGTATGGATTAAAACTCAATGGAAGGAAGACCAAAATCTTACAACTTGGACCAATAGGTAGCATCATGATAAATGGAGAAATGGCTGAAGTTGTTAAGGATTTTGTCTTGCTGTGATCCACAATCAATACTCATGGGAGCAGTAGCCAAGAGATCAACAAGAAGTATTGCATTAGAAAAATCTGCTGCACAAGACCTCTTTAGACTATTGAAGAGCAAAGTTGTTATTTTTGAGGACTAAGGTGTACCTGACCCAAATCATGGTATTCTCTATGACCCCTAACACAAGGGGTCAGTGAAAGTTGGACATTGAATAAAGAAGACCATAGAACAGCGGTTCTCAACCTGTGGGTTGCAACCCCTTTGGGGGTCGAACAACCCTTTCACAGGGGTCAACTGATTCATAACAGTAGCAAAGTTACAGTTATGAAGTAGCAATGAAAATAATTTTATGGTTGAGGGGGTCACCACAGCACGAGGAATTGTGTTCAAGGGTCGTGGCATTAGGAAGGTTGAGACCACTGCCATGGAAGAATCGATGCATTTACATAGTGGTGCTGGAGAAGAATATCGAAAGTCCCACGGACTGCTGAAAGGACAGATCTGTATTGGAAGAAGTAGGCCAGAGTGCTCCTTTTAGGCAAGGATGGCAAAACTTTGTCTTACGTACTTTGAAATATTGTCAGGAGAGACCAGTCCCTGGAGAAGGACATCATGCTTGAGAAGGTGATAGTGCAATGCAGAAGACCAAGGCCCTGGAGGCCATGGATTGACACAGTGACTGCATCCATGGGCTCAGGCATAGGAACGGTTGTGAGCATGGTCCAGGACCCTCCAGTTCTTCTTTCTGGAGCCAACTTGATGCTGTTAACAACAGCATGGTACTTTATACTCCTGTTAATAAATTCACTTTCTTCTTAATTTAGTTAAAGTGAATTTTACAATACTGCTTGATGTGATTGAACTATGGAAGGTTATGATCTCTAGAAGAGCTCCCGATAAAATTATTGATTAAAATTATTAAAAAATTTTTTAAACACAAAGAAAAAAATTAAGTGAATTTGAGCCAGTCTCTATGGATAGTCAAGTAATATGAGCAAAAAGATAACCTTGGAGGAATTAAATTATTCTAGTTTTATGGGCAAGAATCGTTACCAGCAGGAAGTTTTTGCTTGTTAACCTTATGCCATTAATTTCAATTAATGCAAATTCTTCTTCCTTGTTCCAATTCTATGCTCACTAAGACTTCTCCTATAGGTTTGTTATCATGTGAATGAATGTGCTATGCTAATTTTAAGCATTTTAGTCAGGGTGGCAACTCTAGTGGCACTGTAGGTTAGGTATTGGGATGCTAAGTGCAAGGTTGATAGTTCAACCATCCACATTTCCACAGGAAAAAAAATAAGGCTCTTGTGCTCTCAAGGATTTATAGTCTCTGAAACCCTGTATAGTTGGAATTGACTCAATGGCAGTGAGTTTGGGGTGGTTTTAATCTGTGTAACAATAACTTTTTTTTTTAACTTTTATTTAAAATCGAATTGCTTACAGAAACAAGAATTTGTATAACAGAATATATTTATTTTGAGTAGATACAATTCCAGCTCAGCAGCGTCTCTTGAACTGCCATTAAGGCACTCTAAATAGGGTGATAGTTACATAATTTGGTGTCAACTTGATAGATCAAAATGTACAGGCGGAGTGTAGCCTGTCAATCAAGGTACAGCCTGATGGTGACTCCTTGTGGTCATGGCCTTCTCATAAAAGGAGGGGCCTGTGGGGAGGGTAGAGAGAGAGTGGGTAGGAAAGAAGGAACCGATTACAAGGAACTATATGTGACCTCCTCCCTGGGGGACGGACAACTGAAAAGTGGGTGAAGGGAGACGTCGGACAGGGCAAGATATGACAAAATAATAATTTATAAACTATCAAGGGCTCATGAGGGAGGGGGGAGCGGGGAGGGAGGGGAAAAATGAGGACCTAATATCGGGGGCTTAAGTGGAGAGGAAATGTTTTGAGAATGATGAGGGCAATGAATGTACAAATGCACTTTACACAATTGATGTGTGTATAGATTGTGTTTGTATGAACCCCTAATAAAATGATTTAATTAATCAATTAATTGATTAATTAATTAATTAATTAAAACAAAAAAGGAGGGACCTGGGAACCTCCTCCTATCTCTCTGCCTTCACCTTCCTGCTACCTGACCTGACGGCAGCCAGAGCCCTGGAGATGCATCTACCACCACTAGATTCACAAGACTTTGCACCCACCAACCTGTGATATTCCTGCATTCTGCATCATTACTTGTGACTATGTGAGCCTGAACAGGGAATGATGGACTAGTATTGGACTTATGGGCTTGAGTTGGACTGGGCTGGGATGTTTTCCTGATACACAATTACTTCTTGATATACAGTAAAGCTCTTTCTTACACTTATATGAGTGTCACTGGATTTATTTCTCTCGGTAACCTGGCCTAACACAAGGGGTCAGTGAAAATGGTTCTGTGGTTCATTGTTATGTTAATTTATGAGGAGATAATACAAAAACGTGGGGTAGAATATAGAAGTAATCACCAAGGACAAGCCATACATCATACACAAGCCTCTAGCCAGACCCTGGAGTCCCTATTTCTCAGCACAGAGATAATTTTCCAACAGAACTCAATGCCTAAGGCAAAACACTTGGTTGCTGTGTGACTTGTTGAATAAAGAACTATGGTCTATTATGTAAACTTTCACCCAATTCACAATGAAAAATTAAAAAACAAAGCCCACTATCTTCTAAATTGCTCACTAAGCTATTGTTTGACCTTAAGGTAACTCCAGGAAACCAATGTCGCCAGGATTCAAAAGAACACTTAAGGGCAGAGAGATGGTCTGGGGCTCCCCTCAATTCTGTGAATTCTGAAATGTGTATTCCAGGAGAATCAAACAATTCTGTCATTTCTCTTTTGTCATACACTATTGGGTTGGCATGTTCAGTCTGTTAAGCTTGATTAATGTCTGGTCTTCCCCTAGGACCACTTGAGGTTGATGATAAAATTGAATTTTTGTGCCTGGTCTCTGAGCTCTAGTAAGTATACCAAGGAAGTGCGTGTCATCCTTCAGCACTCCTTGGGAAACAGATTTTGCTTCACACACATTGAATACCTGGATGAAGCTATGTGCATTTGGAAGGGTTAGCTTGGGAATATGTGTTTCAATAGTTATAAATCAATTGTGTGTATGTATTTATGCTAAGGACTTCCTTTCAGGGGGAAGCTTAGGAAGGAAAAAACCCTATCTTATACTTATTTTGAATCTCCTGTTGTGGTTAAATATTCTGAAGACCTTAAGAATGTAATGTGCTCATAGAGGACCTATGAGGATCTGCACGTGCACTACTTAAAATTGGACCCTCTCCAGGGATGGAATTTTTAATGTGCTACCTGTGAGTGCTTTCCTCTGTCGACTTGCAATGGTATAATTGGCAAAGGTGTGTAAAGTATTTAAGGATCCTTAAAACCTTTGGGTGGGTATTTAAATAAGTGTGATTAGCCCATTACTTAATTGATGCAGACTTAATACCTTCCTTTGTTAGAAAACCCTTAGAGGCTCACTTTTTTTTTTAAGGGTAGCTTTTACGTGGAAAGATTAAGATTAATCAAAACTCACTTAAAAGTCTTTTCAATAGTATCTTCTGTACCATATATACTAGAGTATAAGCCGACTCAACAATCAGCCGAGGCACCTAATTTTCCCACAGAAACTGCATAAAAAATGTGCCAAAAAACTTGGCGTATACACGAGTATATATGGTAACGACTGGCTATGGAGTGGTTGCTAACCAACACAAAGCTAATTCAGAAGCTCTCTTTAAGAACATTTATGTATGAGCCCTTAATAAAATGATTAAAAAAATTAATTCATGTAGGACAAAGGATGAAAGTGATAAGACTTTGACATTACACTCAAAATAAATAAAGGAAGACAGCACACATTCTAAGGGGAAAGAAAACATTTATGGGAGAATTGAATTTTTTGTGTGTGTGCATGCTCTGATATGATTTATCATTGCAGAATTATAAATTATTTAAAACTATGATCACTTACCTAGAAGAAAGCTAAATAAAGATGGAAAAATACTTTACCAAA
>NW_022103915.1:32463438-32464654 GCF_000313985.2 Echinops telfairi
AAAAAAAAAAAAGAAAGAAAAAGAAAAAAAAAAAAGAGTCCTTCCTCCTCCTCCTTGCTTCTAACCTGTTGACTCCTACTATGTGCTAAAGTTCTAATTTACGACCACAACTCACAGAAGATGCTAGACCTACGATTACAGTTTCATGATAGCAAAAAGGATGCAGGTAAAGAAATGCATAGATATTTCAAATAGTTGGAAATTGTTCCTTAGGAATTTACGGTTTGAATTATGTTCTCCCAAAAATATGTATTGTAAATCTTAACCTCTATGTCTGCTATAATCCCACTTGGAAATGGGTTGTATTTATTATGTTAATGAGATAGGGACTATATAGGGTGTATCTTGTCAATATCTCTCTTTAAAAAATGATTATGAATTAGGTCGAGGTTTATATTTCAGATAATCAATTTTGTGTTCAACAACTTAAACTACTTTTCAAATCATCCAATAGTCTGCCCTCCACCCCCATAACCTTGACTTCTCTTCTCTCTAGAGTGGAATACTATCTTCCCCTTCACCCATGTTAACACCTGTCTAACCTCCAGTCTAATGCTTCACCTTCTGGGGTAGGCTGGGCTGTCAAGGGAAACAAAAGCAGTGACGCTCATATATGTATTTCTTAAATATCTTATATAGCTTTGTATCAAGAAATAATCTTAAAGAATGGAACCCAGTTCAACTGGGTCTAGGGGTCCGATGCTAGCTAGCTAGCCAGAGCCCTCTTCAAACTCAAAGCTAGAGGGCAATGATGACGAAAGGTGAAGTGGGATGCAGGAGGGGAAGAGCAGCAGAAACCAGAGGGAAAGGGAGACAGCGGTCGGTGAGAGATTAGGAAATAATAAGAATCTGCTCCTGTGCCTTCTTCGCTTCGCGCGGCTTGCTGTGCCGGTCCGGTCCGCACCTGGTGGCCATGCCTCGCGAAATAG
The DNA here is from genome assembly GCF_000313985.2 of Echinops telfairi. Classification (NCBI taxonomy): domain Eukaryota; kingdom Metazoa; phylum Chordata; class Mammalia; order Afrosoricida; family Tenrecidae; genus Echinops; species Echinops telfairi. The sequence goes on from NW_022103915.1 coordinate 32,464,368, forward strand.
AAGAGATCAAGGACTTCCTGCTCACAGCCCGGCGAAAGGAAGCAAGTCTGTCAAGATCAAGAAGAACAAGATAACACGAAATTTAAGATGCGGTGCAGCAGGTACCTCTACACCCTGGTCCTCATCCACCAGGAGAAGGCCGAGAAGTTGAAGCGGTCTCTGCCCCCGGGTCTGGCAGTGCAGGAGCTGAAATGAACCCGGCGGCTGATGCGAACTCTAATGAGAACTTTAAATTCTGGTAAAGGGACACCCCCTTTCAGAAGGGTCGGGGGGAGGAGACCAGCCAG
>NW_022103915.1:32466264-32478528 GCF_000313985.2 Echinops telfairi
GGCGGGAACCCTGAGCATGTGCGGTGCGCCACTCCTTTGTTTCCCTAGCTTGGCCCTCTGGGCACGCTTTAACGGACATCCCCCAGTCCTATGCTGGCCTACCTAACAATTATTTGTATTTTGGTCTTTATAATATCATTATTATTTTATCCTTGCCGTACTTCAATTTCATTTTTTATTGTTTCTGTTGGGTTTCCCAGTTTGTGATTCACCAGAGGAGTGGATACATAGTGATCATAACTGATACAAGGATGGATAGGGGATTCAGGAGTGGGGGTTGGGTGATAGGGAGGAAAAAGGGGATTTCAGGAGTAACAAAGGAAAGCAGGGGGAGGAGGGAGCACTAGAACTGATGGTGATTACACAACTCATTTTTAAAGGCGATGTCACCATGGGGGGATGTTCTAAAATTGATATGGCAATGGCTGCACTAGTCTCCTTTATATGATTGAACGATTGAACTATCGAATTGTATGAAATGTACATTATGTGCCAATAAAACTTATAAAAACACAATAAAATGAAATTCAAAGTATTTTCATCTATAAGCTTGGCTTAGATTTCTCCATTTATTTAAGCTGTCTTTTATATCTGTCAATAAAACCTTGTACTTCTCCCTTAAATAAAAGCCTCATATTCTGTTAATAATAGACACGTGTTGGTGGTTTGGCACCCTCAAGTCGGTTCCTCCTCATCCCTGCCGTGTGTACCACAGAATGAAACTCTGTCTGGTCCCGCACCATCTTCACAATCGTATGGTCCAGCTCATTGTCGCAGCAACCGTGTCCCTCTGACTTGTTGAAGATCTTCTTATTTTTCATGCCCCTCTACTTTCCCAAACATGATGTCTTTTTTCCCAGGGACAGTCAGAATGCTCCTTAGAGGCAAGGATGACTGGATTTTGTATAATGTCCTTTGGGCGTGTTGTCAGTAGAGACCAGGCCCTGGAGAGGGACATCATGTTTGGTAAAGTAGAGGAGCAGCAAAATAGAAGCAGGCCCTCAAGGAGATGGATTGATAGTGTGACTGCGACAAATAGGCTCAACTGTGGGAATGATTATTAGGATTGTGCAGGATGGGACTGTGGTTTGTTCTGTTGTACATAGGGTGGCAGTGAGTTTGAACCAACTCAATGCCACTTAACAACAACAAAAGCAAAAATAGATATCCACTTGTAGGGGGGAAATGAAACAGGATCTGTATGTTACACCAAATACAAAAACAAACTGAAAACAGTTCAAAGATCTAAATGTTAAATCTAAAACTATCAAATTCCTGCAAGACAGCACAGGAAGAAAATTATGCTTTGTAAAAATAGGATAACAAACATTACAACAGATGCTTGAATTAAAAACTTATTGAAAGGCTTTATTCAATGAGTAAATATCTAAATCCACACATCATTTGTAGTGAAACAATTGTGTAAAAAAAAGTAATAAATAAACAAGATACAGCCTGGGAAAAAAATTCTTTGGAAATGCTCCAATAGAAGGCTAAAGTATAATATTGACATAAAATTACACAAGTCAACAACAAAAATGCAACTCTTGGACACCATTTTGACTTTGTGCTAATGACCTGCCTACTCAGATGATGTATCTGTGTCTTTGTCCCATTAAAGACTTCACAATGTTCTCCTGAAGCTGCAAAATAAATAAATAAATATAATACAACTAAATCACAAAGAAAAGGACACGGAGAGGACATTAACCAAAGAGAGCATTCAAACAGGCAACATATGTATGAAAAAATGTCCGCACCGTCATCAGCCACTATTGCTGGTGTTAGGAGGAAATGGACCCATAAGCCTGCCCTACCAGAAATATGCAGCCTGAATGCACATCTCCTGGTGATGACCATATTTTATCTACTGTTTCAACCCATTGCTTCCTATATCCAAAAAACCATTTGAAGCCTTGAATTTGTTTAGAGTTGTTTCTCCTATTAGAAGCAAAATAAATCCTCCTGGGGGATTGGACCTTTGTCCTAGGCCTCAACGAATTTCAACTATAATTTTCCAAGATAAAAGCAGCTCGCATTAAAAAAAAAATCACTTAGGTTGCGGTGTGGGACATGTGTTGGCTGCGTAACACAAGGTGTCTCAGCATGTGGAAGTCAAGATGTCGCACCAGGCCTCCAAACCCCAGCAGCCCCCAAGTCTTCTTTGATGTGGACATTGGGGGGTGGGGGTAGGGGAGCAAGTTGGTTGGATTGTCTTAGAGTTGTTTGCAGATGTTGTCCCTAAAACTGCAGAAAATTTTCGCGCATTGTGTATCAGAGAAAAAGGCATTGGACCCACAACTGGAAAACCGCTCCATTTCAAAGGGTGCCCTTTCCATTGAATTATTAAGAACTTCATGATTCAGGGTGGAGACTTGTCCAATCAGAATGGGACAGGTGGAGAAAGTATTTATGGGGAAAAATTTGAAGATGAAAATTTCTATTACAAGCATGATCAGGAAGGTTTATTGAGCATGGCAAATGCAGGACCCACTACAAACGGTTCTCAGTTCTTTATCACAACAGCTCGAACTCCTCATTTGGATGGTAAACATGTGATGTTTGGCCAAGTTATTAAAGGACTGGGTGTGGCAAGGATGCTGGAAAATATAGACGTGAAAGGTGAAAAACCTGCCAAATTGTGCATTATTGCAGAATATGGAGAACTGAAAGAAGGGGATGATTGGGGAATATTCCCCAAAGATGGCTCTGGTGACAGTCATCCAGATTTCCCTGAGGACCCTGAGATAGACTTTAAAGATGTAGATAAAATTTTATTGATAACAGAGGACGTACAAAACATTGGAAACACTTTTTTTAAATCCCAGAACTGGGAGATGGCCCTAAAGAAGGATGCCAAAGTTGTAAGGTGTGTAGACGGTTCAAAGGCTGTTATTGAGAAAGCAGCTAGAGCTAAGCTACAACCTATAGCTTTAAGCTGTGTGCTGAATATTGGAGCTTGTAAACTAAAGGTGTCCAATGATCAGGGAGCAGTTAATAGTTGTTTGGAGGTGCTTGAACTAGATCCAGCAAATACTAAGCCAGTGTACCGCAGAGCTCAAGGGTGGCAAGGATTAAAAGAATATGATCAAGCACTGGCTGATCTCAAGAAAGCTCAGGAGAAAGCACCTGAAGATAAAGCTATTCAGGCCGAATTGCTGAAAGTCAAGCAAAAGATAAAGGCACAGCAAGACGAGGAGAAGGCAGCTTATGCAAAAATGTTTGCTTAATAAAAAATTGAATTTTGCTTAAATATTATGCATTGGCTGTATAAAGGCAATAAGATTTAAGGGTGTTTGACTAATGTGTCCATAACATGTTTCTTTTTATGCTTTAGTTTCCCATTGTTTATTGTTTAGGAATACTTATTGATAAGGCCTCTTAATAAAAAGTGTCACAAAGTCAAAAAACAAAACCCAAACAAATCACTAAGCACATAAAGAATAAGAATGAGGAAAGTCGTTAGCAACAGAAACAGACACCTAGTAGATAATTTCAAGAGTGAAAATGTATTTATAATAAATAAGTCTTTTTCTTCCCCTCTCTGATTTAAACTCCTGGCAGAAAAACAAGGCTTTCCACTTGCGAAAAGATTTACAGTCTGCAACCCGCCCCAGGGCAGTTCTCCATCCTGCAGGTGTTTGAATTGTGAGTTGAGTTCACTCCTTGGTGGTAACCCATTTTCCATAGCTGTACATTTGTATTGTTCCTGTTGTTTTTAGATGCCATCGGGTTAGTTCTGATTCACACACAAAACACTTCGGGTCCAGTGCCTCCTCACAATTGCTCCTGTGTGTGAGCCCATTGTTGCAGCCACTATGCCAATCCATCTTGTAGAGGGCCTTCCTCTTTTTCACTGGCCCTCGACTCTACCAAGCATGATGTCCTTCTCCAGGGACTGGTCTCTCCTGACAACGGGTCCAAAGGACATTATAGGAAGTCTTGCCATCCTTGCCTCTAAGGAGGATTCTGGCTGTTCTTCTTCCAAGACAGATGTGTTTGTTCTTTTGGCGGTCCATGATCCTTTCAATCCTCTTCATCAGCATCTTCATTCAAACGCAGCTGTTCTTCGAGCATCCTTATCCAATGTCCAACTTTCTTTCTTTCTTTTTTTAAAAATATGGAACGCTTCACGAATTTGCATGTCATCCTTGCTCAGGGGTCATGCTAATCTTCTCTGTATGGTTCCAATTTTAGTATATGTGCTGCCGAAGCGAGCACACAATGTCCACCTTTCACATGCATATGGGTGATTGAAAATATCATGATTTGGATCAGGTGCACCATAATCCTTAAGGTAACATCCTTGCTTTACAAAACTGTTTTTTGTATTGTTCTAGGAGTTACTATTTTACCTTTAAACACATATACGCACAAAAAGCATTTTTTATTTTGCTGCTCACCATCCAGAACTTTAAGATGTGTATTATTGTCTTTAAAAAACAAAACTAAAGGGTTGAGGAAGGAGGGGAAAAAGAGGAGCTGATACCAAGGGCTCAAGTAGAAAGAAAATGTTTTGGAAATGTTGATGGCAGCATATGTACAAGTGTGCTTAATACAATTGTATGACAGATTGTTACAAGATTTGCAAGAGTGTGGATTGTAACAAGAGTTGTAAGAGCCCTCAATAAAATGATCTTCTAATAAAAAAATTCAAAACAAAAAAAGATTTGTAAGCGTCCCAAAGAAAATGTTTAATGATAAGAAGAAATCATTGAGTGGGTTCTGGTTCAGAGTGACCTTATACAGGGTTTGGAGGCTATATTTATTAATCATCATCTTGTTCTCAGGTATGTTAATATCCCTATTTTATAAGTGGGGGTATGAAGCAAATTATAAAGGCTAAAAAAGAAATTTCAGTGGCAGGCCTTGGTAGAAACTCTTGGAAAATGTTACAGTGTAATGAAAATCCCTGCCATCAGTCCAGTCAGACTCAGTGACCCTGAAGGACAGAGTAGAAGCATCCCTGGGGTTTTCCTGGGTTGTAAATATTTACAGGAGCAGACAGTTTCATTTTCCTCCCCGGAATCAACTTGGGATTGATCAAACATCTGACCTTGTGGCTAGCACCCCCATGTATATTCACGCTGCCCCCTCTACCCCCCCAACCAGGTCTCTGTATCCAGGTCTCTGAGATCAGGCTCAAGGTCTGTTTTCCTAATCTCCTTTGTAGCATCCCTCCTTTCCTCTTTTTCCCCCTCTCTATTGCAAAATATGCTTTGAAGTTTTAAAGTATCTGTTATGGATTGAATTATGTCTTCCAAATATGTGCCTTGGTTCTCAGTTCCGGGTAATTATACTCCATTGTAATGTAATTATCTTGTGTGCTGTTAATCCTAATCTCTATTAACATAGCAGGATTGAGGGCAGTTATGTTAATGAAGCAGGATACAACCTACAGGATTAGCGTGTATTCTTTTATTTTAATTAGGGGACTCGGAATCAATCACTTCTGAGTAAAAGGGGTTAAAGAAGGGAACAGGGATTATTGGACCTAGGGTCCCTGTACTGAGAACCTCTTAGAAGCAGAAGACACAGAGAGAGAAAGACTCCCCAGAGAGCCCGCCCTTTGAATTCAGATTTGTAGCCTCCTAACCTGCAAAAATCTAAATAAAATAAAAACACAAAAAGACCCCCAAATTTAAACTTGTTAAAGCCATCCACCTGTGTTACTCCTGTTACAGCAACACTAGATCCCTAAGACAGTACTTCCTTCTTATTATTCTGGCACAGTGGGAAGTAAGAGCTCAGTCTTATCGTTGGCTCTCTCCCCACTCTTAAAAACGTAATTTTCAGTAAATAGCCTTCACATATGATTCAATTATTATTGTGTCGATTTGGTTTACTATGGGTCTAATGATGTCCTTTGAATCGTAAAGGAAGAGAATAACTTCAAGTCAAAGCTCGTCAACAACTTGCTCTGTAACTTTGGCAAGCCCCTTTAGTTTTCTCATCCTGGTTAACAATGATCAAAAAAGAATCATAGAACATTAGAGTTTGCGGAGATGTCAGAGAGTTCAGACAGGGTAACACACACACACACACACACACACACACACACACACACACACACCCCTAGTGGTTGGACTGCTTGAGATGACTGACCTAGTGAATTGTATGTTATGTGGGTTGTGTGCCAATAAAACTCTTTGGAAAAGTAAGAAAAGGAGCAGCGGCACAGAAAAGCAGCGTCAGACTGCAAACAGAAGCTGGGGTGGTTCATAGTCACCAGCGACTCAGCAGGAGCAGTTGATGCTACCTGCTCCCCTACAGATTTTTTTTTTTGAAAAGCAAATGCTGAATTTTTCTTGTATGTACATTTTAAATTCACTTGTTTAAAGAGAGAAGTTTTATAGAAATATTAATTGCCTGTGATAAGTACATGGATTTAAGGGAAAAGGAAAGAGATGGAAGAGGATGCTTGTTCTAGAAGAGTCTGGCTTAGGACGTTGGCATAGCAACAAGATGGCGGTTGATGTGAAAGGCGTAGGAGCACAGGAATCAACTGCATGTGGACAGAGGGATAGGCTAAGGGATAAATAGGAGTCCTGAGAAAGGGCAGTCCAGAGGGGACATGGCATTGGTAGACATCCCAGGTCACTGTTTCATAGACTGATGTGACGTTGGGTAGACAAGTCTAGACTTTTATGCTGTAGGTGGAATCCAAGGTTGGCAGTTAGGAGAGTGGTCAAGACAAATTGGGGGGCCTTGTGAACTCTGGTGAGAGCTGAAGAATTTCAGTCCAGTTCAGCAGATGTTAACCAAACAGTTGTTTGCTCTACTGAGGAAGTGTCCCAGGAAGGTGGGTGGTTAAAAGTGAAGTAGAAAAAAAAAAAGTGAAATAGAATGTAGTATGTAGACTTGAACTACAGGGCCATTTCTCTGACCATCGTGTCTCACTCTCCCTTGACTCCTAAAGAGTTACAGCCTCAGATAAGTTCAAACTGCAGAACAGGCATAAGGGAAAATGTACGTAACACACAGTCCCTGGGTTGAGGACCAGATATTCTGGCATGAGCCAGAACAAACCCAATGATTCATATGTCATCAAAAATAGATGCAGCTAGCACCTGTGCTGAAAGGCATCCCTTCACTCACCCCCAACTCCCGCACCCATATGCCCTTAAGGCCCACAGAGTGGTGGGAGAAGAAAAACGATGGCAATGGGGGTGGGGGGTCAGGGCACTAACCCACCCAAGGGGAGGGTATTGTTCACATCTCCACAGGAAAGGGAAAGCGAGAGGAGACCTAGAGTGATGTTCTGCTTGGAGCAGCTCATTCCTAGCGATGCTCAGCTTGAGATGTGATGTCCTCTCCCTAGATGTCAGCACTGCAGAGGACAGCCCTGAAGATACAGCTCCCGGGGGCAAAGCAAGAGGGGAGTACGACAGACCAGTGATGGGAGCAAAGCCACCAAGTCCCTGAGGAACCCCGATTGTAGACTTCTGACTCAGAGGGCAGCATTTGGCACCCCATCTGAACTGCTTGGGGGTTACTCACAAGGGGGCCACACTGAAAGTCTAAAGGTGTAACGGGGTGTGTGTGTGCAACTAGACCACTCCATCCCTGACTGCAGGAATAGCAACGGGGACATTTTAGAAATGTGCCCCTTTCGGACACAAATGCCGAAGGTGTATGTGTTGTTGGGTATGCTCAATGTCAGAATCCCTGTTAGACTTGTGATTATCTGTATGTTCCTCTGTGTGTGTGTGTGTGTGTGTGTGTGTGTTTATACAAGATAGGCAGAAGAGGCAATCTTATGGGGGGCACTGCGGGGAGCAGGTTGGGTGGGAGTAGGGCAAGGTTAGTGGTGAGCCAATAATGATGGGGGAATAGTAAGTGTTCTAAAATTGATAGCAAGGAGGGTGGAATTTTCTGGTTGTGTTTGATCAATCAAATTGTATCAGAGAAGAATTAATGTGGGGTGAATGAGGGGTAAACATGATAGTGGGGCAGGAGGAAAAAAAGAAGAAGGGGAAAGAAGGACAAAATATGTATATATGCAAATGTATGAATGTGTGTATTTATCCATATATGTATATATGAGCAAATGCAATGAGGAAGAAGGTAGACTTTGGGCCTCTACTTAAATCTTACCTCAGTACAAGAGTTCTTTACTATAATGATTTTCAATTTTCATTTGTCTTACCTCATTAATCATGTTAGATTTGCATATGTTCATTTGTATATTTAAGATTTTTTGGTACATGAAAGCCAAGATAGATAACCCTTCTGAAACAGTAACAGGAGTAATGGTTCCCTGAGAGTACGGGAAGAGAGCGGGGAGAGGGTGAAAATAGGGAGCGGAGAGCATTGATGACAGTATAGCCCCACTTGATGGGATCAAACAACAGAATTGTATGTGAATGGATATATTGGATTGCTTAAGATATGGCAAAAAAAGAAAAAAACTATTATAGGGGGCAAAAAGGGTTTCTGGGGGGTAAGGTGGGGGAGGTAGGGGATATAGGGGAACTGATATCAAGGAGTTCAAGAAAAAAAAATGTTTTGAAACTGATTGTGGTAGCAATTGTACAATACTGCTTGATGTGATCGAACTATGCAATGTTATGATAGCTGTATGAGCGCCCAATACAATGGTTAATGAAAAAAAAGACAAGAAAAAAACGCCTCGGAAACCCTATGTGGGATCCCTCCCAGTCTGAATGAACACGACGGCAGTAGCGTGCACACATACACACACTCGAGCATGAGCACACACGTGAGGGGCTTCTTACATTCTGTGGGAAAATCCGGGGTTTTTTAGTCAGAACACTATGCTCATACTATAAGTAATAGTAATCATTATGATTTTGCCATATCTATACCATCCAATGTATCTGTCCACCTACAATTCTGTTATTCATTCCTCCTGAGAGGAATTAGACAGACATCTTTGCTACTGCTTTCCCCTTCCCCTGCTTTACCCTCTCTCTTTCCATACCCCCGGGAACCGTTGCTCCCCTTACTATTTCTGAAGGGTTTCTCTATCTTGGATTTAATGCATTGGATGATCTTCATTATATAAATGAATACATACAAATCTAACATGATTAACGAAGTGAACCAAATAAAAATCATTGTAGTAAAGGGAGAAAATATTAAAGAACTAGAGGATAGTTATGTGGTTCATCAGTGCTAGACTGCACCCTGGATATATCATCTTTTCCATGTGGCCCTTCTGAGAGGGACTGTCCAATTATTTTACAGCTGGGTTTTGGGTCTCTAGTACATCTACACCCTTCACATAGATTTGGTTGCTTGTTTTTGAACTTCGAATACCTCTTTCCTTTTTTTTTTTTTTTTTAATCTGGTACCTCTTTCCATTGACACCTCATGATCATACAGACTGGTGTGCTTCTTCCTTGTGGATTTTGTTGCTTCCCTGCTAGATGGCAGCTTGTTTAACTATAAGCCTTTAAGACCCCACATGCTATATATTTTAAGAGCTGGGCACCATCAACTTTCTTCACCGTATTTGCTTATGCACCCATTTTGTCTTCAGGGATCGTGTCAGTAAGGGGAGTATCATACATTGCCACATTATTAGAACAAACTGTTCTTGTACTGAGATAAGATTTAAGTAGAGGCCCCAAGTCTGTCTGCTTCCTTTGTGTGTGTGTGTGTGTATGAATACACCTATATTTATATATTTACATATATACATATCTATATTTATACCTATATAGATGATTATTACATTCTAATTCTTTCCTCTTTCCTCCTTCCCCACTATTATGCTTACCTATTGCTCACCTCTCACTTATTCCTCTCAGATACATTTCAACTGATCAAACACAATCCAGAACGCTACACCCTTCTCTCTGTCGGTTTTATATCCTTTGCTATTCTCCTGTCCTGTTGTTACTGGCTTATCCTTCCACCCTCCTCCTTTCCCATTCCCTGCCCCAACCATCGGTCCCATTGTTGTCTCCTTGGGATTGCTTATTCTGCCTATATATATAGATAGCCACCAAAAGATAAAAAACAAAACAAATAAATAAGTAGAAAAAACAAAAGAGATCATGCAAATAGTTCTAAGTCTAACTGTTGTCCTGACCCAGAGTAGATGAGTATCCCTCTGTTAAAGAGCGAGCAGGTTCTGTTATAATCCATTGGTCCAATGCTCTTTTCTTTTAGGGTTCCTTTTCCCAAGACCCGCTTATCTGACATCCCTGGACCCTTTTAGTCCTCAGCGCTCATGTCCAACGGGTGCACCTTCCACAAGACCACATTGCTTATCTTGCAGTCAAGGATGGAGCGGTCTAGCGCCCCACCCTCCACCCTGTCCAATTTTAAAATTTCATTTTTCTCAAACTTTTTGAAGTCCCTTGTATATATGTGTATGTGTCTTAATTATGATTTAGCTTTCTAACAAATGCAACAATAATATTAGTGATTGAATGCAAAAGTGGTGTATATGATTTTCAGGGAATGAGATGAACTATATTATAAACGTTTCAGTGCAATGATGGTTGTACAACATGAAGAGTATAATCAATGGTACTGTGTTGTCTGTCTACTTTGGAGAAACAAATCCACAGCAACTCATGTATAAGAGAGAGTTTTAAGTAAAGAAAATGTGCATCATGAAAACATCCCAACCCAATGCTGCCCAAGCCCACAAGTCCAACATTAACCCATTAACCCAACACCAGTCCACAAAGTCCTCCACCTCACAAAACAGAGGCAATGATGCCGACTGCAGGAGGAAAGCTGAGTCAGTGAATGAACAAGCATCTCAGCACTAGCAGGGGTCTCCACACGGCTGCTCCAGCACCCAGGGCTGCATCGGGATAGGTCCATGTGGCTTCTCCTTGGGGATGTCTTGTAGGAAGTCAATTTTGTAAGCTGAAGCAGGGAACTGCTAAGGCAGCTGCACCCGGTGCAACCATCACAAAACAAGAGACCCGAGAACTAGAAAGGTGAGGCTTCACCACCCATTTATCCCTCAGCCTTTCAATTAGCCCCACATGTGATTATCAGCCAGGCTGGCACAATTAACTAACTCAGGTACTGATAGAAGTTGTTGAATTCCAGGATGTTTTGTTGTGCATACTTTTGCCACAATTTTTAAAAGGTAAATGAATAACAATGAGTACAAGGAAGAAGAAAATGTTCTAGACTTGGTTGTGGTGATAATTTTACAACTCTTCGTGATATGATTGAACTATTGAATTGCATGACATGTGGATGACATGCCACTAAAACTGTTAAAAATAAGTAAATAAATAAAATATTTAGTGGATGCGTGGTCCTAGGATTTTTCATTATATAGCCCATATTTTCTACAAGAAGAATGCTTCACATAATCTATGACAAAAACAATGAGTAAGTGAATTTCATTGTTTCAATGTAAAATTCTGTTGATTTATCTCAAGGCAAAGTTGACTTTTGCCAATTTTACTTTAAGTGATAACAGAACTGAAAAGATGTCATAAAAGTTAATGTTTAGAAAATAAATATTACATCACGTTACTATATTTTTAGATAGATCTTTCATTTCTAACATGTTACAATAAAAACATTTCTTTCTAGTCTTTGCATTTAAAAATTCTCCAATGATTTGATCACATTTAAGCTGCTCAAGTACCTACTTCCATACCGAATAAGAATAGTGAATCTTTCTGGACTAACTGTTGTGCCCTGAGGGTTTCTGAATCTCTCTAGGGATAAAAATGAGAATTCTATTGTACAGTTTGTGATCATGAAGGCTAGGAATATGCATAAAGCAATTTCCATATCAAGAAATGCACATTACATTAAAAAATAAATGCACATTATGTTTAATTTCCTATTATGGAATCAGAATTGTCTTTTCTGTATCTGTATCTATAAACAGTTCTGAGAGGTTGAAGTTGTCATGCCTCTCCTCCATAGAGGTTTATGTTTAAGTCATCAGCCTGCACTAGGATTTCTTGGATGTTTTTGTGCATTCTCAGTAGGTGTGTCTACATTGTTCAAGCAGAAATCTATTTGAAAGAACTTCAAACACTTTTGCCCTTCTTTTCATGCAAGACTTCTGTGTGTCGGTGATGGTGAAATATGTGGCTGTTTACATGAAATTGATCTCTGGCACTCAGTGACACTTCTGGAGTACTTCTACCATTTACTTCTTTCTTTCTTTCATTCCTTTTGTCCCCTCTTTTATTGGGGGCTCTTAGAGCTCTTCTCACTATCCATACACACATCAATTGTGTAAAGCACATTTGTACATTCATTGCCCTCGTCATTCTCAAAACATTTGCTCTCCACTTAAACCCC
>NW_022103915.1:32480827-32481879 GCF_000313985.2 Echinops telfairi
AGACATATGGGTTAATGTTGGACTTGTGGGCTTGGGCAGCACTGGGTTGGGATGTTTTCTTGATGTGCACTTACCCTTTCTATAAAACGCTCTCTTATACATGAGTTTCTGTGGATTTGTTTCTCTAACGCATCCAGACTAACACACATGGCTTGGGTCAGGCACACCTTAGTTCTCAATATGAATGAGAGGCATGGTCATTACATTCTAAAGATGAGGTTTTCTACTCCCATAAAGAGTTATTGTCTTGGAAACTCACAGGGGCAGTTTAATTCTGTCCTATAGTTTCGTCATGAATCTCAATTGACTGGAAGGCAGTGAATGATGCCTTCATAACACCTTGACATATTGGCAACATTTTCATAAGATTGGAATATTCACTTAGAAAAGTTAATTGACTAAACTTTACATAGTGAAGTATTTGATTTAGAATTTTTTCACTCGTATTACGTTTAAAGCTAGGAAATGAGATAAATCACTCAATAAGCTTTTCATATATTGGAGATGTATCTTTCAACAGTATTTATCTGGTTGTATGAGAAAGATCAAGGGTGGTATCTACAGACAAACCGAAATGCTGAGCTTATTCATTTTACTGAAAATAGTGTATGGAACATTACCACTTAAGTTAGTTAGGTCTATTAATTCTTCAGACTCTATTTTAAACATAGTCAATGAGTTGACTCTCCTGTATGACCATATTTTGAGATGTGACCTGCTAAAAGTGAGTCATTTTGCAACAAGTTCAAGTAAACGTCTCAGTCAATTTTTGTTTTGGAAGGACCCAAAGACAATCTGTCCTTGGAACAATAGATAGTTCACATTCAGTGGTTGCTATCATGACAGCAACAAGTTTCCAAAATGTTTCTTTCTTTTTGGCACAGAAAACAAATTTATTTCGTGAATGCTGCTGACAAGCATTACCCAGGATGGGAAAGGTGCTGTGACCTCGAGGAGGCTTCCCGTCTCCCACAGGAAAAGGCCGTGGCTCTGGCTGGGTGCATGGACAGGCTGTCCCCGGCTGCTCGGCACCATCGGACGAGCTCTTCATG
>NW_022103915.1:32481979-32483083 GCF_000313985.2 Echinops telfairi
GAGTGCTGTAGTCTGCAGTGCCTGCGCTGCGAGGAGGAGCTGCACCGGCAGGAACGGCTGAGGAACCATGAGCGGATAAGGCTCAAACCTGGCCACATCCCTTACTGCGACCCCTGCAAGGGCCCCAATGGCCATTCCCCCGGCGTGAGGCAGAGGGCCACCGTGAGGTGCCAGACCTGCAAAACCAACTTGTGCCTGGAGTGCCAGAAGAGGACTCACTCGGGGGGTAACAAAAGGAGACACCCGGTTACTGTGTACCATGTCCCTAAGGTGGACGGGTCCCTGGAGGAAGAGGAGATGGACGTTGAGACCCAAAGGAAGAAGATGACTGAGAAGGTTGTGAGTTTCCTCCTAGTAGATGAAAATGAAGAAATTCAGGTAAGCCTCTGGGCACAGTGGGAGTCAGGGAATGGGGGCAGATCTGTCGTGGGAAGGTGGCTCTCCAAAAAAAAAGGTCCAGGAGGGACTTGGGTTTTTCATGATTAAAAGGAGCCACGTCCTGAAGGCTGAACTGGCATGGTGTCAGAGGTAGTCACTGGCCTGCGGTGTGACTTGGGGCCGAATGACTTGACTTCTCTGAGCCCTGGTTTTCTCCTCTACAACATGGGTGGTTGTGAGGATGAAATGGGACAGTGTTTGTGAAGCACAGAACCAGCCGCATCGTGCTCAGGATGTGGTAGCTCCGGATGTTGGGAAGAGCCTACGTCGCACAGTTCTCTGGGTAAGCACGCTTGGGCAAGTTGGGGCTACACGTCAGTGGTGAGAGACTGCACGTGTAGGGAAGAAATACTGACAATGGGTCCCACAGGCGTGTGAGGCAGTGAGCCTGCTAATCTCCATGTAGAGAGGCAGGTCTTTAAAAAGTGGCTTCTGATAAGGACACTTTTCTCCAGATGGCCTCTTATTTTTTCACAGCGGCTTCTGATCAGTACAAGCCAGCGCGGGCATCTGGGATTAGCGAATGACTAGGAAATATTTCATTTGCTTCTGAGTGAGCTGAGGAGGCGGTATTATGCGACCGTTAGGTGCAAGTTGGGGAGGTGTTAGGGCTGGAGGTTAGGAGCGATTAGGGCTGTGGTCGTGTGGGTGAAAGATGAGGCTGTC
>NW_022103915.1:32483295-32485271 GCF_000313985.2 Echinops telfairi
CATCCACTGTGTCAAGCACATTTGTACATATGTAATTTTACTTTCTAAACCATCACAGCAAGAAACGGAAGCAGAATTTCAAATAGATTCTGTTATATCCACAGTACTTCATATTACTTCAGCACAAGTATTATTACTTTAGCACAAGGATTCATATCCATCAAACTCAAACATTCAATGGAAGAAGTCTCTTCTGATTCGTTACATGGTAAAAAGGAAGTTAATATTGGAATTGTCTTTAGGGGTTCACAAATCCTTTTTCTTTTTACCTTCTGCAAGCTTTTGGTTTTGTGCTCCATTTAGATGTTGCCTGGATAAAAACTATGGCAAGTTTAAAATTTAGTTATACCATAGCACATAAGTGGAATATTGAAAATACATAAAACTTATTAAATAAAATTTACATTCAAATTTGGATACTACTACAAAATTTTATATTTGAAAATTGTCAAGTTAAAACAATGGATGTGGAACATCTAATTTTGTTCTTTAGGTCTAAACCCAAGAAAGTGTACTTCCAAAGCAGTTGGACATAATTAATCTGTTGTTAGTTGACAGGCACTTTGAGGATCTCCACATCTGGAAATGGTACTCGAAAGCTTGCCCACTTACATTCTGTCCTTTGATGCTGCATCTTCAGACTACTCTTGATACACAACGGGGTGAAAGTGATCCCAGAGAATAGGATACAAATATAAGAGGATGCTCAATCTGAAGACATGTTTTGGCTTGTTTTGAGGAGGACAGAGCCAAATATGGCATAAGTCTTATGAATATAGTATTGCTGGCACATTCTCATGTGGTCGACAATAGAGAACTGAGTATCAGATTACACCTAATTAGTCCGAGGTGAAAAGGAAAATATAATTGTTACTGTATACAGAATTTATAGACTGTTTCTCTGCCTCACATAGACTGCTACTTTTATCACTGTTTCCCACAGCACACTCTGTGTTTTAGCTGGGTTCACATTGCAATGCTACACAGAACTCATAGACCATACTCTCTATTACGGGGTTTGTTAGAGAAGTTAACAGGCTACAATTCAGGTGAGAACTCCTCAGGACAGTTTCTTCTCTGCTGTGACCACAGGCAGGCCCCTCTCTGGCCTTGGTCTTTGCCCAGTTCTGGCAGAATTATAATCTCAGCCTCTTTTAGGGCTGCCACGGAATGCCTAACGGCCATGCTACCCCAGTGTAAGCCTAGCAGGATGGCAACCAAAATGAATTCAGGTAAATCATACTCATAGTTACACCATACTCCAATCAGTATCTTTCCCACCTTCTTACCTAGACCCATCAGGAAAATGTTCCTTTGGTGGGAGTAACAAAGGCTATGTCTAGGAGAGCCACAGAGGTAGCTCACTACATTGCAAATGTACATTGTATTTCTTTGTGGACTTGTTCAATTCTCCCATTTGGAGATATGTACATAATTCTTGTAGTAACAGTCACACCATTTCTTGATGAGCAAGATTGTTTTGTGAGTCAACAATATTAATTTCCTAAAAGAAAATCCATCTGAATGGAAATGGAAAATAAAAAACATATATAAATAATTGTTATCTGAATATGCATTTATTTCCCAAAGAAATGTTCAATTTCTTTGAATGAAGATAGATAAAATATGAATCTAATGTTCTGATAATCATTCTTTGTGCTTTCTTAGAAGACACATTTAGAAACACACTGCAAAACAGAAACCTATTTTGTATGATAAATACATATTGAACTGCGTATCCACAATGTGCTAAAACAGATTTTTTCCATTCTTTTGGTAGTACATGGTATATTCTATATTCTTTGCAGCAGATTTGGCCAGTGCAACATGTTGCTTGCTTTCCTGATGGCTGCTCCCATGGACATTGCTTGTGAACCAAATAAAATGAAACCCGTGACAACTTTAATCTTTTCTTTGTTTATTGTGATATTGCTTATTGGCCCAGTTTCCCTGTCTGTCAGTTTGTCATACTGTGG
>NW_022103915.1:32485371-32488469 GCF_000313985.2 Echinops telfairi
ACTCTAGCCTTCTTTTCCAGAGGCAGTCTCCTGTAACAGTTAACTGGATGTCCCAGAGTTTTTTCTTGTGTATTTGTGAATGTGTGCCTATACCCTTTTCCTTTTAAATCCCAAATGAAGCCTAGTGGGCTCGCTGTTGTATACTTCGCTTTCTTTCACTAAGGGATACCTTTTGTGGAACTTCCCATAGCAACACATTGAGGTCAACCTTATTATTTACAGACTGCCTCATATTTCATAAGATTTCCTCCCCCATACTTTTAGCTTGTTAATGGATGATATTTGAGTTAGTTTACAAGACTGGATGTGTTGAATAGCCTATGAATCTATTTAGAAGCAGACTGCCTCTGTCAAAAGATGGGTGCATTTTAAATTTAGACAGATAGTACTGAGTGTTTGAACCTTCTTAACCTCTGAAGTACTTCGTGGGTCTTCCCAAAATCTTGGGTTCATACTAGCTAAAATATAAAGAACTCTTACTATGGTGCTAGGAATTGTTCTTAACATTGTGCATGTACAAGGAGGCTTCAGAGAGTTCGTGGAAAGATGCTGTTCTCTTTTAATCCCCACAACATTTTTGAAGACTGTTGTATGATCTAATCTTTATGGTAACCCTAATATTAGTTTACTATTGCTGCTGGAACAAATTAACACAAAATTTGTGGCTTAAAATACCACAGTTTTACTCTTGTACATTTCTGGAGACCAGTCCTAAGATGGCTTGGTAGGGCTGTACTCCTGGAGACTCCAGGAGAAGACTCCATTTCCTTGCCTCTCTAGTCTCTACTTGCATTCCTTGGCTTCTGGCCCCAGCTTCTCAGCTTCCATCTTCAAAGCCAACAGCAAAGCATTTCCTAGTAGCTCTCTTTGCCCGCTTTGTCCACTATCCCATTGTCTTCCGTGTCTGTGGGCCTCCTGCCTCTCTCGTGTGTATGTTGGGCCCACCTAGATAATTTCAGCAGCTTTCTTAATAGCACATCTGCAAAGTTCCCTCACCATGTAAGGTGACATAGTCCCGGGTTCTGGGGATTAGGATGTGGACAGCTTTGGGAGCCTAGATGGTGTACTGTAGACGAGGATACTAAATCACAGAGAAGTGAAGTAACTTGCCACGGACATACAGGACGTGGTGGAGCAGGGATTTGAATACATTATCTAGCTCCAAAGTCCTTGAGGTTAACTATTAACTCGTGCTGAACAAATTATTTCTCTAAACAGATCATTTAAACTCTCTAATTAAGTTGAAGGATGAGGCTTTCTACCCCTGTAAAGACTCACAGTCTCAGAAACCCACAGGGGCAGTTCTACTCTGTCCCCATAGGGTCACTTAGGAGTCAGCATCTATTTGATGACATTGTGTTTTTGTTTTAAATGGTCAAGGGCACCAATTCACTAATACCCTGGCTGATCTGAGGGTCCACTGAAACATATCAGCTATCCAGTTGCCTGGTTCATGGTGATCCCCCATCCAAGTAGAACTGAGCCCCCCATCGGGATTTTATGCCTGTGACTTTGGAGGTGCTCCTGTGTGAATTGGCGCCACTGATAACCCAGGGGCTGTGGTCGTGCTGTGGTCGTGTGGGCGAAAGATGAGGCTGTCTATTTCCAGAAGAGTTTGTTGTTCACAGTCGCTGATACCCACAGGAGCAGTTCTCCCCTGCCCTATTCCTGCCGGGTTGCTATGAGTTGGAACTGACTCGATGGCAGGGAGCTTGGGGTTTTTTACGTTTTCAGCGTGCTATCTAAGAGCAAGAGCTTTGGAGTGACAGCTGCAGGCAGTCATTCATATCTTGACTCTGACACACATTGGCTCTCACATCCAATGACAGGTTTGTCATTGGAGTATTTGTGGTATATTAACTCAGTACTTTGGTTGTGGCCCTGTTGGCGTACCGATTGGGCTGTTAACGGCAAGGTCGGCAGTTTGAAACCAACACCTGCTCCGTAGAAGAAAAACCGGACTTTCTACTCCCATGAACAGTCACAGTCTGAGAAACTCGTAGAGGCAGTCCTACCCTGTCCGTAGAACATGCCGCGATAGGAGTCAGCAGCAACCTGATCAAAGCGAGTGTTTTGTTTTTCACTTTGGTTGTGAGGGCTTCGGACACTCCAGATTGCCGAGTACCTAAGTTCCCTGTGGAAAAGCTCCCCAGTTGTCGACTACATATTTTTCATCTCTACTCCTTTTCCTCCTTTGGCTAAACTGTGTGTGGAAACGAGTTACCTCATGATTCTTTTTACTTCCGTTGTCAGCTAAATACTTTGCAAACACAGAATTTTCTTTATTGTCTTGAGAGGACCTAAATAAGAGTCATGGAAGAGTGACCCAGATCTGATCCGGCCTCCCTTGTCAGCATTAATGGCTTCATTATGGATTATGCTCTAATGGGTTGACAGTGGACTGAACATTCTAGAAATGGAACACTGGAATTTGGATGATTCTTGTTGGTGCTGCTATCAGTTCCCCCAGTGCTAGCCTGTGGGCAGTCAGTGTGGATTGCAGGTGCCTTTAGTGGAGGGAGGAGAAGATCTGTCTAGAGAGCTTTGGGTTTAGAGGTAGTGGTGGTTTTCAAGTGCAGGAGCCCGAGCCAAGAGTTTGAGAAGACATTTCTAGTTCATTGCAAACAGTGTGAGTTTTAGAAGCAAGGATGAGATTCCTCACGGGGGTTTTGGTCTAGTCTTTATTCATTTCCCCCGCCTCCCTTTTTTAAGTGTACTTCTGTTTTTAGGTGAGTGAAATTCTTTTCCTTCCTCTATTCTAGATCTCCCCTGAAATACCCACTCGAGGTTGGATTAAATTGAAATGCTCCTGACCACTCCCTTTCATTGGTTGGCTGAGGCCCAACCAATGAGTTCACCAACGTGGGCCTGGCAGACCTGTCTCCAGTAGCCTTAAAAGATACTTTTCAGGTTAAATTTGACCCTGTATTAGCTTGCACTTTATGGAGGATGAAACCCTGAAACCAAGCCACCACCACCCTTGCTGCTGATTCAGGAACCTGGGAGACAGGGAATTTTACCACCCGGATGGTTCCTGTGGTGCGAAGCATTCTAATCGCACCCGAAGCTCTCTTGCTTTTGTTTAGGGTGTCTGGAAC
>NW_022103915.1:32488569-32491646 GCF_000313985.2 Echinops telfairi
GTGTGTACTCAAATGGTCCCTCTGGGGAGAGACTGACTTTTGGTTGCAGAATCATATCCATTATTTTTAGGACCAGAAAGTCATTCTGTGGCTCTTCAGTGGAGCTAGCTAAAAATCAGAAAACTTAGTGCCTTTAAGTCAATTCTAACTCAGAGTGACCTGTATAGGTCAGGGTTTCCAAGACTAACTTAAAAAAAAAATTATCTTCTTCTTCTTCTAATTTTTTTGTAACTCTTTACAAGAGTAGAAAACCTCATCTTTCTTGCTAGCTAAAGACATTCATTAATTCATCACATTTATTAAGCATGTGTTAGATGCCAGGCCCTTTCTGGGTATGAGGGCCATGGGGTTAATAAAACTTGCATAGTTAATAAAACTCCCCACCCGCATAGAGCTTAAGGTTCAAGTGAGGAAAGCAGGCAGATTCCATACATAAGGGGCCGGAGTGGCTTCAGAAACTTTGTGTAAAAAAGTTTCAAAAAAAAAAAAGTTTCATCTCCCCCCCCCCCTTCATTCATACTCATTAAGGGAGACATTGGACAGTGTCAGAGTAAGACATGACAAAATAATAATAACTTATAAATTATCAAGGATTCATGAGGGAGGGAGGGGAAAATGAGCTGATACCAAGGGCTTAAGTGGAGAGCAAATATTTTGAGAATGATGAGGGCAACTAATGTACAATTGTGCTTTACACAATTGATGTATGTATGGATTGTGATAAGAGTTATATGAGCCCCCAATAAAATGATTTTAAAAAGTTTAAAAACAAACTTATAATTCACCTATCATACAATGTAATAGTTCAGTCATATTAAGAAGACTTGTGCAGTCATCGCCATAATCAGTTTCAGAACATTTTCTTCTCATACCCACTGGTATTAGCTCCCCATTTCCCCCAACCTCCCCTGCCACGCCCTTAGGTAATTAATCCAGGTACTGTCTCTCTAGATTTACCAAGTCCCAGTATCTTTTCATTTCATTTTTCCATAAACTTTTTGCAGCCACTTTCTTATAGACACAGTAAGAAGGCAGGATGTGCTGTTTTTAAATAGCGAAGAGGGATTTGGTCAGGGATGGTGCTCTAGAGGACATTTATACAGAGTCTGGTGGGCAAGACTAGCTGGGAAATAGACCTCCAGATGGAGGGGAGGGGTGGCGGGCAGAGGTGGGATGGCCCACTTGAAGTAGAGAAAGCATGTGGACGTAGGGGGAGCAGAGAGGCAGACGTGGGGAGGGTACCGATGTGACTGGAGTGAGTCTGGAGCAGGCAGTCTGGAAAGAGGTCGGTCGGTCTTCATTGTCTAATTTTGCTACAACCAAGGCACCACAGAGCCAAGCGCACTCACTGCTATCACTTGAGAACCAAATCAACCTTGTAAGACAATAGAACTGTTCGCTAGGGTTTCTGAGACAATATCTTAACAGGAGCAGACAGCTTCATCTTTCTCCCCTGAGTATATTTGAACTGATGACCTTGTGGTTAACAGCTTAATTTGTAATCTGCTACACAACAAGGGTTCCTTATCCATAGGTATAAAACCAAACCAAACTCACTGCTGTCGAGGGGATTCCGACTCAGAGTGACTATAGGACCGATAAAAACTGCCCAGAGAATTCCCGAGACTGTAACTCTTTACGAGCGTAGAAAGCCTATTCAAAGATTAGGGGTTAGGCTTTACAACCCAGCATTTTAGGGCACACAATTCGTTCCATAGCAAGGTCTGCAGAGAAGCAGGTGTCAGATGATGTGAGGCCTTGTTGGCCATAGAAATGTTTGGATTTTACTTTAATGAGAAACACCATGCTACTCTATGCTGGGTGGTCAAGTGCTCTGACCACAGGTTTTGAGAGCTGGCGCTGGGTTGTGTTATGCAGGTTGGAGTGTGCTGCTGTCAGAGCGGGGCGATGGGAAAAGCAGCATGCTTACAAGATGCTGCCGACGGAGAGGCTGGTTTGGGGTAGTCATTGCCATGGTGAGACACGGATGAGTGTGGGACAAAGTTGAGGTCAAACAGTGGAGAACTCTGATAGACTGGGCGGGAGGGTGGATGAGGGAATGAGGACTGAGTGGCCACTCTTCTGCTTAGTTCTCTAGGTTTCAGGATCTTAACTTGATAGAAGGCAAACGTCTTCAAGAACTCGATTCATATGGTACAGAATTAAATTCGTTTCCTTTGCTGTTACCTAGTGCAGTGATGAGATCCTGCCCGGAGTGGCTCTGCCTCCCCAGGGGATGTTTGGCATTGTCCAAAGACTGTATCACAACCGAGGGGGTTATGTTTTGTGACCAGTGGGTGCAGTGCACAGGGCAGCCCCCTACAGCAGAGCCCCAAACTCTGAGTTGAGAAACTAATCTAGTAGGTGAAGGTTTGGCCCAGTAGGAGATCTGAATTCTAAAAAGGGGGAAGATAGATCAGGGGCAAAAATTTTAATACATGTACTTTTTCTCCCTCTTTTGGCTCTGTTGATTCCTCAGAAATAATCCAACTAATGAAATAATACTTTCTTTTGGTGTATCTGTAACCTCGCTAGTGAAAAGGCTGAGACTTTTCTGGGTTGTTGTATGTGTTTGTGTTTTAACTTGTGAATTAGTGACAGTATACAGAGAGATGATCAGTTGCACATTCAACAATTCACACACTTTGTTTTCAGCCCATCCATTGCCATCCCTTCAACATACCGTCACTTACCCAGCTTTCTTCCTGTTTCCTGTTTCCATCCCTCCTTCTTTCCCAACCATTTGAATTTGCCCTTGAGTAAATCCAGCCCTTTTGATCTTAAATGGTTGATTACTACTCTACCACAGGGGGGAGTTCAGTTCCAAACCTGGAGAGTGCCTACAGGCTGTGGTCTTGGGGGTCCCATCAGTCTCTACTGACCAGTAAGCCTGCTATTCTCTTATGATTATGAGTTTTGTTCCATGTATGCATTGGTTTTTGTAGGCCTAAGTAGAACCATAGTAGGAAAGCCAAAGGGCTCACAGATCCGTTACTTAGAGCCCTAATACAGTGGTTCTCAACCTTCCTAATGTCATGACCCTTTCATACGGTTCCTCATGTGGTGGTGACCCCCCC
>NW_022103915.1:32492304-32504452 GCF_000313985.2 Echinops telfairi
CTATTCCTCTGCTCCGTCGAAGAGAAGAGAGGAAAACGCTGACTAGAAATCTCACCTGTTTACTGACTCCTGATTGGAATGTTCAAAGTGCCAATGAGCTGCTTGATCTTCAGGCCAAAGGACTCCTGAACTGAAGTTCTCTCCTGCTGACTATGCAGGGTGATGAGGAAGTTCCATCTTGGTGACCCAAGAGTGGTCAGTAAGAGGTTTAGAGAAGATGCCCACCTGGCACAGGCCTTTCTGGCTCCCAAAGCGACAGCCTTGGGCCCTTTCTGAATTGGGAGCCCAAGAGGTGAGTCTTCTCCAGCCTTCCCTCAGTGAAGGCAGCAGTGGACCTCATCTTGCTGAGGCCGCGCCTTTAAGAAGAACCATCACATTGCTTGGCGGCTTCCCTTGTTTACAGCCCCAGAATAGCGCTGCTCAAAATACTGGGCTTTGCTTTTTTTTTTTTTTTAATTGGCTAAAAGAGACATTATTCTAGTGGGATTTAGGATTGGAAATGAGTGGAGGATGTTTTCCTACTTTATGGGAACTCTACCATCACCTGGCTGTGCTGCCCTGCCACATTTCTGCCCTACTTCTGTCTTCAGTCTCCTCTGCTGTTGACCTCTTTGGCTCTGTCGTCTGCTTCCCGGTATGGGGTAGCTTCTTGGGGCTTGGCCTCTGTTTCAGATAGGTGGGCAGAAACCCCTCGGGATGTAATTGTGGTCAGTAGGTCAGGAACACGTTGGGATCAGGATCTTTTGAATGGGTGAATTTCCCCAGTTTTCTTTTCAAACGGCCCAACTGCTGCCGCATAAGAATGCATGCTGGTGTGTTCTGATAGTATGGGGACTTCTTTGGTGTTATATTAAAAGAAAAAGACCACCAGCCAGAACCGGGGATCTGCTGAGGGGCGGTCTGCCAGAATCCTAAGTAATCATTGGCTGTGCTTTGGGTGCCTCTTTCCCCACTGCTGCCTTTGACCCCTGTACAAGCCCCTTTGTTTTGGAGTTGGTGGTAGAGGGAGGACATTGTGTGGAACGGCTGGGAAACACAAGGTTAAGGCTAACTCAGACAAACAGAGGATTTGAGAGGGCTCCCGTTTTAGGTGCCTTCAGCTTCTGCTCAGCCTCTTCTGAATTTTCTCAGACTTAGGCTCACCCCTGGATAGCAGGCTTCAGGCATTTTATCTGGGCAGTGATTTTTAGTACAAGCCTGTCTAAGAGTGGGCCCGTATAAGCAAGCCATTGGATCCCTGTGAATCAGCTTTTCAGGGAATCTATCCTCTGTTTGTGCCGATCCTATCTTTTTCTAGTCCGTTAGTTCCGTGACGGGACTAATTTTCTGGAATGGGACAAGCACTTGACTTTTGTGAAGAGAACAGATGGGTTTCTTGTTCAACTGACCTTACATGTTCTTCCTGTGACTGCTACTGGCTGGACGGACCATCCTTGAGTTTAGCCTGGAGATGAGTGTGCGAAGGCACTTCTGAGGGCCGAACTTTCTTGGGGAGTCTGGCCTGCTTGGGGCAGTGCTCCCACGCGAACAGTTCAGTCTGAGACTCCAGGACTTAGTTCATTTGTTTGGTGGTCAGAATAGAGGAAGAGATCGTGCAAAAGGAGCCGTGGAAGCACGTACTAGGCAAGAAGAATTGGAAAGACTTATGAGAAAGAACATAGGGCGTTTTGAAAGCGGGAAAACTTTGCTTCTCCTGCTTATGACCCGGCCAGCAAGTACGAGGCTCCGTTGGGTGGGTTCGCATAGTCCACGTGGTGCTCGTGGGCGCTCTTGGGAAGAAAGGTATGTCTGCCAGCTGGGTGTAAACACCTGACCTGTGTCTTGACTTTTCTGAGGATACTTCTTCCAGGGAGCTCCCCCGCCCCCCTCCCTTCCAGAGGTCCTTCTCCTGGAGCCTTGATTGCTGCCATTTCCCAGGGCATTTGACTCCAGGTGCTTACATACTAACACTGACCGGACGGAGCTCCATTCCGGCACACAGCCACAGACACCCCAGGCTCAGGTGAAGAGGCAGCATGATCCTGGGCATGCAACAGTCAAGAGTATTCTAAAAATGCCTCTACTTTCCAGCCCCATCCCTTCTGCCTGTGAGTATGTCGTCTCCTTGGCCAAATTGTTTTCCATGATTGCTCACAAGTTTTTCTTTCCAAAGAGCTCAGTGTGGTGTACATACATCATTCAACAATGGTTATAAACATCGGTTGACTGTGCATAATGTACTTTACCAGTTTGGGTAATCTTTCTGTGAAAAGTGTCTTAAAATAAAAACTCAGGTTAAGTGATGGGGTGGAGAGGGACGGCAGAGGCTGCTGTGTCAGTCTTCCAGGGCTGCTACAACATAAGCACTGCAGATGGGTTGCTTTAACAAGTGAAAACATTGTTTTCCATAGTTTAGGCAGCTAGAAGGCCAAATTCAAAGCACTGACTTCAGTGGAGGCATTTGTGCTTGGCTGATGCTGGGAAGAAGGTCTTGTTCGCTCTTCAGTTTCTGTTCCTGGGCTCCGGGGTGATTTTTCTGTGGTGTGTATGACCCCATCTGCTTGCTTCTTTGCCTGATCTTTTAGATCTCAAAAGTGATCGAAGACACCCCAACACTGATCTGGCCCCATTAACCTAACAAAGAAAACCCGTTCTCAAAGGGGATTACATTTGTAGGTGTGTTATAGTTAACGTTGTGCCTGTAGTGTAGCCACTGTGTTAATCCATCTCCTTGAGTGTTTTCTTCTTTTTTGTTGATCCTTCATTTTACCAAGCAAGATGACTTCTTTGGTCCCTGCTAACAACATGTCCAAAGTACATCAGAGGAAGTGTGTTGTTGTTACGGAGCCCAGGTGGCATAGTGGTTACTTGTTGGGCTGCAGTCTGTAAGGTCATCAGTTCGAAACTCCAGTGCTCCATGGAGAAAGGCAAGACTTTCTACTCCTGTGAAGAGTTGCTGTCTTGGAAACCCACAGGGGCAGTTGTACTTTGTCCTGTAGGGTCCCTACAAGTCAGCTTCGATTCGATGACATTGAAAGCTTAGATGATGTTTTTAAGAGCTGTTGAGTGGGTTCTGACTCGGAGACCTTGTATACAAGGTACTGCCTGGACGTGTGACATCCTTACATTTCCTTTGCGCCCATTGCTACAGCCATAGTGTCAGTCCCTCTCATTGACAGATGAAGTGTAAGGGTTAGGACTTACAACATATATTTTGGGAGTAAGGGACACAGTTTGTGTTAGTTTGAGGAGCCTAGAGAAACAAATTCATAGACAACTTCATATGTGTATAAGAAAGAGCTTTATTTAAAGAGTAACTAAACATTAAGAAAACATCCCAGCCCAGTCCAGATCAAGTCCATACATCCAATATTAGCCCATAAGTCCAATATTAGCCCATATGTCCAATACCAATCTATAAAGTCCTCTTCAGACTCATGAAACACATGCAGTGACACTGAATGCAGGAAGATCACAGGCCAGTGGGTGGGAAGTCTTGTGGATCCAGTGGCGTTGCCAGCATCTCAGTGTTGGTAGGGGTCTCCACTTGGCTTCTCCAGTTCCCAGGGCATGGGGTCTATCAGCTTAGTGTCATGTGTCTTGTCAGTAGAGTGTCTCTCAAGAAGTGAGCCAAGACAGAGAGTGTCTCTCCTACCTCCAAGGAGGAAAAACAGGAGTTCCCAGAATCCTCAGGTGAAGGCCATGCTCACAGAGGCTTCAGTGGCTATACAGTGACAAGTTAGACTCCATCCCTTCTCTTGTAATCCTCTCAGATTGACAACAGATTATATAACTACCACACAGTTCAATCCACAACCCCTTCATTCCCAAGAATATCCAGCTATGTTTTGAGTAGAGGCTATTTAAAGATCTCATGGTTCTGTCTAGGGGCCTGGTTAAGTACTGTGCTGCTGACTGGAAGGTTGGTGGTTCGAATCCAACAACTGCTCTGCAAGAGAAAGATAAACAGTCTGCTTCTGTGAAAATTCCCCCCAAACCAGACTCCTGCTATTGAGTTGGTTCTAACTCATGCCTTGGAAACCTCCTGGTGTAGTTCTGCCCTCTGGGGGCCCTAGGAGTTGAACTGACGTGATAGCAAGAAGTTTTGGGTGGTTCTTTCTGCATGCCCTTCTTGGTCCTGGTGACCATGGGCTTAGTTGCTCATTGGTGGGTCACAGGGCCCCCTGCCCCCGCATATCTCAGTCGGTTCTGTTATTTGATGTGGATTATCTGTCTGAAGAGACACTGCCTTTCTCCCTGTCTCATTCTTTCTTTCATGAGTCAACAAATTAAGCCTGCCACTGCAGGCTTAAAAGAAGGTTCTTTTAAGAGCTAAATAGAAACTGTTTTAGGCTTATTATGTACTGTTCGGGATTGTTTGTGGAGTTTTCTTCCCTCTGTTAGCACAAAAAATTGAGTTTCTTTTTTTTTTTTTAAAGAGGATTGGCAAAAAAACCTTTCAGTTTTAAAGTGTGACCCTTATAGACCACCATAATTAAAAGAATTTCTGCCCTCATTGCCTCTAGCCCCCTCTCCAGATTTTTCTTTATACCACTGCCTTTTTTTTTTTAAACTCAATTCCTTTGAGTTGCTTCTGACTCATAGCAACCGAATAGGACAGAGTAGAACTAACTTCCTTTGGGCTCTTGAAGCTAAATATTTATGGGGAGAGACGGTTTCATCTTTCTCTCACAGAGAGGCTAATAGGTTTGAACTGCTTGCTGACTTTGCAGTTAGCAGCCCAATGCTTATTAGTCCACTGTGTTACCATGGTGAGAGAGCATACATGTAATATAATGCATACATTTGAAGTGTATGGTTCTATGAGTTTTGAAAAATGTAACTCAGGAGTCCCTGTATGAACGGAAAGGTCGATGGTTATGGCCCATCCAGAGGTGCCTCAGAAGAAAGGCCTGGTGATCTACTTTCGAAAAATCTGCTGCTGAAAACCCCACAGAGCACAGTCCTTCCCTGAAACACATGGGGTTGCGAGGAGTCAGAATGGACCCAAGGACAACTGGTTTGGTTTGCCCTTGAGAGAAATGCCTTGGTTCCATGGCATTAGACCCCTGTAGCACTCTTGTACTGTTTTGTGTCTGTTTGCTTTCGTGCACCTTGATATTTGGCTTTTTTTACTCACCCTGTTTTGAGTTTCATCCATACTTTTGCATATTGTCATACTTCTTTTTTTAAAAAAAAAAATGAATTTAATCAATTAAACCCATGGCCATAGAAATAATTTTCCAACAAAGTTCCTGGTGGGCTTGAACCACTGACTTTTTAGTCAACAGCCCAATGCCTCGTCCATAGCGCCACCAGGGAGGAGGCCTCATAGTTACGGTAATTTCTTTTTATTTTCATTAGTATTCCATCATATCTGTAGCTTAAAATTGTCTTCGTTTTATTGGTAAACATTATATGTGCTATATATTTGAATTGTTTGGATACTATCTCTTTCCTATTTTAGATATAACCTCCACAAAGGCAGTGATTCTTTTTTCTTTACTCCAAACTGCAGTACAATTCAGTAGCAAAGTCAAACCATTTCAAAGTGTTTAATTCCATGGGATTCAGTACATTCACAGTGTGATGCAGCTACCACCTCCTACTACTCCAACATTTTCATCACCCCAAAAGAAAATCCTTGACCCTTAAAAGAACCAGTGCTCAGAGGGCAGTGTTTTTTGTTTCTCTTCTTCATCAGCATGTAAAACAGTGTATGGCACCTACTGCCATTGAGTGCTTCTGCCTCAAAATGACTCTTCACTCAGGAGTTGGTTAGTTTTGCCATTCTGCTAATACAAAAGTGGATCTCAGAAGCAAGATGAGAGTCCCGAGACCATGAACAACAAAGAGCCACCAGTGGAGTGTGTGAGAGATCCCTGCCTGATGCGGTGGAAGGAAAGCTCCAGAGGCTGCAGCACCAAGACCATGAGACAAAGCCGAGGAGCTTCAAGGAGACTATGAGACTCTGGACAATACAGTGGAGAAAGCTGAGTCCCGTTAGGCAGGAAGCTAGCTTGTAGTGAGGTGCTCTTTGGGCATTTACCAGTGCTACAGGAGCTTGGTGACACTCGTCTGAGCTGGGCAGGACCATGTTGGTTGGCATGGCTGAGAAGAGGCATTGTAGACAAAAGGACTGCATCCCTAAATGTTTTCAGATTCTGACTTGTATTAACATGTTATCTTCACCCAGTAAACCTCCATCATCATGAATATTGTCTTTGAGTTCTGTGTGGCTATTGCAAAGGATTAGCAAATGCAACAGAGAAGTAGAGGGCCAAGGTGTGGTAGTTATAACCAACAGGAGTTGGTTAGTTTTGCCATTCTGCTAATACAAAAGTGCATCTCAGAAGCAAGATCAGAGTCCCGAGACCATGAACAACAAAGAGCCACCAGTGGAGTGTGTGAGAGATCCCCAAACTAACCAACGATCTGTTGTCAATTTGAGAGGATTAAATGTGAAGGGGTGGAGTTTAGCCTGTCAATCAGTGACCTCATTTGGAGGCGCTAAGGAGAAAAATAGCTAGCTGGAGGCAGGATGGAGGCTCACTCCCTGAGAGATATTGCAGCTGACAAGACACATGGACCTAAGCTAGTGCCCTAAGATGGAGGAGCCATGTGGGGGACCCCTGCCAGTGCTGAGATGCTTACAACACTATTGGGTTCACAAGACTTCCCACCCACTGGCCTGTGATCTTCCTGCATCGGACACTATTGCATGTGTTTCGTGAGTCTGAAGAGGCCTTTATAGATTAGTATCGGACATATTGACTAATATCGGACTTAAGGACTTGATCTGGACTGGGCTGGGATGTTTTCTCTGTATTCAATTGCTCTTGTATATAAATCTCTTTTTAAAAAAAATTTATTGGGGACAGGTACAACTCTTAGTACCATCCATCCATCCATCCATTGTATCATGCACTTATGTACATTTGTTGCCATCATCATTCTCAAAGCATTTTCTTTCTCCTCGAGCCCATGGTATCAGCTCCTCATATAAATCTCTTTCTTATACACATCAGTGTGTATAAATTTTGAGAAACATAAATTTTGTTTCTCTAGTCTACCCAGAGTAACACACATGAGAAGGATAGTTGGACTCAGAATTGGCAAAGAAAGATAGAGGCATGTCTGACATCTGTCTGAGAATCAGCCTTGGTCTTCTGTGGAGTTAAATTCTCCTCCCTACTGGAGCTAGAGGTTAGATATGGCTCCATACGCCATTCTTCAAGCATCTATTATGTTCCACTCACTGTGCTACGTGTTTGGCATGTTATTTAATCCTTATACTTCCTTCTACGTAGGAAGTAGACTGTGTTGTTGTTCTCATCTTACATGTTAAGAAAACTGAGGCCTAGAGAAGTGAAGTAGCTTTTTAAAGGTTATTCTGTGGCCAGGGAATGGTAGAGGCAGGTTGGTTGAACCCTTTCTTAAGGGATCCTTCCCCCACACAGAGCATAGTACCTAGGTATGTTGGCCTTTGTTTGCTCATCTCTTTAACAATGTGTGTTTGTTTCCTATTATGCACTGTGCTAGAGATAGAGTGGTGAGCAACAGAGGCCAGACCCCTGCCATCAAGGAGCTTATAATTTTTTTTTTTTTTAAGGTAGAGCAGGACTCCAATCAAGCTCTTTTCTGTCTAGCCTGGTACTTGTACTCAGGCTAAGGCCCAGAGTCTTGACCAGTGCTGTTTTCACAGCTGGCCAAGTTTGAGCATTGCCACTTAAAAGGGAGGGCACCCCTCCCATTTAAAGGGACCCCTTGATGGGGTCCCTTGAAGACATTATGGTTCTTGCCCATGACTCCATGTTTCCATTCTGTTTTCTTTGAATTAAGTCTTTTTATTCAGATTTAAATGTGAGCTGCACTGGGTGTGGCCAAAGGGAGGGTGGATTATCCTGGAACTGTGTCTAAAAAGAGAATTTGTTTCATGTGTCATCCCTACATGGAAACATTTTCTTGTCTGCTGGGCTAGGAAGGGGACTGCAGGCCCCGTCCCTGAGGCGAGGATGGGTCATAAGCACCCCCAGCACTTCGTAAAACGTGAGAGGATTTCTTCCTCCTTAAGTAATGGAACACTTTGGGGACACTGGAACGGAAGAGAGTGAACTTTGCCCTTAGCAAATGTGCTCAATGAGGCCAAACCTCGTGATGCCCATTGGTCTTAAGAAAACATTCGATTGAGAAATGATTGTTTTTACATGAAATCCTATCAACGCGTACGGAGATAAACACGAAGACATACTCCTCTTAAGTTGGAATGAAAGGGAATTGTCTGAACTTGCTGGGTTGGGAAAATAGGTTTACAGAAACTTTCTGGCAGTATATGGGTTTACATTTGGAATGGATCCGACTTTATCATTTGGACTTTAAAAATGGACTGGTAAGTGATCTGTTTGACACGGTTTAAGTAAAATTTTGTTTGAAAATTAAGGGCATGAAATACCATTCAATATAATGAAGGAAGCTCTTGGATTTTTCAAGGAAGAATTTCCTCACCTGCTACTTGCCTTTCTTCCTCCCCTCAAAGCAAGAAAATTTTACCTAAGTTCTATGCTCAGGCCAGTACTGTACACTAGATGAACTTGGTACGTGTTTGCTGATGAAATGAATCGCTGTATTTTTCAGCCAGGTCATGCTAGTTACATTATGTATGTATGTATGTATGTATGTATGTATGTATGTATGTATGTATTTTGCAGCTTGTACCATCCCTGCTTGTTATTTTCAAAAGTGCACTATACCAACATTTTCTATATATTGCTGAGTTTGATTTCAATTTTTCCTCCTGACCACAATGGGTTTAATGTTAAATCTTCATCCTGGCCCCCGAAGCTTGCTTGTCAGCAGCAGACCCTCACCCACCTGCCCCCTGACTTCCAAAGCAGCCCGCTCCTGGTGTGATTCCTCTCTCCCTTGCTGGAAGCAATCACAATTTTCTGCCCTGGGTATAGCAGAGCGTCTGGCCCAGCTCAGGAGGTGCATGAGCCCAGGCTAGAGGCCCATCAGGCTGGTCATGCTGGCGCACCACACTGGCAACTGCGTGCTTTACTTAACCATCTGGAGGGCCGGCTTCTGTGCCCAGGCGGTTTGAATCTCCTGCCCACTGGGGTGCTGCTGGGCGGAATGAGAGTCACTGGTGTGGGGGGTCATGTGGACCTTGTGTAGGTGAGACGGCACCAACCTGTGCTTGAGCTGTGGCAGCCCTGTGCGCTGTGTCTGTGCTCTGCCCCACCATCTGGCTGGCTGGGTGTGGTGTCCCTGGGCCCAGATCTAACTACTAGGAACCCCGTCCGCTGCTCTCAAGCCCGGCCTGAACTGCCCCAGAGCAAACACTTACTTTCAATCATTGGCTTATTTCTGATGACCTGGGACCTGCCAACTGGATCCATGACTTCTTGACCTTTCTTAATGCAAACATGATCAAAAGTCACATTTTTAAACTACTGAATGAGAGAGTGCAGGAGGCTGAAATTCACTCTGGAAAAGTCACGAGGCCTGTGCAGTGCACGTGTGAGTGTGTGGTGCCCAAACTTTCACAGCTGAGCTTCACCACAGTTCTGTGCACTGTGTGTGTGCAGGTGGAGGTTATGCGAACAGGTGATTTGAGGAAAAAGAGAAACGGTCATTCAATTCAAGCTTCCCTTTG
Organism: Echinops telfairi; assembly: GCF_000313985.2. Taxonomy (NCBI): domain Eukaryota; kingdom Metazoa; phylum Chordata; class Mammalia; order Afrosoricida; family Tenrecidae; genus Echinops; species Echinops telfairi. The sequence goes on from NW_022103915.1 coordinate 32,501,939, forward strand.
GGGTAATGGCCCTGGTTCTGATCCGAGCAGGAGTCCTGATTGGTGGGGCCTGGCCCCACACCGTCCTCACTAGTGTGATGTTTGAGCACGTTGTTGCAGCCACCGGGTCGGTCCATTTCGCTGAGGATCATCCTCTTTTGCATGGTCCCCCACCTGCTTGAGGTCTTTCTCTAAGGACTGGTCCCTCCTGATGACCCGCCCCAAGGACAGGAGATGAATTCTCACCACCCTCCATTGTAAGCAGCATTCTTCATGGACTTCTTTCCAAGGTTGCTTGCTTGGTTCTTTCGGCAGCCCGTGGTGTGGTCAGGATTCTTCGCCAACACCGTAGTTAAAGTACACCTATTCTTCAGTCTCTTTGTTCATTGTCCATGGCTTGGCTTGGATCAGGAGCACGTCAGTCCTCAAAATGACATCTTTACTCTTAGCACTTTAAAGAGGCGTTTTGCATTAGATTTGCCCAATGCAGTATTTCATTCGGTTTCTTCACTGCTGCTCCCACAAGGGTTGATTGTAGATCAAAGCAAAATAAAGTTCTTGACAGCTTTAATCTTTGCCCTGTTTCTGATGTCCTCTACTAGGCTGGTTGTGAGGGTTTTTGTTTTCTTTGTATTGAGGCGTACTCCATACTGAAGGCTCTAGGCTTTGATTTTTATCAGCAAGTGATTCAAGTTCACTTGGCTTTCAGCAAACAGGGCTGTTCCATCTGCATATGAAATTGTAAATGAACCTTCCTATCATTCTGATGCTATGTCTTTCTTCCCGTAGTTCAGCTTCGTGGATTATTTACACACAATAGAGATTGAATGTGTATAGTGAAAGGTTACAACCCTGACAAGAAGTCTCTCTTCAGAATTTAAACCTTGTTCTGTTTCAGCAAGTGCCTCATGGTCTAAGCACAGGTTTGACATGAGCACAACGAAGTGTTCTGGAATTTCTATTCTTTGAAATATTATCCATTGTATAACAGAAAAGTGGGTGAAGGACAACGTCGGACAGTGTAAGATATGACAAAATAATAATTTAAAAATTATCAAGGGTTTATGAGGGGATGGGGAGCAGGGAGGGAGGGGGGAAAATGAGGAGTTGATGCCAAGGGCTTAAGTGGAGAGTGAATGTTTAGATAATGATGAGGGCAATGAATGTACAACTGTGCTTTACACAATTGATGTGTGTATGGATTGTGATAAGAGTTATTTGAGCCCTCAATAAAATGATTTAAATAAAATTACAGTCTTGGAAAAAAAGATGTCAGTTACTTTAACATTTATTAATACTTGGTACAATTTCAATTAAAAGACGAAAGAAATATTATCTGTAATTTTTTATGGTCCTCAGAGTTGAATAAGCCTTTGAATTTCCAGGAGCCACATCTTTCTGACACTCTCTGCTTTCAGCCAAGATCCATCTGATATCAACAATCCCTTGTTCCATCTCCTGTTCTGCATCTGACTTGAGTTTATGGCAGTTTCTGATGGTGTATTGCTGACTTATCTTCAGCATAATTGAATTTCTATGTGATATTAATGATACTATTTGATATTTTCTGCATCCCATTGGATCACTTTTCTTTGGCCTGGGCACAAATCTCTTCTGGTCAGTTAACCTGCTAAATTTCTTAGCATAGACAAGTGAGCACTTCTATCAAAGTATCACATCAGTTTGTTGAAACACCTGAATTGGTATTCTGTCAATTACTAGAGCGCCCGGAGGGCGTTGGTGGTGGTGTGGTTTTGCATTGGTCTGCTAACTACAAGGTTCGTAATTCAGACCACCAGCTGCTCTGTGGGAGAAAGAAGGGGCTTTCTACTCCCGTAAAGAGTGACAGTCGCAGAAACCCACAGGGCCATTCTACCCTTCCCTTTTGGGTCGCTATGAGTCAGCATTGCATTGATGGCAGAGAGGTTTTCTTTTCTGTTTGTTGGTTGCCAGTGCCTTCAGTGTATTGATCTTGGTCATATGCTACCTCCTGAAATGGTGGAACCAGTTGTTTCTGGTACAGCGACTCTGTATTCTTTCCATCTTCTATTGATGCTTCCTTCCTGGGTCATTCAGTATTTTGCCCATAGGTTCCTTCAGAATCGTGAGTTGAGGCTTGATTTTTTTCTTCAGTTCTTTCTGCTTGAGAAATGCTGAGCTTGTCTGTCAGCCTGAGAGGCTCAGCTTCTGGAACAGATCTCTAGATGTTTCCCTGCTATTCCCAAGGTTTCTAAAGAAAGTTGACAGGTTTATAGGTATGGCAGAGCCGGGCGAGTTAGGGGTGTTGAGTTGTAAAGATTTGAAAGGTTATTGGTATACTATTATAAGGTTTTTTATTAGGCGTGTTTATAAAGGCAATTTAATACGTTGTTTTGATTAGTGAAGAAAGGCATTTTCATGGACAAGCAGAAGGATCTATCTGGTAGAATCAGTTTAGATCTCACCACATTGCCAATTCAACACCATCTGAGCAACAAGCAGGTGCAGGCCCAGATGCCACTGCTGATGACCTGGGTATTTTCCCAGTGGGCTGGT